>NC_072468.1:14097324-14436845 GCF_027596085.1 Anoplopoma fimbria | reverse complement strand
TAATGTAATTTATACTAATGTCTACTGACATGGCTTTAAAACTATTGTTAATATTTTTTGCTCTTCAAACATTTTAAAATGCATATATTTAGATAAGGGAAACCACATTTTCAGAATGTATGCCCCCCAATCCCTCCCTAGTACTCTCATTGTTTGGACCTCTCTATTTCTGAACCCTTGCTATGGCCATGGTAAGCCAGTAGGTGGCACTATGACTATGAGTTAATATTGGCTTGCAGGATGTCCAAAGCCTTGACTATCATCAAGCATGTCAAGTTTTGGTCAAATTGGACAAAGTAAGGTTGAGTTACAACAGCTTGATCCATATGATGGCTAACCATATAAACTGGCACGCCATGTCAAAGCAGTTCCGCGAAACCTCAAGCTTTTGATAACTTTTATTCACTAAAGGTCTTCAGATTGTACTGACCAAATTTCAAGTGAATCTGATAAGTTCCCTAGGATGAGTTCGTTAAAGTTCAGTGCCTGGAAATTTGCAAAAAATACACAAGAAATTATGCAAAATAAAAAATGGCCGACTACTGGTTGGGTTTAGAGCATGGCTCCAGGAGACTTTTTTATTCTACATGATACGTGTGCCTACCAAATTTGATACATCTAGGTGAAACGTACCACGAGGGCTGCTTCTTCTAAATGTTTTAGGGGTGCTATCGAGCCGACTTCCCACTCTGATTCAATAAAATCATATCAGGTAACTACATTTCGGACTTTAAATGTGTGTGCCAAGTTTGGTTGTGTTTAAAGCATTTTTTAATCCCTCAAAAACGTATTTGTTTATCATGGCGAAGAATGCGTCGCATGGCAACAGGGTTTCACGAAACGGCTAAATCTTTGTGGGCTGGCATTATGAACATCTTAAATTTGTGACAGTACAGCGCCTTGAAATGGTAAAAAGAAGTCATAAAATTCAAAATGGGAGACATCCTGTTGGGTTTAGGGCATATATGCAAGAGGATTTTTGTACGTCCCATCATGTTACATATACTAACCAAATTTCCCGCAGCTACATGAAAAGCAACGTTGGGGCTAGTCAGAAGGAGGCGCTATCGAGCCAATAGTTCCGACCTCAGCCTGATACCCCAAAAAGCTTGCTATAATAATAATAATAATAATAATTAAAGCTGCAAGCAGCGATGATCGGGCCTCGCAGTGCACGCGCGGGGTACTGGCGGGACACGGGCTTAAGAGGCCACGGACGCCTGCAACAATCGGACACCGCGTCCAATAGTTGGATACCTAAATATACGGAAATTTACCAAATTACTGTAGCGGCCCCTATTGGATGAATGGAATGTTTCAGGGTTTGATACAGGATGCGATGCCGACATATTCTACAAGTTTCGTGATGATAGGCCAAACGGTTTTCAATTTAATTGTGTTGTTGTACAAAGCCACGCCCCTAATATGTTCACTGCTCCATATCTTGTAAACGCAATGAGATATCAACAAGCTTTTTATAACTATTGATGATATTGATTGTGTGATAACACAGAGAAAGTTTGAAAGCTTTAGGACTCTGCATTTAGGATGAGTATGCAAAAATGTGTTTTTAACAAAATTCGAAATGGCGGAAAATCTAGGAGGCGGAGCCTAAAAGTTAGCACACGTGGTTTGTAGAGCAGATGGAACTGGATATGTGTGTAAAACTTCAAGTGAACCGGACATATGGGTGGAGGGCTGTAGTCTTTCAAAATCGAATTTTTTTAAGGGCGCTATCGAGTTGACTTTTCACTCTGATGCATTAAAATCATATCAGGTAACGACATTTTGGACTTTTAATGTGTGTGCCAAGTGTGGTTGTGTTTCAAGCATTTTTAGACCTTTAAAAACACCTTGGTTTTCATGGCGAAGAATGCGTCGCCATGGTAACAGTGTTCCACGAAACAACAAACTTTTGGTAAATTTTAATCACTAAGGTCTTTAGATTGGACTGACCAAATTTGAAGTGGATCAAGTAAATTCCCTAGGAGGAGGAGTTAAAGTTTAGCGCCTGGAAATGGCAAAAAATACAAAATAAATTCATACAAAATTCGAAATGGCCGGGTTTAGAGCATGGTTCCAAGAGACTTTATTTTAAGTCTACATGTGATACATGTGCCTACCAAATTTTATACATCTTGGTGAAACATACTGCGGGGGCTGCTTCGTCGAAATTTTGTAGGGGGCGCTATCGAGCCGACCTGCCACTTTGATGCATTAAAACCATATCAGGTAACTAATTTATGGACTCTAAACGTGTGTGCCAAGTTTGGTTGTGTTTCGAGCATTTCTATTCCTCAAAAACATCTTCGATTTTCATGGCGAAGAATGCGTCGCCACGCCAACAGCGTTTCACGAAAAGTCAAATGCGTTGTGGGCTGACATTATGAACGTCTTACATTTGTGTGGAACAAATTTTAGGTGGATCTGGTTTACTTACTAATTGTGGCAAGACAAAGTATAGCAACATTAACTTTCTGTTACCAGGTGGTGCTATGAGTAACATTTTTACTGTAGATGTCTTCAGGCCCGGAGTCTCATCAAACATGTCAAAAATGGAAAAGATCTGACCTTGTGGAGTTGAGTTACATCAGTTATTTGTTCACGGCGAAGGATCGAAATTCGCCGAGCCGCCACGTCGCCGCCGTTTAACAAATTCTTAGAATCTTCACGATGAAGCATTATCAAGGTCTTAAGGCTTTTCTGACAACATTTCAGAGGGATCTGATTAATCTGTGAGGAGGAGGATGTAAGAGTACACAACATGTAACTTCCTGTTGCCACTAGGTGGCACTATTACTATGATTCTAAATTGTTATAAAGATGTCTTCAGGGTCAGGATGGCATGACATATTAGACATTTTTAGCATATTAGACAATGTACGGCCGAGTTATGACAACTTCCTGTTTCATGGTGAATGGTGTTTTTTTGACGCCACGAATACATAGTTCGATAACTTTTTGATCATTTGATAACTTTTGACTGCAAAGGTCTCAAGATCATACTGACCGAATTTGAAGTCAATCGGGTTAAATCTCTAGGAGGAGTTCGTTAAAGTATGTCACCTTGAAATGGTGTCCTAAAATTAAAAATGGCCGACATCCTGTTGGGGTTAGGGCATACATCTAAGTGGATTTTTTGTATGCCCCATCATGTTACATATACCTACCAAATTTCACGCAGCTAGCAGAAACACAGCGTCAAAGGGGGCGCTATCGAGCCAAGTGGTCCGAATTCAGCCCGACACCCCAAACAGCTTGCAATTTTCGCCGAATCAGATTGATTTGACTCTACGTTTATCCCAAGCACCTCTTTTCCCTGTTGAAAGACACCAAATACATTTGAAGAACAATAGGTCCTCCGCTCTGACTACGTCAGTGCTCGGGCCCTAATAATAATAGACATTTGAATAACAATAGGTCCTACGCTCTGACTACGTCAGTGCTCGGGTCCTAATAAGAAACATTTGAAGAACAATAGGTCCTACACTCTGACTACCTCAGTGCTCGGGCCCTAATAAGAAACATTTGAAGAACAATAGGTCCTACGCTCTGACTACGTCAGTGCTCGGGCCCTAATAATAACAATAAGAAACATTTGAAGAACAATAGGTCCTACGCTCTGACTGGGCCCTAATAAACATTAGAAGAACAATAGGTCCTACGCTCTGACTTCGTCAGTGCTCGGACTTCGTCAGTGCTCGGACTTCGTCAGTGCTCGGACTCTAATAAGAGGGGCATAAACATTTAACTACTACACCTAAAAAATATAAATATACATACAAAAGTATATAATTGAGCATAAAACACAATAACAATGAAATAGAGGTAATAGTGCAGATTGGAGGTAATACTGCAAAATAGAGGTAATATTGCAGTATGGCTGATTAAGTGTTCATCAGTATGAGGGCCTGTGAAAAGAAGCTGTTCTGGTGTCTGGTTGTTTTGACGTACAATTCTCTGTAGTGCCTACCGAAGGGGAGGAGTTAGAACTGGTTGTGTCCAGGGTGTGATGGGTCTGCAGTGATGTTTCCTACCCGTTTCCTGACTCTGGAGATGTGCAAGTTGTCGCGAGACTGGATGGACCTTGGTTGATCTAACACTGCAGAATTTTGATCTGACCCCCCCCCCCCCCCACTTCTCCAAACCTCATCTCTACAGAGGAGGTTTCAATACACTTTCGCAGAGACACTCCCAAACCCCCCCACTCCATAAAGGCACTCTACAGCCCTGAGAGGAACATTTCAAGGCAAGATACGAAGGAAATCTGAACCTATGCATAACCTTTTTTCCCCTCTCTGTTATCTGGCAACTGGCCATCTGGCTTTCACAGGTCACGCCATAAATTACAGGGTCAAGAGAACAGGAACCAACTGAGTATCTTACAATTATTCGCTCTGTATAACCCTGTATAAGTCTTTAGTGTATTCAATAACCCCTCTCAAGTTATTTCACATTTGATTTCAGGAAAATACATCTTTCTCCCGTATCTATGACATGGCAAACAGAGTTAAAACCATTTCATGATTTTCAAACCAGACTGATCATGTGACCATACTGCCATCCAGTGGTCAATTGGTGATAACGCATGTCAAAGTGACGGGATGTTGTGTCAGTGAAGGTGACAGTACATATTAACAATAGTTATAAAATGTTTACACGCTAGTAAGTCACGTGACCAACGCACATTTCTGATCCACATTATCTTTGTTAAAACCTGTGTATTAAGTGTATGTAACTGAAATTCCATTTCTGTAAACATACAAGTTGATGAGTGTATAAAGTTTATTAATCTCATATTGAAGAAAAGTATGTGGTCTATTTGTTTAAAATTAAATTAAGTTACTAAACAAGAGCACACCGACACTAGGAGACAAAGGAATCCGAAATCGTGGCAAAAGAACGTCGTAAATCAGGCCCCACCTTACGACTTGACACCTCTCTTGCTGGGATAAAAACTGGAAACTTTTCTTTGTCCTCTCTCTTATCGTTTTTCGTTCGTGTTGGGTATGTGTCTTATTAAGTGTCACGGAGCTACTTCTTTTGAGCATCTTATAATTATTCGTTTTAAGGAAGCCTTATTTTGTTTTAGTGTACGTCTGTTGACCTCGTGAGATATCAACTTTAATTATTATCGTTTAGGCCAAACGAGATTAGTTAAGTATATCAACGAGTAGCTTCAATTATAAAATTACTCAGAGCAATATCCCGCGCCGAACACCGCACCGGATCCCACACCTGCCTTGAAGCAAGACACAGAGAAAGCCCGGACACCGAGACCCACTTTCCAATTCACTTTGCCACCACAGTGGATAAAATTCAGAGACTCTTTGCCAGCTCACTGGGTGATTTTCCACAGACCGCTGAGAAACCAACACTCCTGCGAGCCCTTAAACCGGCATCCTCCGCTTCATCGACGGGGACAACTTCCGTTTGAAGGGACGTGAGCCGACTCAGAGGACCGCAGAAACAGCTGGTTGAACCCCTGCAAAGGCATCTGGACACCGCTGCTAAAAGTAGGAACTGACCTCTTCTTTATATGATCCAGGGTTGGTGTTGGATAAATTGCTCTGACTAATAATAATTTAGATTGACAGGGTAGAGTAGGGATAGGAGTCAGAGGAGCCCGCAACTTATCTTCACTATCTGATATGATATTGCCTGTTTTATTGGAAATTAATTCATTCGTGATTTGTATTTTTGTTTAATTATTAGTCTTGTCATAAGAGTCTTGGGGGGCTCCTCCTGAAGTCCAGTGTCATAGCCACAGTTTTGCTTGTTGTACCACACCAGAGGGCCGGCTGATCAACCTACGGCTGTAAGCAGACTCATCACTGTCCCTGATGAGGCCAATGACCGTTGTGTCGTCTGCAAACTTCAGGAGTTTAACAGTAGGGTCTCCTGAGGTGCAGTCGTTGGTGTAGATGGCGAAGAGCAGTGGGGAAAGCACACATCCCTGTGGGGCGCTGGTGCTGAAAGTCCGGATGCTGGTGATTTTTCCCAGCCTGGATTTGGCATATTACCGGGATAATGGTGTTGAACGTCGAACTGAAGTCCACAAACAGAAACTTGCATATCTGGGGAGTCAAGGTGTTGCAGCATGTGTTGCAGTCTATTGTTTACTGCGTCAACCACCGACCTGTTTGCCCGGAAGGCAAACGACAGGGGGTCCAGCAGGGGGCCTGTGATGTCCTTCCAATGGGTCTACACCAGTTTCTCAAACGATTTCATAACCAATCAATGGCAAATGGCTAATATTTTTTATTATTGGTATATTAGAAATTCCTGATCAAACACAATTGGATAATATTGGAGGACTTTACTCAACAGCCTGAAGGTCATGGCTAAATCCAAATGTCCAGACCTGAAATTGCAGACTCATTGACTTTATGGACAAGGGGACCTTCCCATTGATCTGACGGCCCATTATTCCAAAACCCAAGTAGTCCAAAACAAGTCAGAAAGTTTCCTGCTCTGAAAACTATAATCCCTGCAATAAAAATAAGCACATAGGTAAATATTATGCAGAAAGACTTCCTAGGACGTTCCCGATTTCTTTTTCTACTGGCATGACCCAGCACTTTGCCACCATTACTTGTTTCCTCAGTTGGTTGGGTTGGTTAGGTAAAGGCAGGAATGAGATTAGTTATGTTTAGGGTGAGAATATCAAGGTGAACAGACAAGTCACATAGTGTGTTTCCGTTGGCATGCTGGGGAAAAAATATTGCGACTGGAAAGGTCCAAAGTCATCATTTAGCATAATTGATTTTGATTTGATTTAAGCATATAGAAGACAAAATCTGCAATCTTCAATTCAATTCAATTAGATTTATTTTGTATAGCCCTTTACAATCTGTACACATCCTCTATCCCAGAACCCTCACATCAGCACAGGAAAAACTAATAAAGCCAAATCCTCTGGATCAAGAGTGGGTTTCTTAAGAAGAGGTTTAATTACAGCTAGTTTGAAGGCCTGTGGTACATGGCCCGTTAGTAAAGACAGATTGATAATTTCTAATAAAGAATTGCTAATTAAAGGTAAAACTTCCTTAAGCAGCCTAGTCGAAATCGGGTCTAAGAGACAGGTGGAAGGTTTAGACTTAGAAATAGTTAAAGTCAATTGTTGAAGGTCGATGGGTGAAAAGCCATCTAAATATATTTCAGGATGTACAGCTGTTCCTAAGGTTCCTGTATTTGAGGATCGATCGGTACTGGTTGAGGGCAGGAGATTAATTTTGTCTGTAATACTTAGAATCTTATCATTAAAGAAGTTCATGAAGTCACTACTACTGAGGTTTATAGGAATACACGGCTCAACAGAGCTGTGACTCTCTGACAGCCTGGCTACAGTGCTGAAGAGAACCCTGGGGTTGTTCTTATTTTTCTCTATTAATGCTGAATAATAGGCTGCTCTAGCATTACGGAGTGCCTTCTTATATATTTTAAGACTGTCTCGCCAGACTAACCGCGCTTCTTCCACATTGGTGGAACGCCATATCCTTTCAAGTTTTCGCGATGTTTGCTTTAATTCGCAGGTTTGAGGGTTATACCATGGAGCAAACCTCCTTTCTTTTATTAGCTTCTTTTTTAGAGGAGCTATAAAGTCTAGTGTCATTCGCAGTGAGCCTGCATCACTATCGACAAGATGGTCAAAATGAATCTCCTGCCCTCAACCAGTACCGATCGATCTTCAAATACAGTAACCTTAGAAACAGCTGTAGAACCTGAAATATATTTAGATGGCTTTTCTCCCATCGACATTCAACAATTGCATTGCAGTTATTACATTTTGTTTTTCCATGATAGACAAAATGTGATAATGATTATTGCTGCTGTTCATGTAAGAAGGTGTATGGACATCTCCTTGATAAGATACTGGACGAGCTGTGGTTATTGGCACTGTGCTCTGTCTTTTGAGATCTGGTGCCCCTGGTGGATATATATGGCATTAATTGGTTCCTTATGTCTTGTCCTTGAGGCTCCAAAATGTGAATCAGCATTTCCTATTGCTGGTTCTCCTTTTCAATTCCTTTCCATTGCTTGTGGTGCAAAAGTATCTGCATCAGTGTTGAGCGCTTCAATAGTTTTGAACCTGTTCTCAAAATATGATTCCATGCCGTTTGATCGCCGGGAAGCAGCTCTCCACACACCAGATCCAGAGGCTCTTAAAACGTTGACTTTGGCCATAGATGCAGCAATGTCTGCTTCAAGATGAAGTTGTTCTTTATGTTTTCTTATTTGTTTTTCCTGTTCCTCAAGAGCATGCTTTTCCTTAAGGAACCTTTGACGGGCAAGCAAAGCAGCCATTTCAGCTGCTTTGCTTTTCTTGTTCATCAGATGGTTTTAAAGGCATCAGAGATGTGTAAGGCAGTTGCAGTTTCAGATGACTGCATCAAAACATCAAATTGTGATTTCACGTGTCATGAGCTCCTTGAGAGATAGTATCTGGCCTTTTATTCTGTTCACTTACCTTTTACCTTTCTTCTGTATTGTCTCAATTTTGCTTGCCAGAGCCTTTTCAGCCAGAGTGCTTGTCCTTTTCTTTAAAATGTGCCAACCGTTGAACCAGTCCTTGATTCACTAATTTCAAACATACAAAGAAATGACCGTCACAGGAGAATGACTTTAAAGCCAGCAACCTCAGCAGTCATAGCATTCAAATGAAGGCACCATACTAACACCCAACACGCCCAGTCCACATCACAGAACAGTCGGGGCTCCTGGGCTCCAAACACAACACACGTTAACCCAAGCAGCGGCCAAACCACGCCGAACCGACAACAATATACAACTACGACACGTGGCAGTAACTGATTAAACTGCGTTCCAAACAACATTACATTACAGTCATTTAGCAGACGCTTTTATCCAAAGCGACTTACAATAAGTGTATTCAACATAGGTATTCAAGAGAACTACTAGCCACCAGAAGTCATAAGTACATCTCCTTTCTTAAACATGCATCTAAAAGCATAAACCACAGCAAAAGTATAGTGCAGAAGCAAATTACTACGAAAACAATAAGTGCAGCAAACTAATACAAATACAATAAGTGCAACAAACTGATACGAATGCAATAAGTGCTACGAGGAAGGCTCAGGGTAGTACTTCTTGAAGAGGTGAGTTTTCAGCCTGCGCCGAAAGATGGGCAGCGACTCTGCTGTTCTGACGTCAGTGGGGAGTTCATTCCACTTCTTCCATTCTTATTACTAGTCACATTACTATTACTATTACCTGTACCATTAAGCATTTTAGCTTTACTTCCACCCTGAAGCCCTTTTGCTTTCTCGTTCTGCAGGTTTCCATGAATCGTTGTGGTACCTGGACCGTAGTCGTGCCTCCTGCTGTGAGCCGACTGACACCCACTGCTACTTCGATTATTATTATTAGTCACATTACTATCCCTATTTTCATGGCTATAATTCTACTGTAATAATTGCTGCTGTTATTATAAGTAGTCTTATTATATGAATCATTTATGTCATATACATTGAATGTGTTGTATGTCTGTTATGCTGCTCATTCTGTACACATGACATCTATTGCATTCTGTCCATCCTGGGAGAAGGATCCCTCCTCTGTCGTTCTCCCATAGGTTTCTTCCTTTTTTCTCCCTGTTAAAGGGTTTTTTAGGGGAGTTTTTCCTGTGCCGATGTGAGGGAAGGACAGAGGATGTCGCATGTGCACAGATTGTAAAGCCCTCTGAGGCAAATTTGTAATTTGTGATTCTGGGCTATACAAAATAAACTGAATTGAATTGAATTGAATTCCACCACTGTGGGGCCAGGACAGAAAAAAAGCTGTGGGAAGCGTGAGGGCTCAACACGGCGATCACAATCCTCCGCGTCCAGCTCATCAACCACCAGAAGGACGTGGCTCCGTTGGTTACGTTGCACTGAGATGTTTTTTGCTGAGAAATGTAGGTGACTATCTGCAAGTAGGGGAGAATAACCTGCAGACGCGCTGGCTTTCAATGATTCAAAGATCCGGTAGCTGCATTTGGTAGTTTTATTCGCAGGAACAAACAAACAAGTGTGCTCCATAACACACATTCAAAAACGTTCAATATTTCCGTAACTGTGTACGAAGGCGATCAACAGCGATAAACAGTGTCAAAAGTGTCAAAACAACAGTAAATAGTGACAATTAGCGTCAATTAGCGGTCAGCAAAAAATAAGACTCCTCTCTCACCCCCTCTCCTTCCATTCACCAAACTAAACTAGTGAACAGCTGATATCCCCATTGCAATCCCCAACACCACGTGACTCATTACCGTAAGTGACCAAAAAAGGTGTACAAAATTGATATTCCTGGTTCCTGCACTCAGTATATGAGCCTCTGTCTGGAACTCTCCTTTTCACCCTGATGGCATCAAAGATCACGTTAGATACAATAAACAGCATTTCCGCAATAAGTGGTGACCTTAAGTTGCTCAAATTGTTTGATTTATAATCCATAGTTTTCTGAATCCTCAAGTGATACCTTGTTTAATGTTTCGATTTAAGTATTATATAATCCTCACTTTCTTATTTGATGACTACTGTTAGTGTGACTTATGAGTCACAAAGGGGGCAAATGTGGAGCTTTATTCAATCATGATAGACTAACACTATCCATTATATCTAAATGTTTAAGTATACCTAAATGTTTGAAACTTACATATATGACACCTGCATACTGAAATGAGTGTGAACATAGAGAGGTTTGAATGGTTTAACATATAATCTGTTTGATTTAGTAAATGACCAAAGGTTGGGTTTTTTTAAACGCACAGCTGTGCACCAAAGAGAATGCAGGCAGGAGAAGAAGAAAGCAGTCAGAAGCACAGCTGTTAGCATGCTGAGTCAGGGACTTTCCAACTTCCATTAGGAGAGATAGAGATGTTATGCCAGGAAGAGAGACACATGAAAAGGTTGTCATTCCCCAATCAGAGAAGGCAGAGAGATATTATGCGAGGACTGTAGGCATTAAAAAAGAAAGAGGGATGTTATTTAAGGAAAGGTGGTTGTGAAAAGGAAAAGCTTGGCACACCTGCAGATCAAAGGATACATGGGAGAGCTTCAACATCAAAAGGCAGTGACACTATATAAGACCATGTCCTGGACGGTACAAATCAGTTCACTCTCCGGAAAATCAACTTGGGCTCAATTCTTTGCTTGAAGAATAAACTCTATTGCATGGAACTCCATTGCTTTCTTTAAACATCATGAGGACTCAATAGGTATTTAGTATAGAATAAATAAAGAGATGGAGCAGTAATTCAGGCTTCATCAACTGACTCTCTTTTCATTATTTGTGGGAGAGTTGTCCACCTTTGACAGGAAATGGAAACTGCAGAAGCGTAGCAGAGCAGCCGCGGTCATCAGATTTTAGAGGAAAGTTCTGCTGCACTTATCTCACATGGCTGCATTTCAAACCATTTTGGGAAAGTTATTCAACTTAGTTAACAAACCTGGAAAGTATGGTATCTGAGGACAGGCCTTTCATGTTCCATTGGATTTCATGATCTTCAACATGTTAAATCCATCACTGCTATATTGAAAAGAAAGAATGAGAGAATAGAGTCACTTTTTCCATTCTCTCATTATGTTGACCTCAGCTTTGGTGAACTAGGCGTCCATACTGTAATGTAGAACAAATGAAGTGGAGCTGCTGGGTCTTAGGAGGGGAGGATGCAAATGTTTATATTTGAATTCAGAATTGGTTTATATATATATACATATAAATAAAAAGACTGAACCACTGATTGTCCAATTAGTAGACCACCCACTCTTCCTCTCAGGCACACTTTTAAAACACTGGAGATAATGTTGTATAATTCATATTGACATCTGTCCACACTGTTATCTAGTTTGACTGTAAAATGAATAAATGTGTCATGTTGCACCCAGTCAGTATTTATTAACTGTAGTAAAGGATTTCATTTTCATACTCAGGATGTTAAATGGACCAGGTTACTTTACGCTTCTGCATGCCTGAAATCAAATACGTTTTTCATTTCACCTGTTTAAAGAATTACATTACATTACATTACATTACAGTCATTTGGCAGACGCTTTTATCCAAAGCGACTTACAATAAGTGTATTCAACATAGGTATTCAAGAGAACTACTAGTCACCAGAAGTCATAAGTGCATCTCCTTTCTAAAACAAGCATCTAAAAGCATAAACCAGAGCAAAAGTATAGTGCAGAAGCAAATTACTACGAAGACAATAAGTGCAACAAACTAATACGAATACAATAAGTGCAAAGAACTGATACGAATGCAATAAGTGCAACAAACTAATACGAATACAATAAGTGCTACGAGGAAGGCTCAGGGTAGTACTTCTTCAAGAGGTGAGTTTTCAGCCTGCGCCGAAAGATGGGCAGCGACTCTGCTGTTCTGACGTCAGTGGGGAGTTCATTCCACCACTGTGGGGCCAGGACAGAAAAAGCTGTGACTGGGTCGATCGGCCGCAGGGACCTCTGAGCGACGGGGCAACCAATTGCCCCGAGGCAGCAGAGCGAAGTGGTCGGGCGGGGGTGTAGGGCTTGACCATGGCCTGGAGATAGGAAGGAGCTGTTCCTTTCACTGCCCTGTAGGCTAGCACCAGAGTCTTAAACTGGATGCGAGCTCTTACAGGGAGCCAGTGTAGAGAACGGATTAAATTTCATAATTTTTTCTGAAAGACAATATGTATATTTCTCTAACACCATAGGAGCCTTCTTACTCAATTTTCAAATTAGCATAACCGTCTTCAAAAATAAAGCTCTTTATCCATAGACTGACTTGAAATATAAATTGGGTACGTTGTGCAAAAAGTAGCGAAGCCACAAGATTCTGCAACCACTCATTAATAATAATTGCTTAATTTTGGGACAATTATTTGTCATTTGCAATTGTCACTAAAATGTAATTTAAAAGCTTACTTGTACCCAGCAGTTTTCATAATTTTAACTGCAAAACATTTATTCACAAATATGAATGGTGAGTTCAGAGAGAAGAGAAGACATTCTGCCATAAATCAAACAGCCAGTCAGAGCCGCAGCATTCGAGTGATCCAGAGATTTCTGTGAGAGCCTGGATTAAATCAGGACATTGTCTCTCCTCTTCTTTGATACCAGGATGGCAACTGAACAAATATGAGCTAAGGTCTGTGTGTGTCGGGTTTTAGGGGATAAAGACACATCTTGACTGATGCTCCACCAATGAACACACAGGAACCTGCGAAGGAGGGCTACAAATCTGTCATAAATTCTAAGACTACATAAACAGTATTTTCCAATGATCTGGTGGTATTTAGTTGTTAACCATGTATGGATCTGGATATGAGAGATGATCCAGATAAAGAAGTATAAATAGTGGGAGACAACAAAGTACCTGTGCTTTGGGGGCTTTTTGGCTTTTACATTTCAACTGAAGTCCAGTCTTGCTCATCCTAGTCTGTGTAATCTACTTAAAGTAAGTGACCTATCAGATAGGCTGTCAGTAGTAATGTATTTGGTATGAATTTGAATAACAAACCTTCTACTTGCTAAGGTTTAATTAATGGTATTCATTTGAATGTGATTTACTAATATTTGCTCAGATTGTTTGATTCTCTGCTCGTGTATTTGTGCTGAAATAACCACAACACTGGTGCCTCATTAGACAAGACCCACGGACACCCCAGGGGGTCCATGTGACACGGCCATGACGTCACCAAGGGCTTTACCAAGTAGAATAACTTCTAAGCCCCTCCCTCTTCCCATTCAAATCGACTTTTGCTTTCTTCTCCGCTGCCAAACGAGGACGTTATGGTCCCCTGTCATTGGTTGGATAAAGCTTGGCCGAGAAAGAAGAACACAACAATCGATATGTGAGGCAATCTCAAGTAAGAGTCTATTGTCTGTGCAGAGATAGGTAATTGTATGATATTTTTGTGGTCCATTTTTGAGGACCATCTTTGCCTTTGTTGAGTTGTATCCCCTCTTTCTTAACCAACTCACACACCTGTATAAACACACACCCATACGCTGTTATGCTCATTCATACACATGTGGTGTGTTAAGCGCGGCCTCCATTGTGTATCTCATTCCTCTTTAAATAATCACAGCCAGGTTGCCATTGTAGAGCCTGGCATGGCGTAACCACTAACATGACTAAGTCCGCCATTTTGCTATTTATCTTTTTCTCTCTCCTCTGCCATTGAGATTTCTTGCGTGGAGTAACCGCTCATGTGACTATGTCCGCCATCTTGCTCTCTCTTTCTCTCTCTTACCCCTCCTTCACCCACACCAACACTCCCCTTGCCACGTGCTTGTTTGTTGCTTAAAGGTTTAGTGTGCTTGTAATTAGGTTATAGACGTTTGTTGATTAACCATATTATCAATTTTTGATTGGTATGGTTAAGATAAATAAACCCTGTTATAGTTTTAAGCAGCAGTTTCTGAGATTATTTTGTGCATATGTGTTGTGATGATAACTGGTTGTTATAGTCAGTGCTCTATTTCAACCCTTCATTGTTCACTCTGCATGTGGAATAGAACTTTAACTATTGACATTTTGAGTGAACATCACTTTTGAGAATTTATCCACAGTTCGGTTATTGGTCCCTGATCCCAGGGTGTTGCCCCCTTATTATTAATCTATATTATTAATCCTATTGATATTAATAATTTCATTTTCATCAATAATTCATTTTTATAATTGCTTTTAACCAAAGTCGCTCCTGCCATAAATCAACACATGTGAACGGCACCTTTTTTTAAAATGTGCTAGCAGCAGCTATTATTTACAAACAAATTAACAGAGCACTGTGCAGTGGGCTGATGTTGACAAATGTTGGTCTGAAGTCACTACATTAGAGAACCGTATAACACAGTTTATGATGCTTCAAAACTGCTACTACTCCTGCTGTCTGTCCTCGTGTAAATATTCAAACGGTGTGGATTTAACAAGTCCTGCTTTGTGTAGCCTGATAAAGAGACTCAGAAAAGTGGAGACCAAATTATGCACACTAAAAAATGACATTGCTTTTATTTCAGATGGACACAACTGATATAATGTTTCAACCACAGATGGTATTCCTCAGGCCAAAGGAAAGAAGTGACCAAACCTGTATTTAATAGGTCATTATTGATGAAACATCACAACAATATCTCCTAATTAGCCTGAATGGGTCCTCTGATATGAGACATTTTCAGAGAGACAAGGGAATGATATGTCCACTTCTCTCATCGTATTGTCGTCAAGTCACTGGAGACACCGGATGTGATCTGTGTCTGTATGTGATGGGAACTGGGACTTAGGGGATCTATACTGGAATGATCAAAGTTTAAAGGACACTGCAACATCTTGACACTCTTTATGTTTACTTTTTGGAATAACAGACACTGACTATTATCATAATATGATTTCAAAGACAACAAGCAAATAAAGTGATTTACTTATTTTACAAACTCGTTTACATCTGGAAATGGTATTGTTTCACTTGACGGCTCTGAGGGGCAGATTGGAGGTAAAGCTGCATGGAATGGCGGCTGTTCCTCTGAAGGCCTCTGCATCTGGTTGGATGATTGTAGTTGGTTGAATCACACTCTTCCATCTCTCGCTCAGTGGCAGTTGATTCGGCTTTCTCTGATGTCTTCGTAACCTGGTCATCTTCTTCGGCGAGGTTCGGCTTGAACCATTCTTCCTCATCTTCATCTCTTTCAGCACGAGTATGAGTCGTCTCTTCACCCCCCTTTGCAGCAGCAGGGGCCGTTAGGGCATCTTTGCCAGTTTAAGAGTGTGTTGCTCTCAATAGTTGCTGGAATTAATCTTCAGCATGTTGGTGCATCGCAGGAGGGGCCATAGTTAGACCAGAGCCTCGAGGGAGAGATCTGGCGTGCAGGATTCAAAGTCAATCAATCATATTTGTAGTATTTCAGAAACCAGGAGGAGGAAGGCACTTCTTCTGGTTCTTGCATCTCATATCGGCCGGAGGTCCTCTCAGCCTGTGGAGAGGTCTCTGCTCATAGGGCCTTCGAGCCTGCAGAAGGGACAGAGCTGCGCTCAACATCATGTTTATTTGGTAGGGACAAAAACATATACATAGATAATTGAAAAACAATTATCCAATGCAGTGTATCATGTTAAGCCCTTCTAAGGCCTCTTTAGGGATGAACTACTGCTGATTAGCAGTAGCTCGGGCCTAGAAGGGCCTTTAAATTTTTTTATTAAAATCTGTTGGTGTGTGGACCCAAGAGCAGTACGACGAGGAGACAGATAAAGTTCTGGAGCTTTATTTGAAGCTGTGAACACAGCAGACAGACAGGCAGGATATGACTCACAGTGGGAAACAGGCAAGGGATCAGGCAGACGGAAACCAGAGGAAGCGGAGGCTAATCTCGTGGTCTGGGACAGAAGGCTGAGACGTTGACCGGGGCACAGGCAAGGCAGGGAAGTCCAGACAGGCAGGGTCGGCAACGGGAAATCAGTCCACAGGAAATTGCTGGAAAGTGCTCCGAGGCCGCAGAGTCAGAATCCTTGAAGGCTGAGGCAAGGCGGAGAGGCAGAACCCCTCTGGAGGGGGCGAACAGGAGGACAACCAAGGCGGAGAGGCAGAACCCCTCTGGAGGGGGCGAACAGGAGGACAACCAAGGCGGACAGGCAGAACCCCTCTGGAGGGGGCGAACAGGAGGACAACCAAGGCGAAGAGGCAGAACCCCTCTGGGGGGGGCGAACTGGAGGACGACCAGGCCTCTCTGGGGTTGGCCACGAAGACGACCAGGCCGACGGAGCCTCCCTGGGGGTCGGCCATGGGGACGACCAGGCCTCTCTGGAGGTCGGGCGAGGGTCTGTCGAGGCGGGCGGATCCCCTCTGGAGGTCGGGTGAGGGTCTCTCGAGGTGGGCGGATCCTCTCTGGAGGTCGGGCGAGGGTCTCTCGAGGCGGGCGGATCCTCTCTGGAGGTCGGGCGAGGGTCTCTCGAGGCGGGCGGATCCTCTCTGGAGGTCGGGCGAGAGGCTCTGGAGACTGGGACTCTGGAGACTGGGGCTCTGGAGACTGGGGCTCTGGAGACTGGGGCTCTCGAGATTGGGGCTCTCGAGATTGGGGCTCTGGCGGCAAGGTCTCTTGGACCTGGGGCTCTGGCGGCAAGGTGGGAACAGGAGCAGGGGGACACTGCAACCCAGCAGGAACAGGAGCAGGGGACGCTGCAACCCAGCGGGAACAGGAGCAGGGGGACGCTGCGACCCAGCGGGAACAGGAGCAGGGGGACGCTGCGACCCAGCGGAACCCGGGAAGGCTGCGGCCCAGCCGGGGGACCTGGGGAAGGCTGCGGCCCAGTCGGGACGGGACCCGGGGAAGGCTGCGGCCCAGCCGGGACAGCGCGGGTCAGGAGGTGCAGGAGTCGGCCGGAGCGCCGACAAGTCAAGAGGTGCAGGAGTCGGCCGGAGCGCCGACGAGTCAAGAGTCGGCAGGAACGCCGACAGAACAGGAATCGGCAGGGGCGCCGATGCGTCAGGGGTCAGCCTGGACAGGAGTCGGCTGGAACGCCGAAGGGTCAGAGGTCGGCCTGAACGCCGACTGGACAGGCGTCAGCTGGAAAGCCGGCGGGACAGGAGGTGCAGGCAGTCTGGAAAGCCGGCGAGACAGGCGCAGTCTGGAAAGCCGGCGAGACAGGCGCAGTCTGGAAAGCCGGCGAGACAGGCGCAGTCTGGAAAGCCGGCGAGACAGGCACAGTCAGGAAAAGGACAGGCGCAGTCTGGATATCCAGCGAGACAGGCACAGTCAGGAAAGCCGGCAAGACAAGCTTAGGGACAGGCTGAGCGAAGGTCTGCGAAATGGCTGTCGTGAGCTGCTGAACCTGGTTAAACAGGGCAGTCCAGGCCTGGTTGCTGCTCGCCAGGGCGTGACAAACATCAGCGGTGTTGGTGACAACCTTGGTCTCGCGTCTCTGGAGCGCCTCTTCAATGAACCCGAACCGGGCCTGTGACGAGGTGTCGAACGCTGGGTCCATGTCGTGGCCAGATCGTACTGTCACGGTTGGTGTGTGGACCCAAGAGCAGTACGACGAGGAGACAGATAAAGTTCTGGAGCTTTATTTGAAGCTGAGAACACAGCAGACAGACAGGCAGGATATGACTCACAGTGGGAAACAGGCAAGGGATCAGGCAATCGTGTCTGTACCTAGACTGGGGTCGTGCCTCCTGCTGTGGCCCTGCTGACACCCACTGCTACTACCATTATTATTATTATTAGTCACATTACTATTACTATTCCGTAATGTACCATTACGCATTTTGGCTTTGCTTCCAACCTGGAACCCTTTTTTGCTTTCTTTCCTCGCAAGTTTCCACGAATCGTTGTGGGACCTTGACCGTGCGCGTGCCTCCTGCTGTGACCCGGCTGACACCCACTGCTACTTCGATTGTTATTATTATTATTATTAGTCACATTACTAATACTATTCCCTATATCATTATTGAAATTCTACTATAGTCATTGCTGCGTTATTATAAGTAGTCTTAATTTTTTCCTTCGTTACTCTGCTTACTACTCTGATTATATGAATCATTTATGTCAATAACATTGAATGTGTTGTAACTCTGTTATGTTGTTCATTCTGTACACATGACATCTATTGCATTCTGTCCATCCTGGGAGAAGGATCCCTCCTCTGTCGCTCTCCCATAGGTTTCTTCCTTTTTCTCCCTG
Organism: Anoplopoma fimbria; assembly: GCF_027596085.1. Taxonomy (NCBI): domain Eukaryota; kingdom Metazoa; phylum Chordata; class Actinopteri; order Perciformes; family Anoplopomatidae; genus Anoplopoma; species Anoplopoma fimbria. The sequence continues at coordinate 14,418,180 of NC_072468.1, read as the reverse complement.
GTAAGGGTTTTTTTAGGGGAGTTTTTCCTGTGCCGATGTGAGGGTTCCGGGACAGAGGATGTCGCATGTGTACAGATTGTAAAGCCCTCTGAGGCAAATTTGTAATTTGTGATTTTGGGCTATACAAAATAGTCTGAATTGAATTGAATCATCATCACCACCACCACCAGTGTCTGGACTCCAAGGGGGGTTGTGCTTCGCTGATCTCAGCGTTGGGCCCCTCTAATATACGGCTTGGCCATGGAGTCCAATAGCCAAATACTTTGTATTATTCATTCTTATGCATGTGTAATACATTATTGTATACTTTATTGAAGTCTCTCCTGATTGAAATATATTATCAATTTTAACGGTTGATCTAACATGATATGATCAAAACGGACCTCTTTTCTCATTTCCTGGTTGAACACAATCTAGTCTAACTGGACCATATTCTCATTGCCTGGTATAATGTGTTTTATCCTGTCTCAGGTGACTCCTGCAATCTTTTCCCTGGTCGAACCCGACCCCAACTATCTGTGCTGTGGTCTAACATGACCACCATCTATCCTTTCCTGCAGTCTGTCGAGACCCCCGCCATTTATTCTGTGATCTGTTGCAATCCCACCATATTTTACTGTGGTCTATCCAGACCTGCTGTATCCTGTTGTGCAGTTATCCAGACCCCCATTTCCTGTTCTGTGGTCTATCCTCAAACTCAAGGAACTCAAGGACAATTATATCCGGCCCGCGAGAAAATATGTCTATCATAACTGGCCCGCCGGTAAATAGGAATATATCCATCCATTCATCCATTTTCCGTAACCTGCTTATCCAGTTAAGGGTCGCAGGGGTGCTGGAGCCTATCTCAGCTGTCAATGGGCGAAGGCAGGGTACACCCTGGATAGGTCGCCAGTCTGTCGCAGGGCTGACATATAGAGACAAACAACCACGGGCAATTTAGAGTCTTCAATGAACCTACGCTGCATGTCTTTGGACTGTGGGAGGAAGCCGGAGAACCCGGAGAGAACCCACGCTGACACGGGGAGAACCACAGAAGGTTGTCCAGCCCGGGAATTGAACCCCGGCCCCTCTTGCTGTGAGGCGACAGTGCTAACCACTACACCACCGTGCAGCCTGAATAGGAATATAGTTACATTTAAATAAGCCTCACAAATATATGGCTCAACAAAAAGTAGACTCTTAAAACAGGGGCTTTCACAGTTGATGGAAAAGGGAAAATACTTCATTACATATTGTGGATGAGCGCTGACATGACTGATACTGTACAGCTGTCAATCTTCATACGTGGAATGGACTCGAGTTAATGCGTTACAGAGGAACTTTTTGGAATTAAATCAATGCATGGCACAACCACGGGAAAATACATATTTGAGCAAGAATCTAAATGCGTGAGTGAAATGAAACTGCCATGAAATCAGAGGATCGGCGGTTCGATCCCTGGCTCCGGCAGTCCATGTCGATGTGTCCTTGGGCAAGACACTTAACCCCAAATTGCTCCCGCAGGCTGTTCCTGCGGTGTATGTATGTATGTGTATGAATGTTAGTTAGGGTCCTGATGTTCAGGTGGCACCTTGCATGGTAGCTCCTGTCATCAGTGTATGAATGGGTGTGAATGGGTGAATGATTAGTAATGTAAAAGCGCTTTGAGTGGTCGGAAGACTAGAAAAGCACTATACAAGTACAGTCCATTTACCATTTACCATTTACATGTTTGCATGCATTAATGCTCAAAACCCGCCTTGTTTTTTCTCATCCTGGCTGTCTTGCAGTGCCTCTTCGCACCCTCTCTGTGAAACGATCTGTTAGAGCGCTTGCTCCTCCCCCCAGACAGCCAAATCTGCCCTGATTGGTCAGCTAGCCCACTCTGTTGCGATTGGTCAACCGCGCAGCGCATATGCGGAAATGTCTTGCCCCTTACCACCAACAGAATTCAGCTCCCTGAGCCCCAAAACAGTGTTGTAGCTTTGATTATCGATATTAGCGGCATCTGTGCTGCCCTACCAGTATGAACGTGAGTCAGTTATTAATGTCAGGAGGAAGAAGCCGACCAAAACAACCGTCACAACCAGGGCTAGAGCAGGATGTTTCACAGTGGTGAGTTGTTAACAGTTTAATTACTGCACTATATAGCTAACGCTAGTATTAGGCTTTAGGCCTATGCTGTGCTGTAAAACACGAGTCCTTCTCTTTATCTAAGAAGCTAAGAATTACACTCACGTTGCCTCTAAATTTGCTACTAACACATGTTCCCTGTAAAATACCAATGTGTTTTATTAGTGACTTTGGTTATATTACTTAGAGCACAGCAGATTTAGAGATTACAGATTTGTGTTGTATACATTAAAAAACTAGTACTAGATAGTAACAACAGTACTATAAAATGTAGCTGCATTTAACAATCCCCTCCTGGCTGTTATTATGTTTGTAAACTGTAATATGATTTTTGCTTCCTGGATTAATATTTGTCCGATGCAGTGATGTTGCTTCCTGAGTCATTATTTGCTTTATTAGAGCTGACTATGGACGTTTGAGGCGTAGTATAGAAGAGGAGTAAGTTGTTTTTACATATAATGAAATCTGTGTAATCTACATCTGAACACAATTGTTTCATTATAACACAAGATCATAAGAACTAATGAAGAAATGAGAATTGTTTATTTTCCTCCAAATTACTATTTCTTATTAAATATAAAAAAATGCAAATAAAAAAGAAACATTTGTTGATACTGTATGGATAGTTTTTAGTTGCAATGGTATTGATGTGTGATCCTCTCCATACAGGCGATACCGGCCTCTCAACTACCGTGGCTTTGTCAGCTGGTGAGGCTCGCCATCCCGTCATGTGTTGTATTTCAGAAACACAGGGAATTTCCTGATCTGGCTGGTCGGAATGTTGGCTTCAGGCTGCTCCTTGACAGAAAAGGAGGCAGGCAACACTTTCTCCTTTGAGGGTCTCTCACACTGGGACGACAAACACGAGCCTCATCAGTTCATCCATGTACTCTGTAAAAACATAGCCTTTAAACAGTAATTTTATTGTTTTAAACTAAGTATGCTTCCTTATTTATATTTTAAAGGTATTTCACATTTTGTGTTCATTGTATTATGTTTGTTATAAAAAATAACATTATTTTACAATAATGTTATTGTATGTAGGGTCTGTTTTAACTGGATTTGCTATGCATTCACCCTTTGACTATGGGAACAAGACCTTATAGACAGCTGTTCCTGCAGATGTTGTTGCTTGCTCACGTTCCTCAATTTCATAATAATAAATGTAAAGGCACAACCTACAATAAAATAATGCAAAGTCAAAGGTTTACAAGAATGTATGCCCGAAATATGAAATTCTGGAGTTTTCATGAAACTGTAGTGCTCTGTATTCCCCATAGTCCACATAAGAGTATTTCACAAGTCTACAATGTTAGCAAGTGCTATATCTAAAAATGAAACACAAAAGCACATTAAATGTATAACATATACCTTAGCTTCTCAGGTGAGTATCCCTCAGAGTACCCGGACAGCTGAGTACCAACAGATACCATCCTTTGAGAAGTCTGTGTGCCCTCTGAGACTGTTTGTGGATGGTCTGTTGTCGGTACCGGGTCCTTCTGTGATGTACTCAAAAAGACAGAGACACATTTATTCATTAAAACTAATTTGCATCAGATGAAACGGTCAACATGTCAGGCACCTTGGAAGGACTCAGAAGCGGACATAGAAAATGAGGATTTACTTGATGGGGATCAGGCAGAGGCAAAACAGGATCAGGCAGAGGGAAAACAGTGGGAGGCCACAGTCCAAAAGTGGCAAAGGTCAGAGGTACAGGCAAGGGCTAAGGCAGAGGCTAAGGCAGAGAGCAGTCTGATGTCGAAATCCAAAAGGTCAGGTAGGGAGGCAGAGGTACAGGCAAGGGCTTGGCAAAAATCAGCGTTGTCTAGGGAAAAGAGCAAAAGTCACTGACAGGTCAACAAGGCTTGGAAAAATGGTGGGCTTTGGAACAATGCTGGAGAGCTTGGTGAGAACACAAGACAATCTGGCAGAGGCTTAAATAGGGATCCTGATTGGCTTGATAATGGAGGTGATTGTTTGCAGGTGATGACACAGGCAGGTCAGCTCTAGGAGGACACACCCCCATAAACCACCAGAGGGCAGGAGTACTGAGGTCAGGCTGTGACAGTACCCCTCCCCCTACGGACGCCTCCTGGCGTCCTATCCAAAGCACTGGGATTGTCATGGTGAAAATCCCTGATTAGGGAACGGTCCAGGATAAACCTGGCTGGAATCCAGCTCCTCACCTCTGGTCCGAAACCCTCCCAGTCAGCAAGGTACTGGAGACCCCTACCCCTGCGGCGGACCTTCAACAACTTCTTTACAGTGAAGGCCTCTCCACCAATGATGAATCTGGGAGGAGGAGGGGGCTTAGAGGGTGGGGAGAGAGAACTGTGCACAACAGGCTTGACTTGTGAAACATGAAAAGCAGGGTAGATGCGTCGCATGGTTAGGGGCAGGGAAAGTCTAACTGTGGAGGTATTGATGAGCTTCGATATTGGGAAAAGGCCCAACAAACCTGGGTGCCAGATTACGGGATAGGACCTTCAGGGGCAGATTCCTGGTGGAAAGCCAGACCTTCTGTCCCATACGGTGGCGGGGAGCTGCAGATCAATGTTTGTCAGCCCGTTTCTTGAAGTAGGCCACAGACTGCAACAGGCAGGCCCGAGCCCGCTTCTAAGTTCGCCGACACTGCCGAACAAACGCCTGGGCGGAGGGAACTGCCACTTCCTCCTCCTGAGCGGGGAACAGTGGGGGCTGGTAGCCTAGACAACACTGGAAAGGGGAAAGACCAGTAGACGTAGTGGGTAGAGAATTATGAGCATATTCAATCCAGGGAAGCATCTTACTCCAGGATGTGGCGCAGGAGGAGGTCATGCACCGGAGGGCCACTTCCAGCTCCTGGTTTGCCCTCTCCGTCTGGCCGTTCATCTGGGGGTGAAAACCAGAAGTCAGGCTGGCTGAAGCGCTAATGAGTTTGCAAATTGCCCTCCAGAACTGGGCGGAGAACTGTGGACCTCTGTCAGAGACGATGTCTTGGGGTAGACCATGAAGCTTAAAAACATGAGTGATGACTAATTCTGCTGTTTCCCTTGCTGTGGGCAACTTCTTTAATGGGACAAAGTGTACTGCTTTGGCGAATCTGTCGACAATGGTAAGGATGCAGGTGTTACCTTCAGACGCGGGCAGTCCAGTCACAAAGTCAAGGGCAATGTGGGACCAGGGGCGATGGGGAACAGGAAGAGGTCTTAGGAGGCCAGCCGGGGTCTGTTGCTGTTCTTGTTCCGAGCACACGTGTCACAGGCAGCCACAAAATGCTCCACCTCCTCCTTCATGGAAGGCCACCAGAAGGCCACATGCCAACTTGGAGCCATGTCCCCAGGTCAACACCTCTGGGCAAACAAACAAGCAGTTAGGTGGTCCATTACCAGGGACTGCCCTTGATTCTGGGCCTCCAGCACTTGAGATTCAATGTCCAAGAGCGCAGCCCCGACTAGGCTCTTGGTGGGCAGAATGGTCTCAGGGGATGATGGCTTCTCTTCTGTGGCACAGGGCTGTGCCTGTTTCTTGAAGTAGGCCACAGACTGCAACAGGCAGGCCCGAGCCCGCTTCTAAGTTCGCCGACACTGGCGAACAAACGCCTGGGCGGAGGGAACTGCCACTTCCTCCTCCTGAGCGGGGAACAGTGGGGGCTGGTAGCCTAGACAACACTGGAAAGGGGAAAGACCAGTAGACGTAGTGGGTAGAGAATTATGAGCATATTCAATCCAGGGAAGCATCTTACTCCAGGATGTGGCGCAGGAGGAGGTCATGCACCGGAGGGCCACTTCCAGCTCCTGGTTTGCCCTCTCCGTCTGGCCGTTCATCTGGGGGTGAAAACCAGAAGTCAGGCTGGCTGAAGCGCTAATGAGTTTGCAAATTGCCCTCCAGAACTGGGCGGAGAACTGTGGACCTCTGTCAGAGACGATGTCTTGGGGTAGACCATGAAGCTTAAAAACATGGCGAAACGTGGCGAAGACTCTGGAGAGGGCATCTGGCTTGATGTTCCTGGAACCTGGGCGGTAAGACAGAGAAATTGAAGCGTGAGAAGAACAGAGACCATTGAGCTTGCCGGGCATTAAGGCGTTTAGCTGTCTTAACGTATTCAAGGTTTCTGTGATCAGTCCAAACAATGAAGGGTAGAAACTTGACCCAGCTGTTCCCGGTCTCCTATGCTGTATAGGGCCACTTTAAATGCAATATATATATCCTACATCATGGAGGATTGCATTATGTGAGGACCATCTATAGCGCTACGCAACATATGTTGACATATATGAAAAATCTGCTTAGTTAGGGCAGGCACTGTATGACAGGTTACGATAACAACCAAGGAGAGACGTGTATATTGTGGCATCCCGCCCCTTAAACCTCGGCCCGGACGGGCCCGAGGGTTCGTGTTGGATGGCACATACCACCGCCATCCACCAGCCGGCGACAAAGAGCCGCCCCGAGGGCGGACTAATGAACGAGAGTGGAAACAGCCGGGGGGGAGAGGACAGGAACCGGAAGCCCCGATATAAGGAGCCGGCAGACAGCAACCATGGAGGAAGAGAGGAGAAGAAGAAGACGACAGCGAGAGAAGGACGACGAAGACGACAGCGAGAGACAACGACGAAGACGAGAGAAGAGCGAGAGAGAAGAGGAGAGGAAGAACCGGAGAAGAAGCAGAGGAGGAGAGACCGCGACCGGGAGAGGACCGCCGACCCGGCGCGCCAGTTAGAGGCTCACGGAGACCCTAACAGTAGTGTGGCTCGGTTATTGTGTTTGTGTAAAAACATTAAAGTACCGAGCAAGGCTGCACCTGACACGTGACTCCGGGATTTATTCCAGGATCCCGAACCATAGGGGAACGGGATCCCACATATGGTGGAGAACGCGGGCAACGGACGAAACCACTACGAACCCCGGTAAGAAAATACCCGACCGGAAATGCAGAAACCGGATGGAGCCGCGGCAGCGGCTGCGGCTGCGGCTACACAGCGGGAGACGGCGGAGAGCCTTGCCCTGCTCCGCGAAGCTGTGGTACGGCTCGCACAACACGCAGTACGGGACGCCCGACCGCCGCCCCGACCAGCCGACTCACCAAACTCGGACCCGACGATGATGTGGAGGCGTACCTCGAGACATTCGAGCGGACCGCCCAGAGGGAGAACTGGCCAGTGGAACAGTGGGCCCACATCGTGGCTCCCTTTCTCACCGGTCCGGCCCAGCAGGCGAGCCAAGACCTATCAGCGGAGGACGCCAGGCGGTACCCAGCCCTCAAACAGGCAATCTTGGCGTACTACGGCCATAACCTCGCGGCCCGCGCGCAACGGATCCATGACTGGCGTTTCGACGCCCGGGCGCGGTGCGGACCCAGATTGCACAACTCGGCCGGTTAGTGAAGAGATGGCTAACCTCCGGTGAAGGACCCAGCCCTATAGACAGGGTAATTATAGACCACTCCCTACGCCAGCTACCGCCGGATGCCTGCCGGGTACTGGCCCACCACCACCCCAACACCATAGATGACCTGGTCAGACAGCTGGAGAATTGGCAGGTGGCCCAGCGGCTGAGCAACCGGACCTACACCACCCCACGACCCGCCGAGACCCGCCGAGACCGACGGGGACCCACGACCGGGGCTCCCGCAGCTGCACCAGTCCCACCGCTCGTAATCCCGGAGAATCGCGAACGGAGACGCTGTTACGAGTGTGATCAGCCTGGCCATATAGCGCGCTACTGCCCGGGAAAGCAGGACGTGCCCATGCCGTCGGCCTACGCGGACTGGAGGGGGGACCGGCCCTGCATGCTGGCCACCTGCTGGACCCAGACGGCGCCCCAGAGCCCGACCATACCGGCAAGGGTGATGAACATAGACACACAGGCCATATTGGACACCGGCAGCGTGGTCACCCTCCTCCGCCCCGACCTGGCGGGAGGGAGGGAGGGGGAGCCCATGGACGTGGCCTGCGTGCATGGGGACACACGGACCTACCAGACATGCCATGTGGTAGTACGTACCCCACAAGGGGTGTTTACAGCACGGGCGGGGATTGTACCCCACCTCCCGGTCCCGCTCTTAATTGGGAGGGACTGCCCAATATTTAACCGGCTGTGGGACCCAACGCGAGAACTCCGGAACAAGAGGGAACCTCCCCGTCGGGGGGCGAGGAGAGCTCGGCAGGCGTACGGGGCCACACGGCGCCCGTCGTCCCTCAGGGAGTCAACGGCAGAGGACCAGGAGTCCGAGGGAGACGGACCCTCCCAACCCGGATCACCGGGACCCCAACCCGGCACCCCGGACACCCTCACAGCGTCCGAGCAACCCAACCCCCCGGAAGACCCGGAGAGCTCCCCCCTCACCGAGTTTTCTGATTTCCTTCCGGAGAAGGAGGTAGGCTCGGCCCGACCGGGACAGTTCGCCAGCGCCCAGCTCCAAGACGAGGCCCTGAAACACGCCTGGAGCCATGTGGTGGCCCACGACGGTCAGGCCCGGGACTCGGTGAGTCACACATTGCACCCACACTTTAGCACGAGGAGGGGGCTGCTATATAGAGTAGTGGAAGGAGAGGAGGGAGTAAGGGAACAATTGGTGGTTCCCCGGGCGTACGTGAGCAAGGTACTGTTTATGGCCCACACCCACCTCCTAGGAGCCCATTTGGGCATGGACAAAACCCGAGAGCGGGTCCTCGCGAGGTTTTATTGGCCAGGGGTAAAAAGGGACGTGGAGAGCCATTGTCAGGGGTGCCCCGAGTGTCAGAGGACAGCGCCTAGGGCCACAGTCAGAAGCCCCCTTATTCCCATGCCCATAATAGAGACCCCTTTCGAGCGGATAGCTATGGACATTGTGGGGCCCCTCCCCAAGACCAGCCGGGGTCATCGGTATATCCTGGTCCTGGTGGACTACGCCACCCGGTACCCCGAGGCCCTACCCCTGCGCGCAGCCACCGCGAAGGCGGTCGCCCGGGAGCTGATGCTCCTCTTTAGCCGGGTGGGGATAGCCAAGGAGGTGCTAACCGATCAAGGCTCATGCTTCATGTCCCGAGTCATGAAGGAATTACTCAGTTTCCTGCAAGTGAAGCAGCTCCGGACCTCCGTATACCACCCCCAGACCGATGGCTTGGTGGAACGCTTCAACAGGACATTAAAACAGATGCTGAAGAAAGCCATGGCGATAGATGGGAAGAACTGGGACCAGCTATTACCCCATGTGCTGTTCGCAGTCCGAGAGGTACCCCAGGCCTCCACCGGATTCTCACCGTTCGAGCTACTGTACGGACGGAGACCCCGCGGCATCTTGGACATCGCCAAGGAAGCATGGGAGAGCCAGCCGTCACCCCATCGCACCACCCTGGACCACGTAGAGCAGGTGAAGGACCGCATGGCCCGAGTGTGGCCCATCGTCCGAGAACACCTCCGGCAAGCCCAGCAGGTCCAAGCGAGGGTCTACAACCGGGGAGCCCAGCTGCGAACCCTCCATCCCGGGGAGCTGGTCCTGGTCCTGGTCCCCACGGCTGAGTGCAAATTCCTGGCCAAATGGCAGGGACCTTATGAGGTAGTGGAACGGGTGGGAGAGGTGAACTACCGGGTTAGACAACCGGGGAGGCGGAAGCCCACCCAGATATATCACATAAATATATTGAAACAGTGGCGAGGGGGAAGGGAACCCCCGGACCCTGGCCCCCTGGCGCTGGCGGCCCGACAGGAGATCCCGGAGGTTCCGGTGGGCGAGGACCTCAGCCCAGCCCAAAAACGAGACTTGGAGGACCTCGTCATGCAGCACCGGGACGTGTTGTCCGAACTTCCGGGGAGGACCACAGTCGCCCATCACGACATCCGGACGGCGCCGGGAGTGAAGGTGAGAGTTCCACCCTACAGGATCCCGGAGGCCCGGAGAGAGGCCATCCAGGCAGAAGTCCGCCGGATGCTACAGCTCGGGGTCATCGAGGAGTCGCGCAGTGCCTGGTCCAGCCCGGTGGTCCTCGTACCAAAGCCGGACGGATCGTACCGGTTCTGCAATGACTTCCGGAGGCTGAATGAGGTGTCCGAGTTTGACGCCTACCCCATGCCCCGGGTAGACGAACTGATAGAACGCCTGGGTCCAGCCCGGTATCTTTCGACCTTGGACCTAACCAAGGGATACTGGCAGGTACCGCTGACCAGGGCGGCCCGGGAGAAAACGGCGTTCTCAACTCCAGGGGGACTCTACCAGTACACCGTCCTCCCCTTTGGAGTACATGGAGCGCCGGCCACCTTCCAACGCATGATGGACCAGATCCTAAGGCCACACCAGGACTACGCGGCGGCCTATATAGACGACATCATAATCTATAGCCACAGCTGGGATGTCCACCTCCGCCAGCTGAGGGCGGTGCTAGGGGAGCTGCGGAAGGCAGGCCTCACGGCCAACCCGGCCAAGTGCAGGCTCGGACAGGAGGAGACGGCGTACCTGGGGTACCAGGTGGGACGGGGAATCATCCGACCCCAAGAGAGTAAGGTGGCCGCCATCAGGGACTGGCCCGAACCCCGCACCAAGAAACAGGTGAAGTCGTTTCTAGGGCTGGTGGGATACTACCAGCGATTTATACCCGGGTTCGCCACACTGACCAGCCCCTGAACGACCTGACCCGGAAGGCCCTGCCGGATCGGATCACCTGGTCCGAGGCGGCTGACCAGGCCTTCGGGACGCTCCGCGAAGCCTTATGCGCAGAACCGCTACTCATAACCCCTGATTTTGCTTCCCCTCTGTTAGTGCACACGGACGCCTCGGAGGTCGGGCTGGGGGGAGTCCTGTCCCAGGTCCGGGCAGGAGAGGAGCACCCCATCATGTACATCAGCCGGAGACTTCTGCCAAATGAGAGGAACTACTCGACGGTAGAAAAAGAGGCCCTCGCCATCAAATGGAGCCTCGACAAACTGAGATACTACCTCCTAGGGCGGGAGTTCACTCTGGTCACCGACCACGCGCCACTAAAATGGATGGCAGGCGCCAAAAATACGAACGCCCGAGTGACACGATGGTTCCTGGCCCTACAGGACTTCAGGTTTAAGGTGGACCACCGACCGGGCCGAGAGCACGCCAACGCCGACGCCCTGTCACGACGGGACGCTTGCCTGGGGGGCTTCCCCGGCTACCGGAGGCCTGAGCAAACGATGGGGGAGTGTGGCATCCCGCCCCTTAAACCTCGGCCCGGACGGGCCCGAGGGTTCGTGTTGGATGGCACATACCACCGCCATCCACCAGCCGGCGACAAAGAGCCGCCCCGAGGGCGGACTAATGAACGAGAGTGGAAACAGCCGGCGGGGGAGAGGACAGGAACCGGAAGCCCCGATATAAGGAGCCGGCAGACAGCAACCATGGAGGAAGAGAGGAGAAGAAGAAGACGACAGCGAGAGAGGACGACGAAGACGACAGCGAGAGACGACAGCGAGAAGACGAGAGAGAGCGAGAGAGAAGAGGAGAGGAAGAACCGGAGAAGAAGCAGAGGAGGAGAGACCGCGACCGGGAGAGGACCGCCGACCCGGCGCGCCAGTTAGAGGCTCACGGAGACCCTAACAGTAGTGTGACTCGGTTATTGTGTTTGTGTGAAACATTAAAATACCGAGCAAGGCTGCACCTGACACGTGACTCCGGGATTTATTCCAGGATCCCGAACCATAGGGGAACGGGATCCCACAATATGTCAAATGGGCATGTGTCATTAAAGTTCTTTCACTTTCAATTGAGTCCCAGTTTGAGCAGAACTGATGCCCCACTGTGTGTTTATTCCTCCATAATCATCTTCAGTCTAGTAGAGCATGCACATTAGAAGCACTGAACAAACCAACTCTGCTGACAACATAACCAGGGTTCAATACCCAGGATGTGCCAATTTGGGGAGTACATTTGATTAAAAGCGATGACTATTTGAATATTTGACAGGATTTGTGTTTTCAGTAGGGCCAGTAGGGTTGGGATTGAGTACTACAAACAATTCAGGAAGTCCAAAACTATTTCAATCAGGAGAGATCATTCAAATTAGGAAAAGATAATCGTTTATTATTGACAGATGATATGTGATGATAAAGTCTTGACAAATGCCGTTTCTCAATACCAAGTATGGTCAAGTATGGACTTGCAAACTTGCAAGTTCATACTTGGATAGTTCGACTCGGGAGTACAAACTCCCGAGGATGGGAAAGGACGCAGTACGGTCATTTTGCAATTGGAACAGCAGCGAACTTGATGACGTCACCAACGTCACGACGTCACCAACTCAGCTCGTCGGTCCCGCCTACTCCGGTTATCTTCAGTCATATATATTGACAATAAAACGAAATATGATATAAAACACAACCCTGCCTTTTTTCATTTTCATTTAGAAAATATTAAAATATTAATATGTATATGTTTTGTGTTACATCTGCAACCACAACCACAGAGACACCGGAGCCAGCGGCACATCTGGAGGAGCCTTGCCGAGATCAGGCTGCTGTCAGCGGGCTGCATGAGCACCACCGCCCGGTCTCCTCTCTGGTCCTCTCATATCTCCGACAAACGTCGGCGCTTTTTCAAACAGGCTCTATCTTGATAAATTGACCGCATATTTTAAGTCTTAACAACTACATTCTCGCTTAAAAAAATGTTAAAACTAAATTCCGTTACACAACAACAGCAGTATTTAGACAGTTATAACTGACAGTTGTGAGCCGTCTCCGCTACTGTCATCTCTTGTTTGCTGGTGAAATGCATTCTGGGATACTTGGCTGTCCAAAGTCCACACAAGTCTACTCCGATGCATCCTCGATATAATGGGCGGAGCGAGGACACATCCGGGTATCTGGACCGTACTTGGCTGAATGCGAACTTGTGTATTGGAACAGTACTTGGGCCGCGCTAGATGACGTTTCACAAGTTCACGAGGACACAAGTACAGAGAAGTTCACATATTGAGAAACGGCCAGAGTCTTTGGCGCTTGGACTCTAAGGGGAGATTTGTTATCAGGGGGTGTCGGCCCTGAGCAGCAGCAAGATAAATCCCCCCATGGAGTCCAGACACTGGTGGTGGCTGATGAGGCTGATAGAATGATGAGTTGATGAAGCTGATCAATTTGCGAAGATTGGCCGGAGATGGGGAGGTGGAGGGGCGCGTAGCAGCAGCATGAACATACTGAAGGTAGAGAGACAGTCATATTTAAAAGAGACAGCAGCAAGATGATAGGCTAACGATGTAATGATGTTGCTGTATTATTGGATAGAGACCGGCTGATCTAAACAGCTGATATCATGACTGACACCCCGATCAATGACAGCGAGGATATTATGAGTGAGCATGCGTGAGGAGAGAGTGACAGATGTATGAGAAATAAACCATGAGACTAAGCATACAGGAGTGTTGTCTTCCTGTCTGAACTTGCGCTAGAGCTTCATTTAGAAACACATTGCTGCTTTGGATCATTTAATAGGATTCCTAAACAAGAAAAATATTGTTCCCTGTTCTTGTTCCCTTTAAACATGTGCCTGAATATTTCCAAATATGCCCATGCTACATTGTTATTGTGTGTTTTTTGTGTATTGTGTATATAGAACATGTTTGGCTCTGGTATACACTTACTTGCTTCATAGAATTGTCCAACTGCTTTACTATTACTACTCCATCTTCTTTTTTATATTTTAAAGTCTGGAAATAATGAAAATTACCAGTGGCATTATGTTGATTTATTTACTGCTGTGATGAATCACATGGATCATTAGATCCTAATCTAACTCTGCTACCTTGCACCATATAAAGTGTGTGTCTACAGTACCTTAACTGTCACCCCTCTCTATGCTTGCCACACTTCAGGACCCTCTGCCCAGTCCCTAACTAAGCCAGCCCTGTGCCCCCCTCCTCCAGGTCGCTGGGTTTATCCCAGGGTTGGCTCGTGATACTGATGTACAGGGACAGTTGGGTTTCCTGGCTTTAAATCAAGGCCAGCACTCAGCCTGAGAGACAACGCTCCATTCAAAAGGAGTGTCCATTTCACAGGGGCGAGCTAGTAGTTATTCAATCCACTGCTGCCTCTCTCTCATGGCCCTGCCCGAACAACACACACACAAACACACTCAGGAAGCATTTTCATAAAAAAGGCACACAGCTCGAGATCAAGTAAAATAGAAGTTGGCTGAGCTACAAAGATATCATATGTAGCTTTTCATCTGTCACATTAAGATGACTATTAGTGTCCTCGAACAATAAACAGCATCTCCGTCGGCATCACTTAATACAGTGCAATACTCATCCCTGCAGTTCGACAAATATTCCATCCGCTCTGGCAGCGCACATTTATCTGCGTAATGATGCAGTCACCTCATTCAAGGCAAATTTTAATGCAAAAATACTTTCGGATTAACTGTCATTTGGCTTATGCCAGTGCTCTGCAATAATCAAGTCAACAATCAATCCAACTTGCTTCTGCTTAGATGGTCTAAAATGTGAGTCTCCGCTTGCACCTGTTTCCTTTTTATTCATGTATTACATCTGTTAATACATCAGTGACATTACAGTCAATTAAATTGAAAATCACATGTTAAATTCCACCATTCTTTTGGTTATTTGTTATTGGACCAATGTGCCTGATTGTCACTGGTTTTCAGATGGGGAATGAATGAAATAGAATTCTCAATTAAGTTCCTGAATTCAGTTCTTCTGGTTCCATGGTTCCAGGAGGTGTACTCCAGAAGGGCTGATGGATTCTCCAAGTGTGTGGAACTCTACTCAAGGGATGAACAGCACTCTCAAGGTTTTCCCTCATTTGGTGTTTTGATGATGGTGATGGAGAGTGCTTACTAACTGAGTGTGTGTGTCTGGTTGTGGGGGTATTTACATTCTGTAATGGACTCCTATTTAATAACCGTGCCCGCTGCTACTCCGTCAAGCTGAATATATATTATCTAGCCTTTGGAAAAACAAAAAAGCAATTATAGAGAGACGCAGACAGAAGGTCTACAATATGCATTTGAAGAATATATCTAGGATGTCAAACTGATTCAGCACTGAAAACGGGTTAAAAAAGATAAAGACAGAAGCTAAAGCCTATAGATTACAGTGTCAAAGTGAAGCCCCACATCACCTGGTAATCAAGACAGAAGAAAATGTTAGAAACAACACTGTTCCTGTAAAGCCGGGAAGGCTTTCAGAGTGATATTGCGGCATAAAAGGAGGGGATGCACTTGATAACTGTAGATGCAAGTGGCTAAATCAAGATGACAAGATTTTACTATGTACCCTCTTTGACCACTATGTGGTTTATAATAATAATGTGGCGCAGTCCGTATTTCTGCTGGTTGACACCACAGGAAATGAAGTAACTGCAGAAGTAGACTTACAGTAATTTGCCCAACAAAATATGAGATATTAAGTTCTTGTTATGTTTATAGAGACCTAAATAAACTTTTTTTAACAAAACTTTTCTTTGTTCAAGCTGATATTCATCTCTTGGCTTTTAGTTAGTTGTTTCTAAAATTTATTCTGCTGTTTCTCTGCTGTGCAACGGTAAAAACAGTAAGCAGAGACAAAGTGTCACATTCACTAATACATAGAAGTGGTCTTGCACACACAAAATTGTTCTTACCACAATAAATATATTAGGAATCAGAATCATTATAATTCGACAGGTGCGTGTCCGCTATTCACAATCAGCATACTACCATGCCCCTCTTTCTCTATGTAAGGAAATACGTTTGCCTAGAGAAAGCGGGGAAGTTGTTGTAAAAGAGAGAAAATTGGCCTCTAAATAATAAAAAAAAACAGCTACTGCAGAAATTGAGACAATAGTGTGTTTCACTAAACTTTCAATGTCAGTCGGATATGTTCAAAAAATTAGGGTGAAGTTAAGATATCCAGCAAAGACTTTCGCCCAGAGGTTCTGTTTTCATATGTGTATTAGTGCTTTGCAAAATAGTAAGGAGCTTCATTTATAAAGTTGAAATTTTAATTATAAATTGCCACCTTCAAATGTTGCGCTTCTTTTTTGCATGTCTAATAATTCTGTTAAGTCTCTATTTAGATAAAGATTAGGCTACACTTATATTAGAATTAGAATTATACTATTTGTAGTATAATATTACAGTGGTGGATGCCTTAACTCCAGAGTGTTGTTAATTCCAAAAGACAACATTTATTGATAAAAAATACATTTGATCATTTGTAAAATTAAATGCTGTCCTGCTTTCTGGCATGCTCGTGTTTTAACATTTCTAGCAGCAATCTAACAGCATCGTTAACTACATTTATATAACCACAGTAACATAATATCATATTTTTCTTTTTTGAAGGTCTTATGGCATCACAATAAAAAATAGATAGATATATATATATATATTCTAATAATGTGTCACAGTTCTGCTTCCATACAAAGGAGCTCAGTTGCCCTCAAAGACCCCCATCCAGGGGACTGCAATTCACAAGAGCATCCTTGAACAACTCATTGATATCCTTTCACATCCACCTAAACTGGCATACCCTGACTTTGAACTGCCCTTTGTTCACCACACGGATGCCTATCAACAGGGACTCGGTGCAGTCTTATACCAGCGACAGAGTGGAAAGATGAGTCATTGCATATGGCTCAAGAACCCTGACCCCTGCAGAAAAGAACTACAACCTCCACTCTGGGAAACTGGATTTCCTGGCTTTGAAGTGGGCAGTATGTGAAAGGTTCAGGGACTATTTGTTTTATGCACCACATTTCACAGTGTATACAGACAATAAGCCACAGACATATGTGATGAGCATGGCAAAACTGAACACAGCAAGCTACAGATGGGTTGGAGAGCTTGCCGACTTAAGATTCAATATTAAGTACAGACCAGGAAAAGTTCATGTGGATGCTGACACGCTCTCCCGCCTCCCACTGGACATTGACAGTTATGTTGAGAAGTGTATTAAAGAGCTCACCAGAGATGCCATCTGTGTTACTTGGGAGAGAAGTGAGGCCGCTAAGCAACGCAACATGGCTTATGTTGCCTCTCTTAACCTAGCACAAAGTTCAGAGTCACAGTGCCCCTGTATCAAGCAAAAGAAACCTGTAGTCCATGTCAGGGCACCAATGGGAAGCATCACGACCAGCGCCTTTGGAGTTGGTGTCTATAGACTACATGCATTTGGAGCAGAGTAGCAGAATATATTTTAGTAGTTGTAGACCACTTCACGAAATAAGTCAGGTAGAACAGCTACAGAGAAAATATTCAGTGACTTAATCCCTCGCTTTGGGTTCCCAGCCAGACTGCACCACAACCAAGGCCGTGAATTTGAAAATGCTCTGTTTAAGACCCTGCAGCAGCTGGCCAGGGTGTGTCACTCCAGGACAACCCCGTACCATCCACAGGGAAATCCCTGACCCGGACACTACTGAGAGGAGGGCCAGGAAAGCTTAGGTCCTACTGGGAACAAACAGTGTATATCATTAAAGAACAAATAAATGAGAACCCTATTTACAAAGTGTGTCCAGAGACAGGTGTCGGTAAGGTCCGTACTCTTCACAGGAATCTTCTCCACCTTGTAAATGACTTGCCTGTGAGTATGGCTAAACATTCAAAGGACAAACCACCAACTAAAGAAAGACAAAAGAATAAGAGCCTAGTTGAAAGGCATGGCACAAGAGAATCACCCCAAAGCAGTTTTCATTCATCAATTGTCACTTTTCCTGTGATCCATCCGACTCCAATGAGGATGTCCCCAGAACATAGTACTGGTTCAGAGTACCAAGGGCAGCTGAGTCACAAAGGCTAAATGTGACTCGGACCTATATGCCTCAGAGAGACCCAGTGATTTCTCCATCCGTAAATGAGCAGGCGGGGCCGGCTACACCAGCAAGAGAATCCAGACTAAATCCCAGGTTTGCAGCAGAGGAGCATGCAATGATGGAGCAAGAACAATCCAGTGAACAGGAATATGAGCAAATGAGGGAATGTGAAAACAAACAGGTTGCAGAGTATTACAATGAACAGAATGTGGAACATGGACAAGAACCAGCCAGATATGACGCCCACAATGACCGGCCTGCATCCCCTCAGTATGAATCAGTCAGAAGAACAGCACAAAATAAGAGACCGCCCCAGACATTGACATACAAGTCTCTTGGCCAGCCTTCCTTCCAGCCACAGGGCTCAGTCAACACTGTTGGACTGAGTCTTGTTGGACCCTATTCCCCAAAGATTGGCAGTTATGACTACGGGATACATTGATCTTGGAAGAAGGGGTAAGGGATAGGGATGAGAATTCAGGTGGCCTTCGACTGAGAACCACTTGCTGCCCCAGAAGCCGCCAAAGCCAATGGAGGGGGCTGTGTCTGTGAATAGCTGTCTGTCTTCTAGCTTGGTGATATGGTTGTCATAAAAGAAGGATATGCCATTCCAAGAGAAGAGGAACTGGTGTCACTGTTTTAGCTCCGTTTGCATGCCTTGTCGAGTGTGACGTTGTCGTGGATATTTGGAATGGAGGCCTGAACTGAAAGGAGGTGTGACAAGAAGGATCGACCTTACTGGATAATGCGGATGGCCTAGTTCAGGTGGCCTAGCAGCGAAAGGGTTTGAAGTTTGCTGCATTTTGAGCGTATTTGAGATGATTAATGTGATCCGATGGATTTTCTCGGTAGGTAGGGATACTTGGAGTGAAACGAAGATGCTGAGGATTTCCAAGGGAGTGCTAGGTGCCAAGGAAGTGCTTTGTTTTTTGTATTTATATTTGTTTAATTTTATTATTTTATATATATTTTTTCTGATGGTTTCCCTGAGATTTTTTCCAGCATTTTGAACAACAAATCAACATTAGTCAAAAATATGTCAACAAGGCACACTAACTAATATATTTGTGAATTTAACTTAACAAAAAAGAAAGAAACATTGCCCTCATTTAGCTTAACAGCTAGCGATGGCTTCCCTCTCTCCTTCTCTCTTTTGCTCATTGTGTCTCATGTTTAGCCATTCCTCTGCCTCCCTTACTGATAAAGGTACTTGTAATAAGTGTAGTTTATTTGCTAGGTTGGAGGCGAGGCTCAGTGAGTTAGAAGCACGGTTCCGCACCATTGAAGCTCAGTCGTTAGCTACTGTAGTTAGCCAGCCCACCCCCGTAGCCGGTGCGGGCCAACCAGACATAGCTTCTGCTAGCCGTCCCCCAGCAACCTCCGAGCAGCCAGGAGGCTGGGTGACTGTCCGAAGGAAGCATAACTCTATGTCGAAGCACACGGGTCACCACCAACCACTTCTGGTTTCTAACCAGTTCTCCCCACTCAGCGACACACCCGCTGACAAACCAACTCGGTTATCGGCAGCTCCATTCTGAGAAACGTGAAGTTAGCAAAGACAGGGACCACAGTTACTTGCATCCCCAGGGCCAGAGCGGGCGACATTGAGTCCCACTTAAAACTGCTGGCTTGGGGTAAACGTAAATACAGTAAGATTGATATTTACGTCGGCGGTAATGACACCCGATTACGTCGCTCAGCGGTCACTAAAGTTAATGTGGTATGTGACAGATGAACAACAGAAGGAGGTAAAACAAATGTTGGAGGAGTCAGGGGCTTTCGCTTATGATGACGGCGACATTGGCAACATCCCAAGTCTCCGCAAAGACAATGTCGGACTCCATAGTTTTCTCTGGCCCTCTCCCTAACCTGGTCAATGATGAAATGTATAGCCGCATGTCATCATTCCGCCGCTGGCTGTCGAGGTGGTGTCCAGCAAACAATGTGGACTTCGTAGACAATTGGGGAAAACCTGGTCTGATTAGGAGAGACGGTATTCATCCCACTTTGGATGGAGCGGATCTCATATCTAGAAATCTGACCCAGTTTATTAGTCGACCAAATCGATGACAACCCAGAGTTCAGACCAGGAAGCAGAGTTGTAGTCTTTCACACTTCTCTGCGTTTCCATTAGAGCAGTTACCCACCCAGTTACCCACCCAAAACCCTATAGAGACTGTGTCTGCCCCACAGCCACTCCAATTATTTAAATCAAAAGTCAACAGAAGAGGAGTTATACAAAATAACCTAATAAAAGTTAAGGCTACCAACGCAACAGTGCAACAAAACTGGATAATTAAATGTGGACTCTTAGATGACAGAGATTTTATATTTAAGTCTGTACTTGTAAATGTTTAATATCAGATAATCATATAGATTTATTTTGTCTTACTGAAACCTGGCTGTGTCATGAAGAATATGTTAGCCTAAATGAATCAACTCCTCCAAGTCATATTAATACTCATATTCCTCGAGGCACAGGCCGAGGAGGTGGAGTAGCAGCCATCTTTGACTCAAGCCTAATAATAAACCCTAAACATAAATTAAATCATCTGAAAGCGATGTTCTTAGTCTTTCAAACCCGACCTGGAAAGCATTACAGCCAACTCTATTTGTTATAGTGTACCGCCAGCAGGTCCGTATTCTGAATTCCTATCTGAATTTTCAGAGTTCTTATCAAGTTTAGGCCACAGAACAGATAAAGTTATTATTGTAGGGGATTTTAATATTCATGTGGATGTCAATAATGATAGCCTTAGTACTGCGTTTATTTAATTATTAGATTCGATTGGCTTCTGTCAGTGTGTAATGTGATGTCATGAGAGGGAGTGTCATCAATGGGAGATACATCCCCTCCCAGTGGTTGCAGCAGAGACTACAACCCATCATGGCATCTGGTTAACTGACTACAATTCCCAGTCAGCAGGGCAGCCGGGGCCAAGGCTGCTGCCCAGCTGAAAGGGAGCCGGCTGATTGCCCTGGAGAGGCTAGTGTGAGGGAAAAGGAGAAAATGTTTGAAAGGAGAACAAAGGAGAGGAGCGGACGAAAAGAAAGAGTTTTATGTTACGTTAAAGACAATGAACCAGAAGTTAATCTGAAGATACTTATGTTTGTTTTGTGTAGCGGCTTTCTGCTGGAATTAAGTTTACCTTTTGCTAAAGAATCTAAATACACTATTTTGAGTTAGAAACCACTGCTTGTCGTCTTGATTTGTGCACCCACGCCTCACAAGCCGATCCCGACCTCTCAAGACATCATAGTGGTGGAGAATGCCAAATACGGAGGGGTGGGTGAGAGCGAATGTCCATCAGTGATTTGACCATTCGCTTTGCACAATTGAGAACCAGTGAGAACGCAATGGAGGAAATGCTTAAGCTGCTGGCGCAAAGCACCCAGCTCCAGATGGAGGCTAACCGGGCTCTGGTGGAGGAGCAAAGAAAAGCCAACATGTTGAAGGAGGAGGAACTCAGGCTACAGAGGAGTCAGCTTCAAACAGCAGGGGTACCGAACCCCAACCCTGTACGCTGGGCCAGTGATTTTATCCCTAAAATGGGACCCACCGATGATCCAGAAGCCTATCTTCATGCGTTTGAAAATACGGCAACCAGAGAAAAATGGCCGAAGGACCAGTGGGTTGGTATCTCTGGTACCAACCCACTCTGGTGCTAGCCTACAGGGCAGTGAAAGGAACAGCTCCTTCCTATCTCCAGGCCTTGGTCAAGCCCTACACCCCCGCCCGACCACTTCGCTCTGCTGCCTCGGGGCAATTGGTTGCCCCGTCGCTCAGAGGTCCCTGCGGCCGATCCTCCCGGTCACAGCTTTTTTCTGTCCTGGCCCCTCAGTGGTGGAATGAACTCCCCACTGACGTCAGGACAGCAGAGTCGCTGCCCATCTTTCGGCGCAGGCTGAAAACTCACCTCTTCAAGAAGCACTACCCTGAGCCTTCCTCGTAGCACTTATTGCATTCGTATTAGTTGTTGCACTCACTGTATTCGTATCAGTTCGCTGCACTTATTGAATTCATATTCGTTTACTGCACTTATCCTATTCGTAGTAGTTTGTAGCATTTATTATATTCGTATTAGTCTGTTGCAATTATTGTTTTCGTAGTAATTTGCCTCTGCACTATACTTTTGCTCTGGTTTATGCTTTAAGATGCTTGTTTAAGAAAGGAGATGCACTTATGACTTCTGGTGACTAGTAGTTCTCTTGAATACCTATGTTGAATACACTTCCTGTAAGTCGCTTTGGATAAAAGCATCTGCTAAATGACTGTAATGTAATGTAATGTATCCTTGCCCTGTTCCTGTCTGATGAGTCACAGAAAGCTTTTCAAGACCTGGATAGCACAATAGCCAATGACTATGATGTCCTGAAAGAGGAAATGTTAAGTAGAATAGGACTTACTAAGTTTGGAATGGCCCAACGGTTCCACAATTGGGGCTTTAGGACCAACCCCCGGGCACCAAGCAGAAATGGCTTGAATGCAGTGGAAGCCATTGTTGTAGATCGACACTTACGGACACTGCCCTATGAGGCAAAGAGGGTTATTAGCCACAGTGCTCCAGTTATAGCCGTTGCCCTGGTCGAGGCCGTTGAACAGTACCAGGCCACTAATGAAATGCTCCGCATGGGGAAAATGGAGCAACCCAGGTCTCAAGGACGCCCAGCAAATCTACGTCCCCAGCCCCAAAGACCCACTCAAAGTAACACAACCCGGCAGATTAATATACAGGGACTTTATCAGACTGCGCAAGAGCAAAGAAAACGAATTCCGGAAAGGGATACTCGGAGATGCTACAGATGTGGGGAGCTGGGACATATCTCATGGCAATGCGATAAAGGGGACGAACTAATGCCGACAGCAGAGTCCGCTGGCAGCCAGCCTACACACCTCTATGCCTACTTGATGGAGGGTACAGAGCACCAAGCTTTTACGTGCCCTGTGAAGCTTAATAATCAGGATGTGGAAGCTTTGCTGACACGACCAGTTTCTTGTGTCCATGGTGATACACGCCAGTATCCTACTTGTACGGTGAAGCTAATCACAACGCAAGGCATGTGTGAAGTCAAGGCGGGGGTGCTAGATTCCCTGCCAGTCTCCCTTTTAATTGGAAGAGATTGTCCCCTGTTCCTCAGGCTCTGGAGAGAGATACAAGAGAGACGGTCTAGGTAGTCAGGACAGCCCAGAGGTAAGATTAAACTGAAATACAGACCAAAGAATGTGTCCAGGACTGGTTTAACACAAACCTCTTCTCCAGCGAATGCTTTTCTCGGCGCTGCAGAATCAGCCAGCGAGGTGGGCCCGGCCACGGAAGGTGAAGAGGAGGAGCCCCAAGGAAGCCACCAGCCATCATCAAGCGAGGATAGCAGACAGACACCTGCGGACGGACCGGCCCCACTTTCAGGCCAGTATGGTACTGCTCAACTCAATGACCCTACATTGATAAATGCTTTGCGAAATGTGAGAGTAATAGAAGGGGTGTACCAAGACCAGAGAAGCGTTTTAATTTACCCTCATTTTGCGGTGAAGAATGGTCTACTCTACCGAATGATACAAGTGCAAGAGGAGGTAACAGAGCAGTTGTTAGTGCCTAAATCCTTTCGCCCTACGGTGTTACAACTGGCCCATTCACACCTGCTTGGAGCACATCTAGGAGTGGAAAAGACTAAAGACAGGATTTTACAGCAGTTCTTTTGGCCAGGCATTCACAAGGAAGTCGAAAATTATTGCAGAAGTTGTCCAGAATGTCAGCTCATGGCCCCTCAGTCCTCATTTAGAAATCCCCTGATCCCCCTCCCCATTATTGAGGTCCCCTTTGAAAGGATTGGGTTGGATATTGTGGGGCCCCTACCCAAAAGTGCTCGGGGGCATTCTGGTCCTAGTGGACTATGCTACCCGGTATCCCGAGGCTATACCCCTCAGAAAGGCTACAGCCCAGCAGATCTCCAAAGAACTGTTCCTCCTATGCAGTAGAGTAGGACTTCCAAATGAGATATTGACAGATCAGGGGACCCCTTTTATGTCTCGTGTCACCAAAGGCCTGTGCTCCCTCCTAAAGATCAAGCACCTCAGAATGTCAGTATACCACCAACTGACGGACAAGTAGAGAGGTTCAACAAAACTCTCAAAATGATGCTAAGAAAGTAAATTGAAAGAGATGGGCGCAACTGGGACCAGCTCCTCCCCTACCTGCTGTTTGCAGTTAGGGAGGTTCCCCAAGCTTCTACAGGTTTCTCACCCTTTGAGCTCCTGTACTCTTACAAACCCAGGGGGATCCTGGACCTGGCAAAAGAATCCTGAGAAAAACAGCCTTGTCCTCACCGCACGGTTATTGAGCATGTGGAGGCCATGAAAGACAGAGTGAAGACATTTATCCTATCGTCAGAGAGCACATGGAAAAAGCTCAGAAAGAACAGCAAGCCTCCTACAACCGCCCTGCACAGCCCAGAGAGTTCAGGCCAGGAGACCGGGTCCTGGTACTGGTACCCACTGCTGAATGTAAGTTTTTAGCAACTTGGCAGGGGCCCTATGAAATTATTGAAAGAGTGGGAGAAGTGAACTACAGAGTAAAGCAACCAGGAAGGAAAAAAACCAGAACAGCTGTACCACGTGAACCTGTTGAAGAAATGGCACTCCGCAGAGGTCCTATTAAGCTGTTTACCCCCAAAAGACACAGGAGCACCACCAAGAGAGGTCATAAAGGTGGGCCCTGATCTGTCCCCCAGCAACGACAGGAGTGCATGGAGCTGGTGGACCATAACCAAGATGTGTTCTCAGCTAAGCCCGGCACCACGCACCTCGCTGTACATGAAATCCGCACCAAGCAGGGTAAAGTAGTGAATCAGCGTCCCTATAGAGTGCCAGAGGCCCATATCAGTCATTCCTCCTATCCTCTGTACTCCTTGCTGCTTTGTTTCAGCCAGCAGAGAAGTTTACAAGAACAGACTACATAAAGACAGCTTTTGTTTTAGCTTGTTTGTATAAAAAAAGCTTTTGGCCTATAGGTCATGCTTTGTGTGTTTGCGTGTGTGTCTATGTGTGAGTGTAGTTGGAGGAGCTCAGCCAAACAAAAAGAGCAGAGGAGATATGCTCTGCAGCGTAATAATAAATTACATAAACACATTGAAATATACTAATAACAAACACCAGTCACATCGGGGCTTCTTAACACTCTGGTCTGTAATAATTTAGCATTAGGGCACGTTTAATACTGAGTTTCCGTAGCCATCCCTACCTTAAGGTAATGCAAAATCAAGAACAGCTCTCTAGTGCGAGTGTTCAGCAAACACTCCCTATACACTCCCAATAATGCACGTTTGTATGTATATAATAAGTATTATTACAGAGCAGTGTTAGATTTACAGTAGCCTATAACTACAAACTGAATTTTTCAAAACAAAGGCAAATGACTAGAGTAAATGATGGACATGATAAGGTGATGTCATTCAAACAAGGCAAGACACAAGGCACATTTTTTTCTTAATAACCATAAACAAATACCCATAAATACAATCAACAGACCATGTTAAAAAAGTTTGTTACCTTGGTTCTTGGTTTATACCACCTCTGGCCAGTCTCTCGGCAGCTGTGTGCTGAGGGAACACAGGTGATCTTCAGTTGGGAATAATGAGTAGTCTGGTACTAAAGTGCTTTAGCAGCCTCACTGGTACACTGGCAGCTTTGCAGCAGCACAAGTATCCCTGCCTATACCACAATCTGGGAAAATACATAAATATGTTACTGTAGGAGCGCAGGGTTAAACAAAGTCAGCAAGCGTTTGTCTTTTGGCTGCACATCTCTGTGGCCGTTTAATCCACACTCTACAAACATATTACTCTGACCTCACATCACCTTTAACCCCACAATGACGCTGCGTCACCATGGTTAGCCTACTTCTCTTAAAGGGAACATGTCACACTTACCATGAGCAGCATCAGCGTTATCTCCCGGTGATTCCCATAACCAAACAGTTCACATTGACTTTACACCTGGTGAATAATGTCCTTGAGTCCATGACAAGTCCACTACATGCATACTGTAGTTGCTGCAAGTGCAGTCAAACACTAAAACTTATTTTAAACATACATTTTTGAACTTTTGTTATGGAGGAGATAACATAGGTATATTACAGTCAGTCAAGACAAATACAGTATTAACCAAAAAACTCCAGTCCATATAACGATTTCACTTTGTGATGTTTAAAGCTTAAATTGTAGCCAAATCATTGTTAATCTCAATTTACTTGTTAGCTGCCTGTTGGTGTAACGAACGCGGAGGAAGTGAATGGGCTGGCTGACTCAATGTGTGGAAGTGAGGAGCATGTATAATTTATGTGGTTGGAGTTGGTATTTGGTATTTGCTTGAGAGATCATTTTGTAAAAAAATAAAAATCTCTCAAACTTCAAAACCCAACATGTGTTTAAATCCTCCTCAGGTCATTAAAACCCCCCACATTCCCAGAAACAATATCAAGATCATGAAGTTATTGTCCTTTACAGTAGCTATAGCCCTGGTCACCACTAATGCCATTTACTTTAGGCTCCTTGTTTTACTTGTTGAGAAGCTAACAAACCAATCTTTACAATCAAGGCAAGCACACACACTCCAATATGTGCCCAGACCCCCCCCCCCCAAAAAAAGTACATAAACTCTGGGAAATTCCCAGCCATGTAATGGGACTATGTAGAACATAATACTTTGTGCAGGAATCTGACTGAGTCCTGAGCTACTACAGCCCAGATGTTTGAGCAGGCATCCAGGAACCCTGGCGAAGTAATTTGCTTTGGAAAGAGGGAAGTGTGTGTGTGTGTGTGTGTGTGTGTGTGTGTGTGTGTGTGTGTGTGTGTGTGTGTGTGTGTGTGTGTGTGTGTGTGTGTGTGTGTGTGTGTGTGTGTGTGTTGTGTGTGTAACTAAGAGAGAGAGAGAGTGAAGGGTTTCAACTGATATTATTTCCAAATGGCCGATACCCACGCCAATACTTGACAAATTTCAGATATTTGGACCAGTATCCAGCGTTTTCACAGCCAGCCTTTTCAAAAAGCATTCAACAACGTCATGAATTCAGAAACGCCCACAGAATTTTCTTTCTTGGTGGAGTGTAAATTAGAGGGGATATCGGCTCACACTCATATCAGTCTAGAAGAAGACCCAGCTGAGCAGAATGTAGCAGAGCAGTGCTGCAGTGTGTGTTGGTGAAGTAGAAGCATGTGAGCAGGAGAGACGGAAGCTTTGTGGAGTTTCCATTCAGTCATGTCGTATTCCCCAACACACTGTCTTTCCACAGCTCCTGTCACAAACATTGACTGCTGCTTCACACACTACACTCTCTGTCCTCTGCTAAGAACTACACTCCTACTGGAACTTCATCTCTGCGTCATTTGCTTCATATATCCCTCAAAGCTAGGGTTGGGTATCTTTAGAAACATTTTAGTTTTATTTGTTGAGATTGTTTTTTTTAAATAAATTGTTTTTTTTAAATAAACTGTATTTTTTGCAGGACTGTTATTATAGAGTCCGATCATTTCATTTGGCCTGAATTGCAAAGAGGAGTTATTTTAGGTTTTATAAAAAATAAAAAATAAATTAATTTCTACATTGAAAATGTTAAATGACAAGTGGAGCACTGCCAAGTATGGAAACTCTCCAAGTGTTATCATCAATACAGAAATGAATGAAATCGAATCTAATTTTGTTAAGAAGTGAACGGAACTCGGCTGTGTTTCATTGCTTATTAAAACAACTTTTCATGTGTAGGAGGAATATTGTCTTCTTTCTCCTTTCTAAAGTAACAGTCTTGCTCAGACAATGACCTTTGACTTCGTCCCAGTGGTTGCTGTGACCACACTTGCTTTAAAGTTTACAGACAGTTGATGTTTCAGGGTCCAGTATTCATTCCACAACTTTGGTCAAATGATAAAACCTAAGCCAGCCCCATTGGCTGAATGAAGAAGATGATAAGATATGGTTAAGAACTTACGAAAGCTAGCAAGTAGATCTCTGAGCTTAGATAATGTTGTTACATGCAAGTTGTTGGTATGTGTTGTAGAGTTGTATTTAATGAGCATGTACAACCTGCATGTTGCCATTCTATAAATGCTCACAGATTTATGTGCCTCATTCTCAGAAGTTACATTCTCAGTGTGGAATCAACTGTTATCCTGCTGTGGAGGAGTGTGTGTGTGTGTGTGTGTGTGTGTGTGTGTGTGTGTGTGTGTGTGTGCTCCACGTGCAGACACCCTGGCTGGCTCAGTTGAGTGTTGTTCAGTGCAGATCGGTGCAAACTAAGAGTTAAAAGCACACAGTGGTTGGCTGAGGATGTGCTGGCTGGCTCCCCATAATGACAATACCAGATCGCTATTATCAGAGGTAATAGTATGAGTGCCATAACATTATATTCATCCCTCCCTGTACACCTCAGTTCACCAGTGGGAATCTACAGCTCTATTTCAGTCCAGATTTACTTTTAATTATTCTTTGTTATTATCCTAAGTGGGATTTTACACGCAAAGCTCTAATGTTGCAGGCTCACTGAACCAACATGGAATAGTGGTTACTCAATCTGCATGTTCTCATCCCTGACCTCACTCACAGACACACACTACACACAAACATACTGCAAATTATATTCAGCCTCCAGCTAAACCTTTTTGCCAAGCCCACACCACATTCACATGGGCCTCCATGTTACACAATGGCTCACCATGGGAGAAAGGAAATCTAAACTTTATAGCAGACCCCACTGTACACTCAACAACTGCGATTCAATTCTCACAATCATAACTCACTTCAACAATAAATGGCAGCAAACATTATTGACCGAGCAGCAGTCAGTGATCGACGTTGGTATGGTATGTGTGTGTTTGTGGGTGTAGCACAAATATTCCTTTACTCCTTTTTCATCTTGTCTGTGAGTTTGAGACTGTTCCAGCAAAAACAACAGAATCAGTTCTTTCAGCAAGTGCCCCAAAATAAGATCCCTTTACACTGAAGTGACAGCCCCCCCTAGTGCCTGTAGTGCTAACTGTAGTGGATAGCTGGGTCAACAAAACATCAGACCTTAACACAGGAGACATCTTTTCATCTCCCCGTTTATTCTAAACATGAACACAATCTTTCCCTAAACTTAACTAAGAGTTTATTATTGTAACCATGACGATGAAGGGCCCCTAACTTTAAAGGGCAAATTCACCACCTATTATGTGGATGTCCAATTAGTGCTGTTGGTAAATGTTGAATTCAATTCTTCAGTCAGTGCTATTTTGACTGAGAAAGCTGATCCCTCCTGCTGCAGAGCTATGCCAGCTGTGCCTAGATGTACTAGGTTGCAGATGTACCAGAGCAGCAAGTTTGATCCCTTAAACAGGCTGAATTTCCAAGTCAGCCCAAAAACTGTCAAATCTACACCATAAAATGTAACGTTACACTGTACAGAATCCTCATCTTCAACATCAAGGACACTTGGACATGTGGAGCTGGGGATTGACAGACCAACCTTGTGATTAAAGAACATCCCGCTCTATATCCTAAACCAGCGTTCCAAAACCACAGACCGGACTGCACAGAAAAATAAATAACTTTTATTTTGAAAAAATGGATTCTCCCAATTACATCCGCCTGTGCCTCTTGACACATGTCAAGACGCTTGTCTCGGTCACATGATACATTACCTCAAAAATTAAGCCCACAAGCTAGCGAAAATGATCGGTCGTATCATTTTATTTCGTCGTGTTTATCCGCCACACCTTGAAGGCCGGTCCATGAAAATATTGTCTTACATGAAATCGGTCCATGGCGCAAAAAAGGTTGGGGACTGCAGTCCTAAACCACAGCCACAACTTAGTGCCTATCTTTATATTGTAAGGCACATACAGATGATTTCTAGCTGACAGGAAACGTTGTAGCTGGCAGTTACAAACAGTAAAAGACAAAAGCAATTTGACATTTAATTTGGAGAACTTGGTGGTAGAAGCACCAGGATAAGCACACATTTTTTCAACAACGTTGAAACCATAGACAATTCATAAATAACAGTTAGTAATTGTGACATCACCTATTAGATTGTGGACTGCAGAGTCCACAAACTAATAGGCGGCTTATTGAAGATTACGTCTTGATGGGCATTTTTGATATTTTGCAACCAGAAATGACAGAAAAGAGGGTGGAGCTAAGTACAACCAAAAGGTGAATAAGATCATTTTGGGTGATTCAAAAAAGATACAATTAACTTTCATGAACTGAAAACAAAATGTGGAAGGTTTAAAGTTCTAAGACAAAAACATGACAATCTCCAAGACAGCACAAAGCTGCTGTAGCAACCTGTCAATCACAAGGTAGCCCCGCCCTAAAGCATACCTTGCTCTATGGTCTATTTGACTCTAAATGGACCATCATTTACTAAATGAACATCATGCTGTATTGAAGAAGACTTGAAACTAGAGATTGAGACCATACACTTATGTTTACTATGTTTACTGAGGGAATAAATCAAGAGAGAAGTAGGGTCATTTTCTCATAGACTTCTATACAATCAGACTTCTTTATCAACCAGAGGAGTCGCCCACTGCTGGCCAGCAGAGAGAATGCAAGTTTCAAGCCCTTCATTTTTAAAACCTGATTTCAGACCAGATATACCTTTTTCTCAGTTTGAACCACCTCAAGCAAAGTTGCTTCTAATTGTGCCCTCCTGCATCTTTCCATTGAATTAATATGCAAAACACGGTCTCTCGACCTGTCCGTATTTATTATTTAATTAGTCGTGTCAGTATTCAATTTTGAACAGCTGCTGTTCTTTAATGATTGTGTATGGGGAAAAGTCTTTCTAAGCCCGTGTGAATCATGGGAACCTGCAACATCAAACGTAAAATCACCTCACAGCACAATGCTGAACCTAGGGGCTTGGGTGAGAGTTTTCATTCAAATGAAAATTCTCAAATTACTTAAAATCTATGCTTACAACATCTCATATCACAAACAACAACAAACAAAAACACGGACTGGACGACTTGCGCTAACTCTGAGCCCCAGCCCCCTGAACAGTCCGGACCAACTCTGTGTGAACGCTGAAGAAAAGGCTGGCACTGCATTTCTCCTCTGGCTTATCACGACTTTTGTAGTTATGTAATTTAACCACCAATAGCTGCTTTACTATTGCTAATGTAACGTACTGGTACTGTTACTCACACCCTGAGACTCACTTCCTATAACAAACCTGCTAGACTACGTAACATACACAGGTTACCCACAAAGCCACCTTTCTTGAAGGGCAAGGCTTGGCTGGTAATGATCTAGTACAACTACAAAAGATGTCACTGAGCCTGCCCAGCAGTATAACTACCAACAGAGACTGTAAAACTTTCTCTAGTACCCAGAATTCAGCTCCTGAACGGTTGTAAGCGAGGTCTGATTGTTGTTATCATTCGTAAAACCAGGGTTTTGGCACAACCCAAGTGTTTTACTTCATTTCAAACCTGCATTTCAAACATAGTAATATGTTAATACATAGCTATTTACGTCAGGCAGCATTCAAAACTGAACGAGCTAGCGAAGACACTGTCATACCAAGGCTATTAAACCTCACAAAGGTGTGTGGGGTGGCCCAAGAGGCAGCAGCAAACACATTGTAACACATTGTAACTTGGCCTACGAAGTGGCTACACCCCTAGTGGAATGTGCTCTCAGGCCCGCTGGGGGTACCTGTGCTGTTATGGAGTAAACCCAGATGATAGCCTCCAATATCCCGTTTGACAAATGCTCTTTAGACAAGGCTTTGCCTGCTGTCTGTGATACATAACATACAAACAATTGATAAGGGCGACGTAACGCCCTGGTGTGCGCCACATACATGGTGAAGGCGCATACTAGACACAAGGAATGTCACTTCTCATCCTTCTTTGACTGAAAAGGAGAAGGGCAAAAAGCCAAAAGTTGACCTGAATCCGGCTTGAAAAACCTTTTGCTGAAATGGCTGCCAAATTTCCCACCCCATTTGCTGAAACGATTCAGCACTAATAAGGCCGTTTAAGTAAAACAAATTTTAGTCCTACATCTTGGAGAGGCTCAAATGGGGCCATTGTCATTGCATTCAGGACTATAATGAAGTCCAAAGAAGGAGTTAGAGAGCAGTTAGGAGTTTGTAACTGATGCACACCCTACACCGAGTGGCCAAAACATGGCTGCCTGGTGGCTTCCTATCTATCCCAACATGACAAGCTGAGATGGCAGCCAAGTACACCTCGAGTGTAGAAGGTGAAAGACCCATTACCTGAAGCTTGGTAGACTGCTATTGCAGGGAAATGGGTCATCACGAGTAATATACTATTTGTAAAATTAGATTTCAGTGGTGGCTGTGTTGTTTCTGACTTGTGTGATCCAAACATTTCCAATAACACCAGAGCTTTTAAAAAAAAAATTGAGTCCATAAGTCAATTTTTTTCGAAAGAAATAGATTTCTCATTTCTAAAATTGTTGGTTTTAAAAATTGTTGGTCTAATGATATTTGTCTTCTTTTACAGGTGATGACCAAATCAAATATGACCACAAACATTCTAAGCTTCATTCGTAAACCTCAAATAAGCTTCGAAGTATAAAATATATTTTTATTATGGCAATAATTGATTTGGATGAAAGAAAGACAATTTCAGTGTTATTTAATATATTTGGCCAATGCATTTGCACAGATTAAAATGTTTTTTTTAATGCGGTTTTAATATGAGGTGAATTTAGTTAAAAGGTGTGCGTTTACATAAAGAAAGCTGGCCATATTTTCTTAATTTGTGTGTATGCATGGTTCTGGTGAATACGCAATTATTCTGAGATGGCGGCATTGTCTGTATGTCAGTACCTAATGTCTAGTTTTTGCGTTTTTATGCTAGATATTTTGTTTAAATTGAACCTGGGTGGGACTTTCAAGAACAACATTCTTGCATTTGCCAAGGTTGCATTTTAGTCTAGACAGGCAGATACGGAGACCTCTGAAAACAATGACGCAGACACACACATTTGCTGCTTGATTGGTTCTTATCAGTCATGACCTTCCCCGATAAGTCAAGCCACTATCACATGATTCTTTCCTGAAAGAAAACAAATGAGCCTCATCTTCCAGTGGTTAATTTCAACATGGATAGCCATAATTTAACTGACCTTTTTTATGCTAGCAGCTATTACACTGTTCAATTCTACAATTTATAATGCTACCAATGCCTACATGTGCAGGAGGCAAGCTACTATTCAAGCACTTTGAGTCACTTCCCGTGTCCAGCAGTGTTACCTTAGTCAGGTGATATGTGTTTTTAGGAGGGTAGTATGGACAGAAAACGCTACTTAATTGCTTGTCTTTACGTAAATATCTTCTGGATTTAAAACACTGTTTTAAAACAAATATGTAGTAGTGTGGATGTAGCCTGTGTTTCTCTTTGTCTGCAAATCTGACCACCTCCACTGCTCCACTTCATCAACTGAAGATTTACTTCCCTCAAGGGGAAAATTAAGGAGACCCTGTATCCTCAGAATCTAATGCTATTAAATTACTATTTTATCGTTTCAGAGGACTCTCACAAATTGCAAACCCAATCTTGGGTTTACAACCTCTGTGCAATGTTTACCCAATCCCTCAGATTTTAAAAGATCTTGATTTTATACACTTAAATGTAAAAATCTTGCTCCTAAAATGGATATGATCAAAATATTGGCAAATATTACTTTTCTATTGATGATCTATAGAATAGATCTGGAAGGTATAGAGTGGAGTTGCCATTTAAGTGGAATCCAAGCTCCTTAGCTTTGTAACTTTGTCAATTACTAAAGCTGAACGGTTTTGCAATCAAATTTAGGGTATCAAAGGACTCACATATCACTGTGGTTGGTAGCTGTAGACTCGTAAAATGCTTTCAAATCGATTTCAGATATTTTACATAAGTAAAATGACTCATCCCTTTGGGGTGACCTAATTTGGGACTGGCTTTCAGTCTGAGGTGACGCCTTAAACGTTGTGCAATTCATTAATGCACCAACAAAATCCTAAAGTACAAAATAAATCTAGCTTGATTGATTGAATGGTATCTAATACATCTCACAAATACACATCAACTGGCATATTTTGCAATCATTTCAATGATTATTGTGCAATTGCCTGTATCAGTAGTACAAAAATCCCCAAAGCAATTCCCAAAATGTATTTTCAAAAGCTTTGAAGAGCAAGCTTTCCTGCATGATTTGTACCACAGTGATCTTACTAGAGTAACTTCCAGATGCTGAATCGGCGAGGGAATATTTTCACACAAGTTTCATGTCTATCTCGAATTAAAATTTTCCCATCAAGAAGTTTAGGATCATTGGAAGGGGCCGATCAGAGTTATTTTGTCTTAAAAATAAATCTTCAACCCAAATTAGACTCTGCTGATTGGATTATGTTTAGTTAAGTTTACGAAATTCCAAATCAGAGTTTTATTTAAAGTCAGTTACCTTAACAACCCCTTAAATCCTGTGAATTAATTAAATCCTTGTCATTTAGGTATTTTGCTTCAAGCCTCCCTGGACCCATTCTGAATGGCTGAGATTAAATAAAAAATAAAAATGCCATAGCTAGTCACTTTAACAAACACTTACACAGGTTATGGCTTGACTGTTAAAATGTAAATACATCTGTCCCATTTTCTGCCAACACTTCAAATGATCCACCAATAGGTTTAATTTTAAACCTATTGCCACTGCTTAAATTTGTAAAGCTCAGAAAAACATTAATCACAAAAAACCTGCAGAACCAGATAATCTGGTGTCCGTGTGTCTTAAAGTGGGTTGCAGATAATAATAATAATAATAATAATAATAATAATAATAATAATAATAATAATAATAATAATAATAATAATAATAATAATCAATCCTTTATTAGTCCCACAATGGGGAAATTACAATTCTCTGCATTTAACCCATCCCGAAGGAGCAGTGGGCTGCTAAGATGCGCCCGGGGAGCAACTTGGGGTTAGGTGTCTTGGCATGTTGACTGGAGAGGGGTTCGAACCACCAACCTTGTGGTTACAAGCGCTCCACCTTGTGTGCCACAGCCGCCCCAGATGTTACTGTGCCCATTACTCATCTTCATTTGAGTCTTCTGTCCAACTCAATCCCTATAATCCGGAATGCTGCCTATGTTCTCCCTTTATTTAAAGAAGGAGACCCCTCAGAGTTGAATCACTACTAATCACTACCAATCTTCAAACTCTCAGTCCAAGCTGAGATCCTTGAATCGCAGGTACATTTCTAATTAAAAGAGTCTCTGCTTGATAATAACAATCGAAGTGATTATGAATCTAGTTTAAGAACTACCCACAATACAACTACTGCTGCTATGGTTGTTTTATGGTTCGGCAAAGAGGCAACAGGGGATGGACCCTAATGCAGACACACAAAGAGCAGAGGGATAATTCCCCCCTAAATCCAAAAGAAAGAAAAGTAGGGGAGGCAGGGGATTCCAAAATAAAACAGGAAACACTAAATCAAAACCAAAATCGTGACATGTTGTGACTAATGATCTCATTGGTGCCCTGGACAAAATACAGATTTGCGCTACCTAATTTGTGATTCTATCAGAGGCATTTGATTCAGTCGACCACAAATTGCTGCTGAACAAAGGAAATCTGGGTTTGGTCTGAAGGCTGTTAAATGATTCACAAGCTATTTTGTTGAGCAGACTCAGTGTCTCTATGCAGAGGGACATTGAATTTTCTTGAGATAAGTAAAAGTGTCCCCAAGGGTTCCGTTTCTCAATTTTTATAAATGATTTTTGGTAAGGACATTCAAGCAAATATACAATTATTTCTGATAATAATGTCCTTTATACGCATGCTCCCTCAATAGTGCAGGTTGTGCAAGTCATTACAAACTGCCAGTTTTTGGTCTTCTCAAAAGCTTGCTTACAGTGACATCATTGACCACTCTCAAACAACGGCATTTTTATATTTTCAATACTAGATAAACTACCAGCTTACCTCTGTACCCTTCTTTGTCTTAGCCAAGGTAGTTACCAGCTATGCGCCTCCAAGTTGTTTCTTTTTGACCTTTGTTGTGACAGATCTTTGGAAAATGTCTGGAAAATGATGAACCTTGGGAGGAATAATTTACAAAAATATTTAATATTAGAAATATCCATATCCATTGATGAACTCAAGGGCATCATTTTTTCAGCTTGTCTTCTATTTTATCGCGAACATGTTGTGTATGTTGGACTTTATTGTGTTGTGATTTTGTATGGCTGCTTCCTTGGCCAGGTTTCTCTTGTAATATAGATTTTGATCTAAATGGGAATTCCTGGTAAAATAAAGATAACATGTAAAAAATGCTCTGAGGCAGCTCTAAATTTGTTCGCAGAGGAAGAACGAACTAAATTACACATTGATGAATCCTGGATTTCTGCATAAAATCTATGCACGGTTTGAATTAGGCCCAATGTGAGATGTTCTGACAAACAGAGATAACTCATGCTGTGTTGTATTCTAATAGTTGTTAATATTTTCAATTACCGTATTTTCCGCACTATAGGGCACACTGGATTATAAGGCGCACTGTCAATGAATGGTCTATTTTCGATCTTTTTTCATATATAAGGCGCACCGGACTATAAGGCGCATTAAGCGAAACAAAACAGTCAGTCAGTCAAACTTCCTCCACTTCCGTACCATTGATTCATTAATGTTGAATTCTGCTCTATTCCCATGTTCTACTGCGTGTCTGATAGCCTTGAGTTTGAAGTCCGCGTCGTAAGCGTGTCTCTTGACAGGAGCCATGTTGGGGTCCTTATACACACACACTGTAATATTATGGTGAAGCACAGTATGTATTACTCCGCGACGCTCCTGACTACGGTAGCCGTAATGCTGCAAGCGGTGCGGCTTTGTAGTTTACCAAAGTCGTACTAAAACATTTTGACAGAGCGCCGTGTACCACACAAAATCGCTTCGAGGTCAGTAAGCACAACCAGAATTAATCCATATATAAAGCGCTCCGGATTATAAGGCGCACTGTCGTTTTTGGAGAAAATTAAAGGCTTTTAAGTGCGCCTTATAGTGCGGAAAATACGGTATACTAACACATCTGCTACACACAACCAACAGCACTGTCCAGAAAGAAGCTGAAGCTGCTGTCTGGCCATTTGTCTGATTTATTTGATGGTTGTGGTTTTTGCTATAGATAAATAAAGCTTAAACAGAGGGGAAAAAACAAAACTGATGCCGCAGTAGATTCTTACATGAATGTTTTTTTTTGTGAGTACTCGAATATTGAAATGACTAAATATCCCCATCCCTGCTATTACTCTTTCTTTCTTTATTAGGATTCCCATTAGCTCGAGCATAAGTATTGGCTCCTGCTCTGTGTTGCTGGCCCCCAACCCAAGCCCAGCTTCAACAGAAAGTTCAGGACTACCTTCTGCGCTAGCGCCCTGTCAGAATCTGCACCAACCTCTGTCACACGTTTCATAAATCAAGTTCATCTTATCTTCATAAGATTTATAAGAATGTCTTCTAGTTTGAACTAAATAACTTTTAACTAGTTTCTAACAAACCTTCCTCAAACCGAGGGAAATGCATTTTGATAGTGTATATGTTGGTGAAGGAGCCTGTTACCCATTAGAATTTTTCAATAGTTTGTGGACAACAATGGAGCTCGATCCTTATGGAATTAAATATTTATTCTATCTGCTTCTGTTAAAGTCCCTCTACAACTGTACATTTAAAATGCATTTTTCCATGAAAACATTGGCTGACAATAGATTCAATTCCACTTATTGTTCTTTGTAGAAGATTTAAACGTGCTGTGTGGAGTTTTCTTGTAAACAAATTTGTGTTCATGTTTAGTGATTCTCACCAAAACATACCTACTTGAGGCCTGACAGTGAAAAAATGTAGCCCACTGCTCCTCCGGGATGGGTTAAATGCAGAGAAATAATTTCCCCATTGTGGGACTAATAAAGGATTGATTATTATTATTATTATTATTATACCTACTTGAGGCCTGACAGTGAAAAAATGTATGCATTTATTTCCTCATACAACCTTTGTAAAGATGATTGTTTTGCAAATGGCATGCAATGCATTCTAAATCATTATAATGATTATTATTTAATTTTTATTTTTTACCTCGTCTGGCGGTCGTTTCACAGCCCGTCTCTGTTGGTTTTTGACAATAAATAAATGGCTGGTAACTGTCGATCTTGAATCCAACAGTTGTATAAATGGATGGAGTACTCTGTCAATTAGAAATATGTTTTGGGACATCACATCTAGGTTTCCACCCTTTAGACCATATTAGGATTTTCTGGCTACAGTACCTACCAATGCATGCTGACAAGTGTTTAACCCATAGTTTCCTTTTTTCTTCTCTTTTCCCTGAACCTTCCAGAGCACTTTATCTCCGAGTGTGTTGTGTTTAAGGCTCAATATTATAAAGTGAACTTAACTTAAACATCAGACAGACAGGCAGGCAGACTGGAGGGATTGAATGTCCCTGGCTCCAGGGCTGCCTTTCTGTCTCTTTTTCTAGTGATATCTCCAAGACGCCTGTCAAACTGTAGAGGAAGGCAGCAGAAACGAAAGAAAGAAGGGGAAAAACTCACTTTGTTCTGAGCTTGTGACCACACACACACACACCACACACACACACACACACACACACACACACACACACACACACACACACACACACACACACACACACACACACACACACACACACACACACACACACACACACACACCCCTCCCCCTTTTTAAGTGAAACACAAAGAGAGTTGCTAATCCAGAGCTCAAAAAGAGCTGGCCTTCCCATGTAATTACAGCCGAAATACAACACTCTGTCTTCTGGGCTATTACTGCCACCACATGACACAGAGGGGAGTTAGAAGTGGGGCGGGCAGGCACAGGGAACCAGAGTGAGATGGTATCAAGTTCAGTTAAATTGCTGTCAATGGAATGCCTTGGCTGCGAGCATCCAAACACACGAACACACATACTCTACGCGGTTAGACTGCAGAATGTCCTTTCTGTCAGTAGCCTAGCCCTTGCTGATGGGAGCCAGTGCATTGCTAGCTGCTGATGTCACAGTTTGAGTACCTCTCTCTGATTTTGTGTTATTGTGTGCCGCCAGCTGCAGCTGAGTAACCAAAATCTCCAAATCGCTTTTTTCCCCAGGGCCAGCACACCTTTTCACCCTGAAAATCTGTGCCGTCTTCTGCTGCAGATTTGCACTGCTTAGTGCCTGGCTGAGGACAGGAGCCATTCACAGGCTGTGTGCAACATTCAGCAGAACTTTACCTCCATCTCAATCCACAGTGTGGTGGTTATATGTGCAAGACAGATACTAAAGAAATGTTCCACCAGCCTCAGGAATCTGATTTGATTCAAGATTCAAGCCAAAGACAACCGGTTAGGCTCTATGATCAGTTCCAGTCCTTTTAACAACGCTCCAAAATGCAACTTTTTCCTAAGCTCAATTTGAAGGTTTTTCAGCCCTCCTGAGATTCATTAGGAATTTGTTTTTTTTGGAGGGCAAAAGGTGGGTGCAATAACAAACTCATGGAGGGTATCTTTACCCAGTGTTAGACACCTAACAACAAACCTACACTTTTGTGGAACAGCTACGCTACAAGCTGCTCAGAAAAAGCAGATTAGGACACCTTCAGTTATCAAGCTCCTCTTCAGGTTCCAGTTCAGTCTGGGGGGCAGACACACTCACCACTTTTAAGAGTAGGCTTAAGACTTTACTTTTTGATAGTGCTTATAGTTAGGGCTTGCTCAGGTTCGCCTTGGTCCATCCCCTAGATATGCTGCTATAGGCCTAGACTGCCGGGGGACTACCTAGGATACACTGAGCTCCTCTCTCCGCTTATCTCCCTCCATCTTTATGTATTCATGTCCTATTTATGCACATTACTGACTTTGCTTCTTCCCCATAGTCCTTGTGATTTCTCGCCTCGCAGGTTTCCATGAATTGTTGTGGTACCTGGACCATTGTCGTGCCTCCTGCTGTGACCCGGCTGACACCCACTGCTACTACCATTATTATTATTAGTCACATTATTATTACTATTCCCTTTATCATTATTATAATTCTACTATAGTCATTGCTGCTGTTATTATAAGTAGTCTTATTATTTTTCTTCGTCACTCTGCTTACTACTCTTATTATATGAATAATTTATGTCATATAAATTGAATGTGTTATGTTGTTCATTCTGTACACATGACATCTATTGCATTTCTGTCCATCCTGGGAGAAGGATCCCTCCTCTGTCGCTCTCCCATAGGTTTCTTCCTATTTCTCCCTGTTAAAGGTTTTTTTTAGGGGAGTTTTTCCTGTGCCGATGTGAGGGTTCCAGGACAGAGGATGTTGCATGTGTACAGATTGTAAAGCCCTCTGAGGCAAATTTGTAGTTTGTGATTCTGGGCTATATAAAATAAATTGAATTGAATTGAATTGAAATCAGATCTATCTGGTTACTTCCACACTTCCCTGGTAAATTACTGGCACTGACTTCATTTTAAGAGCTTCACCACATGTAGTTACCTAGTCACATACACTGACTCCTTAGCCCTATTACCCATTAAGGAAACATATACAAAAACGAAAGATTCTAAAACACAATTTGGCTCTCCTGTATATGTGGATTTTATACTATTAATGTGTAAATGCACTTGTATTTGTAAAGTTATTTTCACTCAGTGACTCAAAGCGCTTTACCACTACTGGTCATCATTCACCCATTCATACCCATTCATACACTGATGGCAGTACTATTATGATATATAATTGGTCGAGGTCCAGGTTACGACTTGGAGCCAGTGGTAGGCTCTCCTCACAGCCTTTATTTATCACTGGTCCATCATGTAGACCTAATCCCTCTGACAGAGCCTCATTCCAGAGCTAAAACAAACCTCCCACACTCTGCTAATGCTGCTATCACTCCATTTCTCTTCACTCTACCCAGCCATCTTTCCATACTGTCGGCATCATGGACTAATGAGGACGATTTAACTTCCTTTGTACCTGAAACACGTGGTTAGGCTCAGGATAGTGTTCTTGTTACTGGTAGTTAAAGACAAAAGTCATTTGGGAAATGAACTCCGATCAGCTGTAAGAAAGTCAGACATGCTTCACGCCCACCAACCGCCTGGACCTCCACACCCTTACGTTACACCTACTTCTTGCAATGGCACTAAAGGTGGGCGTTGGACTTGCATCTTGAAGTGTAGACTCATACTAGCTGCACTTCAGTCTCAAGCCAGGAACATGCAAGTCCTTTCTGATAAGGACACAGCAGGACCTACAGCGGGTAAAATAAGTATTGAATACGTCACCATTTTTCTCAGTAAATATATTTATAAAGGTGTTATTGACATGAAATTTTCACCAGATGTCGGTAACGACCCAAGTAATCCATACATACAAAGAAAACCAAACAAATAAGTTCAGAAATTAAGTTGTGTAATAAAATGGAATGACACAGGGAAAAAGTATTGAACACATAAAGAAAGGGAGGTGCAAAAAGGCATGGAAAGCCAAGACACCAGCTGAAATCTATCAGTAATTAGAAAGCAATCATGCCCCTTGTCAGTGCAAATTAATGTCAGCTGGTTCAGTCCAAACTGATGGCCTATAAAAAGGTGTCTCATTACCACCCATCACCCCAAAAACACCATACCAACAGTGAAGTTTGGAGGTGGGGACATCATGGTGTGGGGCTGTTTTTCAGCATACGGCACTGGCAAACTTCATATAATTGAAGGAAGGATAAAAATCTGCTGCCATCTACCAGGATGATGAAGATGAAATGAGGGTGGACATTTCAGCAAGACAATGATCCCAAACACACAGCCAAGGAAACTCTCAATTGATTTCAGAGAAAGAAAATAAAGCTGCTAGAATGGCCCAGCCTTCAACCTAACTTGAATCCAATAGAAAATATATGTGGAAAGAACTAAAGATCAGAGTTCATAGAAGAGGCCCACGGAACCTTCAAGATTTGAAGACTGTTTGTGTGGAAGAATGGGCCAAAATCACACCTGAGCAATGCATGCGACTTGTTTCTCCATACAGGAGGCGTCTTGAAGCTGTCATTACCAACAAAGGCTTTTGTACGAAGTATTGAATAAATTTCAGTAAGCATGTTCAATAGTTTTTCCCTGTCATTCCATTTTATTACACATGACTACGGGGGTTCCACAAGGTTCAGTTCTGGGCCCCCTTCTCTTCTCGCTCTACACAACATCTCTGGGTTCTGTTATTCGCTCGCATGACGTCTCTTACCATTGTTATGCCGATGACACCCAGCTGGTCTTGTCATTTCCCCCCGGTGACATTTGCTGCGTGCTTGGCTGACATCTCGAAGTGGATGGTGACACACCACCTGAAGCTCAACCTGGACAAAACCGAGCTACTGAGCTGCAGCTCGTCTGGTGTTCAATCGCCCCAAGTTCTCCCACACAACTTCCCTTCTCCATTCTCTACACTGGCTCCCTGTAAGAGCTTGCATCCAGTTTAAGACTCTGGTGCTAGCCTACAGGGCAGTGAAAGGAACAGCTCCTTCCTATCTCCAGGCCATGGTCAAGCCCTACACCCCCGCCCGACCACTTCGCTCTGCTGCCTCGGGGCGATTGGTTGTCCCGTCGCTTAGAGGTCCCTGCGGCCGATTGACCCGGACACAGCTTTTTTCTGTCCTGGCCCCACAGTGGTGGAATGAACTCCCCACTGACGTCAGGACAGCAGAGTCGCTGCCCATCTTTAGGCGCAGGCTAAAAACTCACCTCTTCAAGAAGCACTACCCTGAGCCTTCCTCGTAGCACTTATTGCATACATATTAGTTTGTTGCACTTATTGTATTCGTATCAGTTCGTTGCACTTATTGTATTTGTATTAGTTTGTTGCACTTATTGTATTCGTATCAGTTCGTTGCACTATACTTTTGCTCTGGTTTATGCTTTTAAATGCTTGTTTAAGAAAGGAGATGCACTTATGACTTCTGGTGACTAGTAGTTCTCT
The DNA here is from genome assembly GCF_027596085.1 of Anoplopoma fimbria. Taxonomy (NCBI): domain Eukaryota; kingdom Metazoa; phylum Chordata; class Actinopteri; order Perciformes; family Anoplopomatidae; genus Anoplopoma; species Anoplopoma fimbria. The sequence goes on along the minus strand of NC_072468.1, from coordinate 14,375,306 downwards.
TGAATACCTATGTTGAATACACTTATTGTAAGTCGCTTTGGATAAAAGCATCTGCAAAATGACTGTAATGTAATGTAATGTAACTTAATTTCTGAACGTATTTATTTGGTTTTCTTTGTATGTATGGATTACTGGGGTTGTTACCGACATCTGGTAAACATGTCATGTCAATAGCACCTTCAGAAATATATTTACTGAGAAAAATGGTGACGTGTTCAATAGTTATTTTACCCACTGTATGTATGTCCTTTTGTTTATGCTGATCATTGTTCACTAGTGGTGTAACGGACCACTGTTGATCCTTGATCCGTACGGATCCCCCTCACGTTTCTTCACGCATGTGAACCACGGATAAATTACACAGTTTAAGGCTAACCACCACATTGTGAAATAAAGTTTTACTGACGATTGTGATCAGGACATAATTTATGCTTTTCTAGTCTCTGATCTCTGATAATGTTACACTGTAAACAACTTATTCGTGTTTAAATAAACAGGAGGAGGGCTAATAACATTAGCAGCAACGCTAACTGTTAACAAATGAATGTTCTGTTGAGTTACATTATGATGCGTTCAAGCTCTGTTCAGTGAATATCAGTATTTGGCAAAGGTATACTATATAATCTCGTAAAATGTAGTTTGAGTGAGAAACTCCAGTCGTTTGAAGGAGAATTAATATAAAATAGATATTATAGATGAATTCTGACCTGTTTACACTACCTAACACTAGCTCTAAGCAGATTATAAAACATCATTAAAACTGAAAAGATTTGTTTTTATTCATAAAAACACAATCTTTTACATCTATATCATTTGAATTGTGTGTTTTTATGAAGAAAAAAACCTATAAATTACTTTAAAAAGTAAGAGGGTAAGATTTTGACTTTTCAATCTCTAAAAGGATCTTTAAAAGTTATATTTGCTCCCTTTTTTCTTTTGTGCTGATCCAATCCGTGATTCTGATCCGAGATCCGATCCGAACCGTGAGTTTTTTGATCCGTTGCACCATTATTGTTCACATTATGTGTACCCACTGGAGGCCATACCGACATTATAAGTAACAGTTTTGCTGCATAATCCTTTTTGTTTTGTCTCTCAAAATAGTATCACCATTCATCCTTTGATAAAATATCATGTTATGAGCTAAATTGCATCACATAATGATGGAAACGAGCGTCTTCTTTGTCTTAGCAAGTGAAGAAGGGAATCAAATTCCCAGAGGGGACAGGAGGACACGCTGCAGCAGTCAGATTCAATATCAGAAAGAAACACACATAACACTGAATTCCCCTTGAAATTTAAATAATTTATTTACCACCACAACAACAATGTTAGCATAGTGGGTGACAATAACATCATCATTAAAACAACATCACATACACGTAAAAAATAACAGCTCTATTGTGACAAAGTTGATGCTTAGCTCTCTTTTTTGCTGCTAGTCAACAAGTCCACTGGCACTAAACAGCTGAAGGGGCTGTGGTCACCTGACCTACATCAACACTCCTCATTGGATAACAGGGGGAGTTCTGACGAACAACAAAACTAGGTACTTTAAAATAGTACAATTAAAACAGTGCAGTTTATTTTGATTTAAGAATAATGAATGACGGACAGTTGTCATTCAAGTGTGAGATAAGGTTTGTGTGTTGGTAGGAAGATGACACACTGATGACACATCAAAACGCTACTACAGTGGTGGCTGTTGATGGTTGGATACATTTTGTAATAATTCTGTGTCTATAAGTCATATTTACTCTTCATTAATACCTTCTATAATCTCCAACTAACCTCCAAACATACAGCGCCATCATCACTTAGCAGAAGTCTGTGGCAGACCGATTTGTGTCTGTGCTGAGTATCACATGTGACTTTTCTCTGTGTGGAAAGGCTCTTATTGTTCAACCGAAGTCACAGCTAAATTCAGCCAGTAAACATATATGAAGGACACCTCTGTTTATGGATTTAATGTAAACTATTCTAAATTGGACAGCAATAATCTGTGTGTTCATAAGATTAAAGGGATAATTCTGGTTTATTACAGTATGGGTCTAAAATTTGTAGTTCTTTTGGTTCCAACCTGGCGTTAAGTTTGCATGTTCTCCCTGCCTAGCCTTGTGTTTTTTCCCAAACTCAAAAGACATGCACGTCAGGTTAATTGGTGAAGAAATTGCCACAGGTTTGAATGAATGCATGAAAGGATGTCTGTTATATCTGTCAACTTGACCAAAAGTTTGAATGTGGGAAAATGTTCCAATATTCCATCTGTAATCACAGTTTCTGCATGCAACTGGTTGTACTGACTAATCTGTGCGTGAGCAGACTGGAGTGGATGGGCCAATCAAATACAGGACTGACCCAGGAGACAGGTGATCCTGCCCTGTGTCTAACCTAAGTCTTGCTGACTAATCTGGCAGGTTTTACAGAACACTCAACGGCCAACACACTGTGGGATCAGGGGGCTTGCTTTGAACTTGTTGGTTCTAACTCATATATTTCTTTCTAGCACTGGGAACACAGTGACATAACTACAACAAAGTGTGACGAGTCAAGGGGCAAACCAACACTTTATCCAAGTTATTCAAACCACTCTTTTTGGAGGTCAAACAAAGTGCGCACACCTGAAACATCACTTATTGCCTCACTGCACAGTAAAACTGTGTGCACACTACTACAGTAAGTACAGCAGGTCAAAGCTGAACTGTGTAAACTTCATACAATGTAATAGTACCTGTAATCAACAAAATAAACTAATGATGTCACTTCCTATAGCTGCTGGTTCACAAGCTTCTGCACCAAACTATATCCAAACATAAATGACTATCTGCTAATAGGAACCTTGCTATCACAATTCTAACCCTTCATGATTTTAGCAAAGCTAAACAATGATTTATCTGTCAACGTACAAAAACTAGAGTTCCCGAGAAAGACATTGAACTAGCATGGCTTTGTAACTGTTGGTGACTTTCTTATCCATTATATTCACCCACACTCTCTTCTAATGCCATCTTTATCTTTATCCAAGCGCAGGTCTAAGGACAGACAGTGTGTTTTGCTGCACACACTTTAAAGCCCCTTGAGACGAATTTGTGATATGGGACTTCAACTATAAAGCAAGAATTGTCTGTCTGTCTGTATGTATGTCCTTCGTAACTTGGTGGGTTGTCGAATTTGGGGCAAATTGGACACCGGACACGTTCAGTATTGATAAACTTTGAATAAACAAGCAAAATCAAACCAGAATGTATTTCACCGGTGTGACAGTGAGTAGGCTTCGATTTGGGTGTGTTTTCCTCGTGAGTAAGACTGTATTTCACCGGTGTAAGAGCTGATACTAAGTTATAACACCTATAACGTTATCGCTGAAAAATACCTCCACTAATTAAATATATGCTCTACTTTGTAACTGCAGTGGTTCTGTCACAACAAGCGACTAATATAGCCTATTTGGAAAAGACCTCCAACAAGTGTATTTCACCAATGTTTCTGACTGTGAGTAACAGCGACCTGGTTGAGTTTTTCAGGGGGGGAGTTAGTGATTTGGAGGCCCAAGGCAAACGCTGTCCCGCTTTACTTACCCTTTTTTTAACAGGGAATGTTGGTATTGGCAGTAGTTGAAGAAGGCTACTCATAATCATGGGGGGGGTGGGTGGTTAGTAAATGGTGGATAGGTGTCAGGGGTGGGGCTGTGTTATTTTCAGGACTTATGCCGTGTATAGACAATGCTCTTATACTTCCAGTGTTTGCCTTACGTTTGTGTCTCGGTGTGACAGTCATGTGAGGTGGTGAATGTTGACAGGGCCTTTTAGAATGCAAAATGGGTCATATCTGTCACTGTACATGTATCAATGTATGTGTGTATATGTGTGTGTCTGTGTGTATGCATGTATGTATTTATGTGTGTGTGTGTGATCACAATAATCAAATTTGCATGACTTTGATACCACTGCTTAATATTATTTTTCTTTTTGAGTAGCAGAACACATTCAATTTGCAGAAGTGTGTACTGGAATAGACAGGCAGCTCAAACAATAACCAGGGGTGTCTCCAAAGCAACTGGCACTGAAATCTTAAAGAGTTTAGAACTTTAATTTAATATAAGTACTTAGCAAATACACACTATTTCGACATAACTGTTTCTTAATGACCGTAAACATATTTTTAACTATGGTGTTATGGACAAGTCCGTGATTACTAAGCTAGTACTGTTTCAATAAAGTCAGATTCTTAAACTATTATGTGTTATTTTCAGGACTTATGCCGTGTATAGACAATGCTCTTATACTTCCAGTGTTTGCCTTACGTTTGTGTCTCGGTGTGACAGTCATGTGAGGTGGTGAATGTTGACAGGGCCTTTTAGAATGCAAAATGGGTCATATCTGTCACTGTACATGTATCAATGTATGTGTGTATATGTGTGTGTCTGTGTGTATGCATGTATGTATTTATGTGTGTGTGTGTGTGATCACAATAATCAAATTTGCATGACTTTGATACCACTGCTTAATATTATTTTTCTTTTTGAGTAGCAGAACACATTCAATTTGCAGAAGTGTGTACTGGAATAGACAGGCAGCTCAAACAATAACCAGGGGTGTCTCCAAAGCAACTGGCACTGAAATCTTAAAGAGTTTAGAACTTTAATTTAATATAAGTACTTAGCAAATACACACTATTTCGACATAACTGTTTCTTAATGACCGTAAACATATTTTTAACTATGGTGTTATGGACAAGTCCGTGATTACTAAGCTAGTACTGTTTCAATAAAGTCAGATTCTTAAACTATTATCTAGTGTCCAATAGTGCTACAGCGTGTTAAGGCACTTCACAGGATTCATCACACGGTGGCTGCTCGGCATCAACCAGTTTCTCATGAACAAGATCCCCTTCCATTTAATCTGGTTTATCAACTGTTTCCAGCAGCCGAACATGAAACTTTTCCACTTAGAGACAGTAGTGAACACCTTAAACCCTCTACTGCATAATTTCATGGTTTTCAGCTGCACTGTGTGGAAGTTTTGCTGCCTTTAGTTTGGTTTGCATGGCCACATTAGAACAATATGAAGTAATTAACACAGGGCAGGCCCTCCTCCAGAAGAAGGTTTAATGGTTATAAAAAGCTGCATGTTGACATTAGAAAGCTCCTGATGCTTGGCAATCCAGACATTACACACATCTGCAATGCAACACTGTAAGTATCGTACTCAGCATTGGTATCAAAGTCAAGTTCCTGGTATGAAAACACTGTCCCTGTATGTTGTGTATGCATTGAATTGCTCTGTACATACACTGCTCTAAGTATACCAGTGCATGTAAGACAAAGTACAGTTGTGGTTTGACTGTATGTATGCGCAAATCCACTATGACTGTGTGTGTGTGTGTGTGTGTGTGTGTGTGTGTGTGTGTGTGTGTGTGTGTGTGTGTTTGAAGGAGTAAGAGAGGGAGAGTGTGTTTGTGCTGGCTTGTAAGGGAGTCTAGCTGCACTTGCAGGATTTGACCTTCATGTTGGAGAGCTGCTCTATTTTGGGGGTCTTGCCGATGTAGTAGAGGATGGTGAGGGGCTCCAAGTCCTGTGAGACGCAGCAGGGCGATGCCGATGCTTCAGGGTTGATAGTGTTGTACAGGCCTAACACCTAAAACACAGCATTACAGCCACTCCATGAATAAATTAGGACTTTAAGAAAATATGACCCTGTCGCTCATACAGTACCTTGGAATGCTGGGTGTCTGCGCTCCACAGATAGGGACAGGCTCCGGCACAGAAGTTAGCCTCATAGCCCTTTGGCTCGTGGATCCACCTCCAGCCCAGGTCCTTCTTAAAATCGATGTAGAGTGACCGTAAGCAGCAGTTGTCCTGAACGTTTCTAAAAAAATAAAGGGGAGAGGTGAATCCTAGTGCAGTACTAACCCAGTTTCATGGGTCTTGGGTCTTGTTAATATGATACGGAAAATTTGCAGAAGTAAAACTGTTGGCACAAGCTAAAGTAGCCCATTTGCTCAGGATGAGGGAAAGGCTAGAGGTCGTAGGGAGAAAGGACATCTTATTAAATTACTTTCACTATCCATTTCCCCTCCATTGTTGTTGTTGTTCAGCACTTGTGGCCTACATGTGTTGGTCTTTGTGGTATTTGTCAAAAAAAATGCCAAACAAGCACCACTCAGTGCAGAGAAGCTGCTCCGGTCTGAAGCTGTACGCTTGCCGCTTGTCAAGTTCAGGTCAGGTAGTAGAGGTCAAAGCTGAAGATAGAGTGCTGCCACCTATATTGTGTTTTGCTTTTTCTGCTCATGCTTCTTGACCTGTCTGACCTTCTTCTGTTCCAATGAACTTAATAAGTGATGTTCATCTCTAACATGATGGAGGATCATTTGATTCCTGCAGCCTATAAAAGTTGTAATAAAGCCTGCCTCACTGTGCCTTAAAGAGCTGCTAACGCACAGAGGAACTTTATTACTATGGCTTTCCATGGAAAGCCTTATGCCCATAGATACAGATTGCGTCATTTTGTTCTGTCCATTCAATTGAAGTCAATTCAATGCAAATAACACTATCAATAAAACTCAAACTGCTACCATGAAGTAAAACTCATAATTACTGTCGCGGGACTTTGCTGTCCAAAGAGCTTATATACAAATGATGTGACATGGAAGTATTTGGCTGCTTATCACAAAATAAAAACATCTACTGACAGCTGAGAAAATTTAGGATTAACATGAAGAACTCAAAGTGGAGAGAATCTCTCTTTATGTGAGAGTGTCAATTCCAGATTAATACCTGGAGCAGTAGGCGGCGTCCAGCGCTCTCTTGGATCGACGGCTCATGTGCTGTGACTGTGACTGTGACTGTGATTGTGACTGTGACTGGGACTGGGACTCAAGCCGGTATGAAGGAAGCAGCATGAGGAGAAGGTGTGGAGCCCGAGTGCTGTGCCGCCGCTTCTTAAACACCTTCAGGTCAACTCCATGGACAAAGCTATCATCAATACCTGGAATCATAAAATGGATCAATAAGCTGCATTTAGTGCATGCAAGTACTAAGTCAATATATCAAACTATTCCTGCAACCCTCTCCCTACACCACACCCACGAATTATGGCAGGTTCCTTGCCCCACCATCATGTTTGGAGGGGACAGGTAGATCGATCCAAAAATGTTGATAATAAAGATCCTAAAACCCAGAAATGATTTAGCATTTTTATACTTCACGGTTCCCTCGTCTGGAAGTCAATGTGTTTTTTGTAAGTGTTTTTGGTTAGATGTTTGAAATAAGGTTTGTGGTCCACAGAAAGCCCTGCGACAGACTGGCGACCTGTCCAGGGTGCACCCTGCCTTCGCCCATTGACAGCTGAGATCGGCTCCAGCACCCCTGCGACCCTTAACTGGATAAGCAGGTTACGGAAAATGGATGGATGGATGGTCCACAGAAGCTAAAGAGCTTTTAAAGTTTTGTTCTACAATATAAAATATGTCAGTAAATACCCGTTTAATTTTGGAGGCATTTAAGTGTATCAAAAAAGGCGGCTGCTAACAAGTGGCTTAATGAGACTACTAAACTTCATAAGGTTACAAGGTTACAAAGTTTTTATTTGTCATTGTACGACAGTGTTGCACAAAGAACATTTTGATTGTAGTCCCAATTTGCTACATGCATAAGCTTGGTTTTACTGCCGTTGAGCAGAAGGTTGTTCTCTGAGCACCACTCTGAAGGTTGTAGATTTCCTCTCTATATGAAGTCTTGTTTGTAATCTGGCCGATGACCGTAGTGTTGTAGTATATCAAAAGGTGGTAGTGATGCTGTGATTAGATCAGGAATATTCCCCCTGGAGTCTAGACACTAGTGGTGGTGGTTACTGATTATCTGCAGGTTGTCAAGATAGAAGATAGATATAAGAAGATAGTTTTGGTCATTTTATCTTCAATCATCTTTTCTGCCCATTTCCGAAGCGAGTTCCTCAGGGCTCTGTCTGGACCAGTCCTGTTTACAATTTATATACACATTACATTAAGCAATTTTAACTCCCATCTTAACGCAGATATAAGTTCTTTATTTCTTACAGATTCTGTTCAAACAGCCACTCGATATCTACAGCTATCATTTTAACCTCCTTCAAAAGCACCTCCATGATTTGAAACTGTTCCTAAACTGAGCCAAAAAGAAATAATAGTTGTTTAAAATAAAAAGAAATATTGAATATGTAAGTTATGAAATTCGTACTGCTAAAAAACACCATAACAGAGCAAGAAATTTGCCTTTCTTTAAAATAATAAAAATAATCTTGCTTCCAATGATTTTCTAGAAAAAGCTGTTTACTCACTGGGGAATGTTGCCTGTCAAACTCTCAAACCTTTAGATGCAGTATACCAATCAGCCATAAGATTCATCACTGGAGCTAGCTATGGGACACTCTACTGCCAGCGATAACAATATACCTGCCTACTCTTTCAGTGAGAAGGGATCAGCAATAATACCAAACATTTGTACAGAGTTAGGAAGATCTTCTTTTTATTACTGTGCTCTACTTGAACACTTGACACTTGAAATATGCCTTAAAATAAAGTTTTAATTTACCATGAAGACCATTTAACTGGTTATGAAACAGACAAGATAGTATACTGATGCCTCTATATGACCTACGTAAGTAAAAGAGACCGTCAGCGAGAAGATCAGCTATTTCTTTATAGTTATTCTCAATGCTGGTCATCCAGCAGTGATGAGCATTATTCAGAGATAAGCCATCACATTGTTGGTATTGTTCTTTTCAGGGGATTTGTTGAAATTATTACCATGGAGAATAACACCAGACTTATTCTTGAACAATTTTCTGAATCAAACAACCTGCAAACCGTGCCTCCAGCTCCTCACTCTTGTTGGGAATAATGTAGTTATTTGATGGTACAAACGTGCAGCACGGGCAATGCAGGCTGATCTTGAATCCGCTGTTTCTGTCTGTGGAGAAACAGAGGTCACAACAAGGTGATGCAACAATGTAACATGTGCAATAAATAATGAGAAACGTCCTGCAGGGATGGGAGGAATATGCACTCACCTCTGTGGTTTAACCATTCATTCACTGCTTCTGTCACGTCAAAGGACAGCCACTCTCCCTCTGTTTGTGTTCGTACCACCTTGCTGTCTATATATCGTTGTGTTGGGGATGTCAGGTCTTTGTGTCCTAAAATCTGTGTACAAACAGATGCTCGAAAGGTCAAGGTTGTGCAGCCATTTATTAGAAATGATAAAAAACAAACAAAAAAACAACATTATTGATTCGCTTGAATAGGTGTGCATGCTGCCACACAGTCAGGGGGTCAAGATGTTTGTAATAATCTCAGTTCAATGCACCACATTCCTTTCCAAAAGATTCTCTGACCCTGACAACAAAATGGATAATCTGTAATTGCCTTTTAAAATGACCCATGCAGAGTGCTTCCTGTGGTTAGGGTTTGATTAGGGTTAGGCAATTTAACTATTTTGTTGAGGTTTGTATTCGTGGTCAAAACACACATAGTCAGTGCAACAATTTGCACCAATTGATCTAGTAGATGTTAAGATAAGTGACTACCTGTTGTTGGCGCTAGATGTAGAGTCAGAAGGATCTTTCTCTCAATGTCTGTACCACGTTTCATTGTTATCTCATAGTTGTGGAGATATGTCAGTCTCTTTGAAGTGTTTGACCAACACTTCAAAGAGACTGACATATCTGTCAACTTATTGCTACTGCAATGAATCACATCCAAATATCGGCTGCTGAGTGAAGTCTGGATAATTTTCTATGGTTTAGCAAATGCATTCACAGCAGTCAAAAACATAATACAGAATACATAAACATAGAATACACACAAGCAGTCACAGTAGCTTTGGAGGACAGTTGGTGGAGGTCAAGCAGCCTGCTCTTTTTTCCCTGATTGATTGGCCAAGTCTAGGAGGAGCAGTGGGAGTGTAACCAGATGCTGGACAGACCTCTGTTATTCTGTCCTCCAGAACCATGTGTTTATGTTGGCTCATCTCTGCCTAATGTGTAAAACACAATCCCTGCTGCTTTCATTGAGATCTCCTGTTAGGACTGGTGTGGGAAACCTGACAGAGAAGACACTGAAGCTCAGACACACACGGTATATAGAGAAAAGTAACCCTCGTTGTCCTTCAAAGACCTTTGTGCTTCTGCACAACTGTATGTTGTGGATTCTCATTTATCATACTTTTTCTTTTTATACATATTCTTATTAGAATATTTTAACAGAAGTAAAAAAAATCCACATCACACTGTTAAACCAAAAAATGTGCTCCAACATTACCTCACTCAGTAAGTCTTGATGTCAATAATAATAATAATAATAATAAATGTTATTTCTATAGCGCTTTAAAAGGTACTTAAAGGCACTTAACACAGTAAAAACAGAAACAATAAAAACAATAATAATATAATAATATAAATGAAGCAGATAAATTAGATTATAACAGTATAAAAACAACAACAAAAGCAATAACAAGCATTACATAACCATGCATCACAAGTTAAAAGCAGATTTAAATAGGACAGTTTTGAGTGCAGTTTTAAAAGAAGCGAGTAATGGAGAATGTGGAAGGTGTTTGATGTGGTGTTTCAAGGAGAGGGTTTGAACAAAAATGACAGCAAGTTACAAATGTGTGAGGAAGTGGGAACATTGGTGCCATCGATGCAGAGAGAGAGGTTGTTGTAGGATTTGTTTAGTGATTTGGGGCCGATGATGATGATTTCAGATATTTAGGTGTTGAGTTTGAGAAATTTGGCTTGAATCAAGATCTTTATCTCTCAGGCAGTTGGTGATGATGGAGTGGGTGATGGATTTGGTGAAGATGTAGAGCTGGGTGTCGTCAGCATAGCAGTGGAAATGGAGACCATGATGTTACCAAGGGGGAGAATGTAGAGGATGAAGAGGAGGGGACCGAGTACCAAACCTTTGGGGTTACCTTGAAAGACTTGGGCTGTTGTCAGAGTTGAATTTATTGCTGGAAGTGGCCAGTTGGATATAGATGGTCTCAATGTTTGCTTTGTAAAATGACAAGGAGTTTTATTTCTCAACTGGGAAGGAGTGGGAGGGATTGTCCATAGGTTTGAGAGGTTTTTTTAATGTGGAGAAGAGGACCTAAGGGTTGGTGGAACTGGGTCAAATGTGTGCAGAGTAGTAGGTAGAGCGTGCAGTATTGAGAGCAAGTTTGTATTGCTGTGTGCATTCCTTGTAAGCAAGGGTGTGCACTGTGAGGCCGGTTTTGTTGGAGAGTCGCTCTAGTTGTTGTTTCCTGACTTCATGGGACAGAGTTGATGAGAGAGGGATGCCTCCCTCTCCAGCTGCTGCGAGCACCGACCAGGGACCAGGGATTCTTGATGGGAAGGAGTGGAGCTGACCAGTGGGCGACTATTGCTCAGTTGTCCATGTCGATTTGTCCTTGAGCAAGACATTTAACCCCAAGTTGCTGCTGCAGGCTGTGCCAGCGGTGTATGAATGGGCACACATGTTAAATAGAGTCCTGATGGGCAGGTGGTACCTTGTATAGTAGCCCCTGCCATCAGTGTATGAATGGGTGTGAATGGAAAAATCCATCATCAATAGAGCTCACATTCCTTGATCACCATGGCTACAGTTAAAGAAAAGGTAGGCCTCCATTTTAATCCAGTGGAAGTAGAGATATTATTAATGCATGTAAGCTGTATATGGACTTTGCACATTTATCTTTAAAATAGAGCCAGAGTCAGAGGGTAAATACAGCGGGTAAAATAAGTATTGAACACGTCACCATTTTTCTCAGTAAATATATTTCTAAAGGTGCTATTGACATGAAATGTTCACCATATGTCGGAAACAACCCAAGTAATCCATCCATACAAAGAAAACCAAACAAATAAGTTCAGAAATGAAGTTATGTGTAATAAAATGGAATCACACAGGGAAAAAGTATTGAACACGCTTACTGAAATTTATTTAATACTTCGTACAAAAGCCTTTGTTGGTAATGACAGCTTCAAGACGCCTCCTGTATGGAGAAACTAGCCGCATGCATTGCTCAGGTGTGATTTTAGCCCATTCTTCCACACAAACAGTCTTCAAATCTTGAAGGTTCCGTGGGCCTCTTCTATGAACTCTGATCTTTAGTTCTTTCCACATATATTTTCTATTGGATTCAAGTCAGGTGATTGGCTGGGCCATTCTAGCAGCTTTATTTTCTTTCTCTGAAACCAATTGAGAGTTTCCTTGGCTGTGTGTTTGGGATCATTGTCTTGCTGAAATGTCCACCCTCGTTTCATTTTCATCATCCTGGTAGATGGCAGCAGATTTTTTATCAAGAATGTCTCCTGTGTCCTGTGTCCTTCCTTCAATTATATGAAGTTTGCCAATGCCGTATGCTGAAAAACAGCCCCACACCATGATGTTCCCACCTACAAACTTCACTGTTGGTATGGTGTTTTGGGGTGATGTGCAGTGCCATTTGAACTCCAAACATGGTGTGTATTATGGCATCCAAAGAGTTCAATTTTGGTCTCATCTGACCAGACTATATTCTCCCAGTATTTCACAGGCTTGTCTAAATGTTGTGCAGCAAACTTTAAACGAGCTTCAACATGCTTATTCTTCAGCAATGGAGTCTTGCGTGGTGAGCGTGCATACAGGCCACGGCGGTTGAGTGCATTACTTATTGTTTTCTTTGAAACAATTGTACCTGCTAATTCCAGGTCTTTCTGAAGCTCTCCACAAGTGGTCCTTGGCTCTTGGACAACTCTTCTGATAATTATTTTCAATCCTCTGTCAGAAATCTTGCGAGGAGCACCTGGTCGTGGCCGGTTTATGGTGAAATGATGTTCTTTCCACTTCCGGATTATGGCCCTAACAGTGCTCACTGGAACATTCAGAAGTTTAGAAATCCTTCTGTAACCAATGCCATCAGTATGTTTTGCAACAATAAGGTTGCGAAGGTCTTGAGAGAGCTCTTTGCTTTTACCCATCATGAGATGTTTCTTGTGTGACACCTTGGTAATGAGACACCTTTTTGTAGGCCATCAGTTGGAACTGAACCAGCTGATATTAATTTGCACTGACAAGGGGCAGGAATGCTTTCTAATTACTGATAGATTTCAGCTAGTGTCTTGGCTTTCAATGCCTTTTTGCATCTCCCTTTCTTCTTGTGTTCAATACTTTTCCCTGTGTCATTCCATTTTATTACACATAACTTCATTTCTGAACTTATTTGTTTGGTTTTCTTTGTATGTATGGATTACTTGGGTTGTTACCGACATCTGGTGAAAAGTTCATGTCAATAGCACCTTTATAAATATATTTACTGAGAAAAATGGTGACGTGTTCAATACTTATTTTACCCGCTGTATGTTACAAGTTAACACAATAGAAGTTTTATTCAGCATTGTCTATTCATTTATCATTTACAAAACTAGGGAGTGGGTGAATCTGATGTAAGGCTGTGGCCTACATTACATTTTAAATGTCTTTGTTCAGCTTTAATCTGACAGGTACAAAACACAGGGGCCAACTGAAGATAAAAAATATAGATTTAAAAATACATTGATCAATAAAGATAAGAGACATGATTGAACGCTCACAATCTGATCCAGTAACAGTGTGTTTGGTCATGTAAAGGTTAAAATACAGTGGATTTGAAATGTTAGACATCTATTTGGGTCTTGGCTCAACAGCATTCAGTAGCTTTATTTTAGCTACTTCAACAAATGTAATGTTCTTTAACACCATCACTGAAATACTGTTTGAACATGTTCACTGTACTATTAAAAAAAACAACGTTCTAACTACATTCTTCAACCTTACCACGATCCTGCTCACTCAGAAATATTAACATGTTATCTCCAATATTATAGGAATTATGTGTAATCTGTGAGAGCTGACATCAACTGTGTGCACAGATTACCAAGGTTATATATTTAGATAAATAATAACTTCCACTTGCAAAAAGGAGATGCAGAGGTTTTATTTTAAACCAAGGGTGACTTGACTCTGTGTAATATTTGAACGTAAGGGCAAAAAAAAAAACCTGTTCAAAGAAATGACTGACAACACATGAAAGCAGTAGCTTTAGATGTTCCTGAGTAATAATCTAACATCCAACCAGGATTTACCCAATGACCTACAGTCAGTGATACTAACAGACAGTAAACCTCCGCTAATTAATACACGGTGAGACGTTCTTTGACAGGGACTGAATGAGAATGTGAAACAGAGTGTCTGGCTCTGAAACAGGGAGGAGACAGAGAGAAACTCAGGGTTTGTTAAACAAAACTTGTGTAAGGTTCAGAGTTACTTTGTTAAAAGACCAAAAGTTTAAGTTGAACTGAAAACCCAGAGTTTCCTTCATCTCAGGATTAACTAACTCACAGTGTCCACTAAGCCTGCTTTTCTGAAACAGGGCCCACGCAACCAGATTATTGTTTGAAGACCGACATGAAAAAGGATCCTTTAAAATATCCTCGACTGTGAACTGGAAAAGATAGATCTGCAGTAAGAACTTCCTACTGGAACAAAGTGCAACAAAAGTTTGAGACATTTATTCCTCCAAGGGATAGTAAAGTCATGCTTACTGATGTTTGTAAAATCAGAAGCTGGTGATAAAAGGCATGACATCTTTAGAGGGCACATTAGATAGAAAAGTGATTCCTCATAGTAAACTCTTCCTGGATTGTATGAGAAGGGTTGCTTTTAGGCGTTGGTGTATGGAAGGAAGAAAATTATATGCAGTTCACCATTGAGTCTCAGGAGTCATTTTAATGTACAATGCATAGAAGAATCTACGGGATATTTATCACAGCAGCCTAAAACACCACAGAGGAAGAAATGTTTTAAACAGTTCTAAGAGGTGTTGCTATGTATAGACGTGAAGAAGTGTGTGTGATGAATGTGCACGTTATCGGGTCTCCCTCTTTGTACCGGCCCGTCCCTTTCTCCCTCACAGATTTACAGGCAAACATCTCTTTGTTTGGAGCTGTGTTTAGCCCAGCTGTCATCTCCACTCTGGATGGAAGCATAGCATGGGAACATGCTGCTGCAGATCACTCTGTTGGAAACAGTAACCCATTGACCCTTGTGAACAGGTGAATTCTTTTTCTATGTATGTGTTCACCTCTGGTGCTCATAGCGGTCTTATTGATGCATAGCCCATTCTAGAATCTACTGCCTGTACAGCACTAGAGTCAGGGCTTTTCCTTGGATTTCCCATTAATGAAGTTTGAGTTTCTGTAGGTGTAGAGGCTGTCTGGTTGGCAACCAGAGGAGTTGCCCCCCAATGGCCAGTAGATAGAATGCAGGTTTGAAACACCTCCGCATTGGCTTCACTTTTCAGAACCTGAGGTTGCTGCCTGTATCCAACACTGGCTTTTCAGAACAGCTGTATGCACTACTTAGTTTCATACCATGGCCTTAAAAACACGAAAACAATGGAGTCTCCTAACAAAGCATCAATAATCCAGCTTGAAAATGATTTATGAATATATATGAATGTGGGTGTTTACTGGCAATGGGCTTAAATTAAAATAAAAAAGAAACAGAGAGAGAGAGAGAGAGAGAGAGAGAGAGAGAGAGAGAGACCAGTGGTCCTAAAAACGGGACAGGAAGAGGTGGAATTTTGGGATGTATGTTGTTGTGAATCATAACAACTAGCTAGCTACCAACTGTCTAAATAGCTGCTGGCTACAAGCTGCTAACTGCCACTGTTACTAGACTTACAGAAAGAGAGAGAGAGACTTACAGACTCTTACATAAATTACAAATGAAACAGTTTTAAACGGAGATAAACCTTTTCAATTTTGAAAAAGATCATAGAAGACAAGAAAAAATTAAAAGTATCAGAGAAGCTAACTTGACTTATGAGGCAGATGAAGAGCAGGGAAGATATGCTAAAAGCTACGCTAAGCTAAATAAAAAAAGTTATATATCAAAGGTTTAAAGACACTAAACTCTAGAAGTTTCTAATGAGAAGAACTCTGTTGTGAAGTTTGCAGATGACACTCCCATCATTGCCATGATTACAATGACAACGAGTGACAACAATGAGACTTCCTATGGGGAGGAAATCTACAACCTTGCAGTAGTGCTCAGAGAACAATTCAATTCAATTCAATTCAATTCAATTCAATTCAATTCAATTCAATTCAATTCAATTCAATTCAATTCAATTCAATTCAATTCAATTCAATTCAATTCAATTCAATTCAATCCATCATCCATCCATCCATCTTCCGTAACCGCTTATCCAGTTAAGGGTCGCGGGGGTGCTGGAGCCGATCCCAGCTGTCAATGGGCGAAGGCAGGGTACACCCTGGACATGTCGCCAGTCTGTCACAGGGCAGACATATATAGACAGACAACCACTCACGCTCACATTCACACCTACGGGCAATTTCAGAGTCATCAATTAACCTAACCTGCATGTCTTTGGACTGTGGGAGGAAGCCGGAGAACCCGGAGAGAACCCACGCTGACACAGGGAGAACATGCAAACTCCACACAGAAGGTTGTCTGGCCCGGGAATTGAACCCGGGCCCCTCTTGCTGTGAGGCGACAGTGCTTACCACTACACCACCGTGCAGCCCAATTCAATTCAATTCAATTCAATTCAATTCAATTCAGTTTATTTTGTATAGCCCAAAATCACAAATGACAAATTTGCCTCAGAGGGCTTTACAATCTGTACACATGCGACATCCACTGTCCCGGAACCCTCACATCGGCACAGGAAAAAATCCCCTAAAAAAACCTTTAACAGAGAGAAAAAAGGAAGAAACCTATGAGAGAGCGACAGAGGAGGGATCCTTCTCCCAGGATGGACAGAATGCAATAGATGTCATGTGAACAGAATGAACCACATAACAGAGTTACAACATTCAATGTATAGTACATTATATAACAATCTACTGCTTAACGTAATTAAAAATAAGAAGCTGGTTGTTGATGTTAGAAAAAGGAAGGTGAAGACACACACCCCTGTCTACTACATCAATGGAGGTCAGGTGGAGTAAGTTAACAGCTTTAAATTCTTAGGAGTCAGCATAACAAACAACCTGACATGGTCCTCACACATCTCCATCCTGGTGAAGAAAGCTCATAAACAGCTGTTTTTCATAAGGAAATTTAAAAGGCAAAATACACATGCCAAGTTCTTATTAACTTTTGCAGAGGAGCAGTAGAAAAGCATCCTGACTGGAAACTGGTATGGGATGTGTACGGCACAGGACAGGAGGGCTCTAAACGGGTGATTAAAACTGCCCAGAACATCATGAGTACCCATCTACTGAGCCTCAGTGATATTAATGAGAAGAGTAGCCTGCAAAGAACTAAAAGGATATTGAAGGACTAACCCACCCAGCGACAAACCGTCCACCCTGCTGCTCTCTTGAAAGAGATACAGAAGTATCAGCTGCCGTAACACCAACCTTCAGAGCAGTTTCTTTCCTCTGGCTGTGAGACTACTCAACTCATCCTCCACCCTCCATATATAATATCATTTTTTTGTTTTTCTTGTGTAACCAAAATTAGACAACAATCTGCATTTCGTTGTGCCACTATGTTTTGCAATAACAAATAATAACTTTGTATCCTTACAAAGTCTTCCTCTCACTCAAGGGAAGATGTAATCACATTACTATTACTATTCCTTTTATCATTATTGATCTATGCCTAAGGCCTCGTAAAACATCTGAAGCAGAAAAAATAACCAGTGGTGCTGACATTATTATTAGGGCCCGAGCACCGACGAAGTCGGAGCTTAGGACCTATCCTTCTTCTAATGTTTATTATTATTATTATTATTATTTGCCGTCTTCCAATGTTCCAGCCTCCACACAGCCAGCCAGCAGCTGTCACCACCCCAGAGACCCAGCCCACTCCTCTCCAGCAGTTACCACCCTTCACCACCTTGTCTACAATGCAGCCACCCCAGGACCAGAGCAGCACCAGCACGTCAGAGAACCACCCCTGCCATATTCACCAGCCCTCACCCTGCACCACATCCTGCTAGTCCGGCCAAACACCACGCCCAGCACACAGGGTAGAGAAGCTACGCTGATGCAGTGACACCAACCAGCGATGGCTGTAGACCTGGGAGAGATCAATCACCTGCTCACTCTGATACTATGTATCAGACTGATGAGCTAGGTGATACTTTTAAGTGTCATGAAAACTATTCTTATATACCAAATAAGTGCAAATTTGTTGATTAAATCAATAAATTGGGTATAAAAATAATTAAAGAAAGAATAAATGAATAGGCTATTAGTCCGCTTAAGTAGTGTATAAGAGAGGACACCCTACCTCTCATTCAATACTGTAGGTTTATCTCTTCTTTTAAACTGTTTATTGTATTAACCAATAGCAAGAATAAGGGATTTTACTGTTTTCATGTGGAACATTCAGGGTCTTTTTCACTGTTGAGATGTAAGAGTGAATCCCCTGAATTCAGAGAAAAAAACAAATACACTGACATTATGTTATACACTGACAACGTAATAATTAAGATGGTGTAGATCAGGCTCTCCACTCACTGTCCCCCTAACTACAAACAAGCCATTCTGTCATCAATCAAACGTTTGAAACTTAAGGGTACCTGAATACACGCACTGTCAACTAACATTCACTTGATCTACCTGCTGGAGTGCACCTGGCTCCTCCTGTCTGTACACCTGTCCACCACCCTGTCCTGATTGTTCCCTCTCACCTTCTCAGTATCATTCTGGTTTTGTACTTCCCTTTTCTTTCAGCTACTTTATCAGCTGCTTTATGAACCATTCTGCTCAGTACAGTTTTTACCTGGCATTGATCTAATAAGATGTCCCTCTCTATCACATCTGAAAGATTTTATGTTGTCTGATGTAGCAAAAAACATAATCAAAGTCGTTGCCGAGATTAGGGTTAGGGTCCAGTTGCCATCCTAACTCTTTCATTTCCTGTCGTTCTCCAGTCCCCACAAACCTACATAAACAGATTGTCTTTTCAGAGACGTCATCTGTTCTCAGTTTACCACCAACTGGCAAAAAAAGGACAACTACATGGCCATTATTCTTAATCAAACCCTTCGTTTCAGTGGTAATGTTTTTTATCGATACTATATCCACTTTTCCTCGGAAGCTCATGCCCATCTGCAGCAGTTCAACGAGGGCACATACTGGGGCACGTTCAAAAAGGAGATGTATTGCCACATTTTCGCCATATGCGCAGCTATTTAATGCTCCTTAGGCAGTAGCTAAGCCAAAAACTAGCCCAAAATAGAGCTTCAACTTTCTCTCGCCTATCGCTAGCATCCCTTCACGCACACACACCTCCGAAGTCCATATCGTCAGCCCCATCAGTTACATTTCCCATAAAAAATGGTATAGATAAAAAGGGCAGACGCTTATTCCATCAAGGTGGTTGTGCCATTTGCTGTAACTGTAATGATACCGGTTGCAACATGTCCCAGTGCAGCTTCATCCACATCTGCTCTTTCTGTGGAGGAGGCCACTCCTTCCAAGCGTGTTCTCACAACCCTACTTCGTCTAACCTAGGTAAGCACCTTTACACGGCCATTAGCATTCCAGCCTCAACAGCAGCAGATTACATCATTTTCGAATGCAAAAATCTTTAGTGAGCTGTAGACGAACCTGATTCCGTCGACCAGTTGCCCTGGCAGTACCATAACCAGCATAAACATCTTGATTCCAAGTGAAAACTTCTCCCTTTACTACGCCAGCATTAATCATGCTATCTCCCTCACCAAACTCCATGGAAAAGGGTCATGGCTCTTGAAAGTGGACATCACCTGCGCGTTTAAAGTTCTCCTTATGCACCCTAACTTGTCGCGCTTCTTCAACATCCACTGGCATATTACCTTTGGCTGCAAAAGCAGTCCTTAACTCTTTGGCACTCTGTTAGAAGCCCTCTGCCATCTCCTGTCTAATAACCATTTGTTTCAGAATCTAATTTCTTTCTGGGTTCACTACCAACCAAAAAGCTCAACTGCATCAGCCCTCCGATCTCTAGTTTCCTCCACACTACACGTTGAATAAAACATTAACTTCTCTCCCTTCTGAGCCACTGATACATCGCCCTATGCATCATTCCCAAAGGGTGAGCCTTTGTTTCCCACCTGCTAGCAATAGCTCCACCCGTTTCATCTCTCTTGGACTCCACCTCATTGGACAGTCTAAGCCGCTCATAACTCCGTCTCTGGCGTCTCCTGCCAACTGGAACCGGATCACCTTTTTCTATGACGATAATCTGACCCAACCACACAATTTACATTTGTACACGGTAGCTGTAGGTTTTGTGGACGCTGTCGGTTCTGTGGGTTTCTACAACGGAAGATGGTTTTCAACAGAATGGCCCCTGGACATTGAAAGCGGCTGCCAAGTAACTTCCTCTGCACTCTACGAAATCTACCCCATCATAGCCGCAGCTATTCTGTGCGTCCACGAATGGTCATGCAAGTCCATAATCATTTATATTTTCATGTTTCAGATAAGTGCTCTTACAACCCAAGCCCATAGACATTAAAAAATTAGTGCCTAGCTATCTGAAGCGCTGCAGCTCTTTCTCCAACAGATCGTTGGTCTAAAACGGGGCGACACTGGAGATGCATAGGACAGGTTGCTGTGTCCCACACGGTCTCCCATGGCCAGGAAAACCACCTCTACAGGGTCAGATGGGTCAGGCTCAACCCAAAGACTTACAAAACTTACAATAAACACAGTTTAAACCAGCCCAACTTAACACCAGCATGCAGTGCATAAAGAGAGAGAGAGAGAAAGAGAGAGAGACATACAGAGAGAAAGAGAGAGGGACACAGAGAGAGAGAGAGAGAGAGAGAGAGAGAGACAAGGACATAGAGAGAATTTGAATTTTAAACAGACCCTTATTTTTTGGTTGTTTAAATTTACAAAAAGGTTTGCTGAAATAGAGAGAGAGAGAGAGAGAGAGAGAGAGAGAGAGAGAGAGAGAGAGAGAGAGATCATACACAAGATGAGCTCCTGAAAATCTAACTCTGGAAGTCAGCTTTCGGATGAAAAGATGACACAGTAGAAACCAATAACATGCAAATAGTATCATATAGAGACTGAAAAAAGAAGACAAATAGCAGGTATAGAGACTGAAAAAAGAAGACAAATAGCAAAACACATCTAACGAGGCTCTCAAGCACCTGAAAAACCTGAAAGACAGCAAGGAGCAACAGCATCAACACTGCTAGCCTGACAAAGCCTGCTTGGCACAGCCTGCAGCAGCAACTTGGGGTTAAATGTCTTGCTTAAGGACAAATCGACATGGACTAGTGGAGCCGGGGATCGAACTGCCGATCCTCTGATGAAGGACGATCCTGCTCTACAACTGAGCAATAGTCGCCCACTGGTCAGCTCCACTCCATCTCATCAAGAATCCCTGGTCCCTGGTCGGTGCTCGCAGCAGCTGGAGAGGGAGGCATCCCTCTCTCATCAACTCTGTCCCATGAAGTCAGGAAACAACAACTAGAGCGACTCTCCAACAAAATCGGTCTCACAGTGCACACCCTTGCTAACGAGGAATACACACAGCAATACAAACATGTTCTCAATACTGCACACTCTACCTACTACTCTGCACACATTCGACCCAGTTCCACCAACCCTTCGGTCCTCTTCTCCACATTAAAAAAACCTCTCAAACCTATGGACAATCCCTCCCACTCCTTCCCAGTTGAGAAATAAAACTCCTTCTTGTCATTTTACAAAGCAAACATTGAGACCATCTACATCCAACTGGCCACTTCCAGCAATAAATGAAACTCTGACAACAGCCCAAGTCTTTCAAGGTAACCCCAAAGGTTTGGTACTCGGTCCCCCCCTCTTCATCCTCTACATTCTCCCCCTTGGTAACATCATGGTCTCCACTTCCACTGCTATGCTGACAACACCCAGCTCTACATCTTCACCAAATCCATCACCCCCACCACCCACTCCATCATCACCAACTGCCTGAGAGATATAAAGATCTGGATTCAAGCCAAATTTCTCAAACTCAACACCTAAATATCTGAAATCCTCATCATCGGCCCCAAATCACTAAACAAATCCTACAACAACCTCTCTCTCTGCATCGATGGCACCAATGTTCCCACTTCCACACACATTTGTAACCTTGGTGTCATTTTTGATCAAACCCTCTCCTTGAAACACCACATCAAACACCTTCCACATACTCCATTACTCGCTTCTTTTAAAACTGCACTCAAAACTGTCCTATTTAAATCTGCTTTTAACTTGTGATGCATGGTTATGTAATGCTTGTTATTGCTTTTGTTGTTGTTTTTATACTGTTATCTAATTTATCTGCTTCGTTTATATTATTATTGCTTTTATTGTTTCTGTTTTTACCATGCCTTTAGTGCCTTTAAGAACCTTTTAAAGCACTATAGAAATAAAATGTATTATTATTATCATAATTGTTCCGACCACTCAAAATGCTTTTACACTACATGTCATCATTCACCCATTCATACACTGATGGCAGGGGCTACCATTGCAAGGTGCCACCTGCTAACAAACACACATATATATCGCAAGAACAGCCTGCAGGAGCAATTTTGGGGTTAAGTGTCTTGCCCAAGGACACATCGACATGGACTGCCGGAGCCGGGGATCGAACCGCCAATCCTCTGATCAGAGCCCTTAGAGAACCCTGCGAACTGTAGCAGTGCTTGAGCCAAGAAAAACCACAAGGAGGCAACTTTTTTTTTTCTAATACGGAAGAACTGTTTGCTGACTAAATATTGTTCAACAACAAAAAAACAAAAAAAACAATGTCCTCTTTCATACCGGCAACATCAGCAGATGGAAGCAGGTCCTCTGTAATAACTACACACACATTACCAAAGAAGGCATTAGGCGTTAGGACGAAAGCCTCGACTCAGACAACCCTCTTCTCACTGTTACCTACTATACTAAAAAAGGTACAGTTCTATTCAGGGAAATGAGGCAAACCCCAAAAGTAGAGCGCTTGTCCCGTAACCACAAGGTTGGTGGTTCAAACCCCTCTACAGCCAACATGCCGAGGTGTCCTTGAGCGAGACACCTAACCCCCAGTTGCTCCCTGGGCGCTTCTTAGCAGCCCACTGCTCCTCCGGCATGGGTTAAATGCAGAGAATTGTAATTTCCCCATTGTGGGGAATAAAGGCTTAATTATTATTATTATTATTATTATTATTATTATTATTAACTCCTTTGAGGAACTTTTCCCCAAGACGAAGGCAGAGGTTGAGAGAGACTGACCCAGTATCAGCAGGAGCACTTTAGGAGGAGACACAACATCAGATCAGGATGAAAAGACTAACATAGTGGTCCCAGAAGTGAAAGTGAAATAAGACATACAATAAACACATTCAATAATCCATACTACCCAAATAAGGAATTAACAGAGCAACACAAGACTGGAAATGGAATGGACAAGACGTTAACATTATACTCCAAAAACCTGCATTAAATGCCAGCTTCTCCAACCTTTGCATTAAATGCAAAGCTTGGAGGAACAGAAAAAAATCTCACATGTCCAACATAATCCAACACTTCAACATGAATACTTTGAAACTCTTAAACAGTACAAACACACCATAAAACAAAATAAATTCCACCATACCAACCAAACGCCTCAGGAGATTGAAAACGCAGTAGAGGTCAGTTCTGGGACATGTTGAACAGTTTAGAAAAATCAAAGCCACAACAATTAACAATACAAGATTGAGTTATCTGGGAAAACTACTTCAAAGACATCTACAAAAGTATCCCACGTGAAGATCAGAATATAAATCAAATTGATATTAAAACAAAGTTAGACAACATTAAATCAGCCATCAAGAATGACCAAAATCCATTAGATTATCCAATTACGCAAAAAGATTTAACAGACAAACTCCAAACTCTTAAAATATGGAAATAAATCAAACACAAATAACTACAGAGGGATCTGAGTTGACAGCAACCTTGGGAAAATATTCTGTAGTATCTCAAATTCCAGGATATTGGCGTTTATTCAAGAAAAAAACACACTTAGTAAATGTCAAATTGGCTTTCTTCCAAATTACAGAAACTCCAATCATATATTCACTTTAAACACTTTAATTAAGAAACATGTTCACCAAAAAAAGGGAAGGAAAATATTGACTTGTCTTATCAATTTAGAAAATAACTTTTTTGGCTTTTCTTCAAAATCCTCCAAAGCTGAATAGTTGTTAACATTTATGACCTTATCAAAAATATGTATCGTGACAAACAGTGTGCTGTGAAAATGAACAATCAAAGAACAAAGTGTTTTGCTGAAGGACGCAGTGTAAGGATGCTGTTTGAGTACGACATTATTCAACCTTTATATAAATGAACTAGCAGAGCAGCTGGAGAGTTCAGCAGCTCCAGGCCTCACACTCTTAGACACAGAGATTAGATACCTTCTAGGTGCAGAAGACCTCACTCATTCTGTTGTCCCTTAACCAGAGATGGGCTTCAAAATCAACTGAACATCCTGGAACAATACTGTCTGAACTTGGCCTTGGAGGTAAATTTGAAGAAAACCCAAATCATGATCTTTCAAAATAAAGTCTTGGGTAGTCCTCAAGTGACATAATGCATAATATTTAGGTTGAGCTACTCAGGGTGTTTTTGTCTTTTTAGAAGTCATTAAAAGATTGTGGTCTCTGAAGCCAGAGAGCAGTATTTGAACTGCTAATTAACAAACTGATGTGTCCCCAAGTTTTCTGCATTGATCACTAGTGATTTGTTAGAAAATCTGATATTAAGTCTGATATTTTCCATTTGTCATTTATTTTGTAAACTATAACTTTGAACTTTTGATTCTTACAACAAAATCCTATATTCAAAACTTGACTTAAGTAAAAATATGCAATCAGCTAAATAAAGCTTAAGTAGTGAAAGTAAAAGTATTGATTGTTCAATATAATGTTCCTTGTCAGTGTTTAACACTGGACTACTCAACTCTCCTCAGAATGAGCCAGGGCCGTGCAGGTCACTACAGGTGCGTGTTGTTCTGATTTGACACACCACCCATATTGTCAATCAGGGCAGTTGTGAGCACGCCCATTTGTTTAGTGTGTGACTTGATCTGTGTCAAGCCTGGTAGTAGCGGTAACACTTTTAGAGACTAAACTGGCTTCACGACGGTTTGTGTCTAACAGCACTAGAAGTAGGGGTGCTGTTTGAGCTGTGTTTGATTTGAACTGTTTTCTGCTCAGTTGGTGAAGTTTTTGTTTTTATTGAGTTTCCTTTAGATAGATTAGTGTAGCCCTTGTTATTAGAGCCCTCTTATGGTTATTTTAATTTATTTGCATTAAACAGCATATACCGGCCCTTCCTTTGTCTTTGCAGTTGTTTGAACTTAAAGGGGCCCTATATATATATATAGGTTAGATCCCTTTACCGCAGATGGAGGATTGTGTCTACAACTTGGGCACCGCCCAGTATGTGAGCTAGTCAAACCTGCTCAAGGGCTATTGGCAGGTACCATACTCCAAAATGTCTGCAATTGTAAAGTCTGATAACTCCTTGCAATACACTCTTATGGCTTTTTGGCATGTGCGATAGCCCGGCAACTTATCAAAGATTGGTGGACACTATTTTGACTGGGATGAGTATCTGGAATGCATATTTGGATGATCTGATTGTAAGTAAGTAAGTAAATAAGATATTATTTATATAGCACCTTTTAAAACGAAGTTACAAAGTGCTGTACAGGATGCAGATCCACAAAAAGGATACGGAAAAATAATACAGAGAAATAAACAGCGTACAAATACAGTTAAATGCAGAAGAATAAGATAAAATAAAATAAGGTAAAATACAATTACAGCCCCCTTACAAGGAAAGCAAGACGGTAGAAATGGGTTTTGAGAAGTTTTTTAAAACCATTTACAGACTCAGCTGATCTAACAGAGGGAGGGAGACTGTTCCAGAGGGACGGGGCCCTGATGGCAAAAGCACAGTCTCCCTTTGATTTGCGAAGGGAGCGGGGTATCACTAAGAGACCTTGGCACTATCTACATGTCTGAGGATTTTACACAGAAGACCAATTTGTTTATAAATGCGGAAGGCCAACGCTTGTGATATAAGCTTTTTGGACGTGACTGTCACAAATATTTCACTAATAAAAGCACTATCTACATCTGAGGATTTTACACAGAAGACCAATTTGTTTATAAATGCTTAGGAAAGTGGTCTTACAAATCTACATTTGAGTACATATTTTGCAGCCAAATCAAACTGTGTCAACCCTTGTTTTTTATAAAGATGCTAATTAGTGCAAAAGTTCAGAAATGTATAAGGCAATGAAGGGGAGTATGAGACCATGTAAGGCCTTGTATGTGATAAGTAGTAGCAGTGCTGCATTAATAATAACGCGAATAAATTTACATCATGAAAACACTTGTAACATGTAACTCCTTACCACCAACTCCATTGAATGAACACTGTCTCTAATTCAGACTGCACACTGACAATCTTTACTCATATACAGTAGTTAAAGTGTCGAAGACATGCACAGTCCTCCTGCTGGGGACTGAGGGAACATTTAGTCCAGTGGCAACTTTTCAAACACTTCAGTATTACACTGAACAAACGCTTTACAAAAGGCAACAGGTCAAAACTGGCAGTAAAACTGAAAAGCATCTACAAGGCTATGACATTTTAAATACTAAATAGATAGAATAATAATTAAAGAGAAACTTTAGGTGGCATTAGTAGGAGTATTTAAATGTAGTTCCACCTTGGTTATATGCCAGTGTAGCTGTTAAACTGCATACAACTGGAACAAACTGCCAGAAGATCTAAGATGTGAACCAAATAAAGTTTTTTTTTAAATTTGTGTTAGAAAACCTGTGCCTATGATTAAGCTTGTTTTTACAATGTATTTATTATATGTTATGTAACCTGCATTTTGTTTATTACTTGTCTTTACTTATATTACGTGTTTAATTGCTATTTTATTTTATTTGTACCAACTTTTTTAATTCGTGTAAAGCAAACTAAACTTACCCTGTGTACTAAATGTGCTATACAGTCCCTGACAAAAGTCTTGTCACTTATCCATTTTGTAGAAACAACAGCTTATAACCTGACTTTTAATTTATCCATTGGTTTTAGAAATGGCTCATATGAAAGCTAAAACCCTCCCAAATTATGTTTAATATACTAAAATAAATTTGCTTCACTGAAGAAAGATTGATCATTTAATGAACACAGAAAGGTCAGATTTTGGCAAGACAAAAGTTTTGTCGCCTACAGAGAGTAATGTGAAAATTGAACAAATAATTTACTTCAAATACAAAAATATGTTGCATAACATCAGTGAATTAAGTAGTGGTGCTGTGAGAGCCATATTTAATATCTTGTATGACTTCCATGAGCTTGAAGGACTGCATCCATGCGGTTCGACAATGATTCATACAATTTATTGATGAAGTCATCAGGAATAGCAAAGAAAGCAGTCTTACATGCCTCCCAGAGTTCATCAAGATTCTTTGGTTTCGTCTTCCATGCTTCCTCTTTCATTCTACCCCAGACATGCTCAATGATGTTCATGTCTGGTGACTGGGCTGGCCAGTCCTGGAGCACCTTGATCTTCTTCGCCTTGAGGAACTTTGATGTAGAGATGGAAGTATGCGATGGAGCACCATCCTGCTGCAAAATTTGACCCCTTGTATGGTTGGGAATGTAAGAGGTAGCTAATACTTCTTGATATTTTAGGCTATTGATATTGCCTTCCACCCTGCAAATCTCTCGCACACCCCCATACTGGATGTAACCCCAGACCATGATTTTTCCGCCACCAAACTTAACTGTTTTCTGGGTGAATCTCGGATCCATGCGGGCTCCAGTAGGTCTCCTGCAATATTTGCGGCGGCTGTGATGTAATTCAACCGAAGATTCATCTGAGAAATCCACCTTCTGCCACTTTTCCAGCGTCCATCCTTTTAGCAGGCTATGGGCCTTGGCAAATGCCACACGTTTTTTTAATTGCCTTTTGTTTAGTGCTGGTTTCTGGGCACTGATTCGACCATGGAGGCCATTTCGAGACAGAATTCTACAAACTGTCCTGGTTGACACGGGGACTTGAGGTGACCAGGCCTGGTGGAGCTCTGCTGCAGTGGAAAAGGGGCTGGCCTTGGATTTTCGAGCCAACAAACGGTCCTCCCGAGCAGTTGTCTTGCGGGGTCTGCCGGACCTGGGCTTGTCAAAAACATCTCCAGTCTCTTCAAATCTTTTTCTTATTCTTTGTACTTGACGCTGAGACACATTGAAGGTGTCAGCCACCTCAGCAGTGGATCTGGTCTTCAGCCTCTTGATAATCAACGCTTTGGTCTCAGGGTGAATCTTAGGCATGTTGTCAGAGGTCAAGTTGCAGTTGATGTGAAGGTCTGGTGTGCTGGGGTTCTTTTTATACACACCCACTAATTGATTGATCAATTATTGATCACAGGTGAGGCTGTAATCTAGGATTGGGTGCATCATATGACAAGGCGACAAGACTTTTGTCTTTGCAAAAACTGACTCAGTGGGCTTTACCAAGCTGTGAACGTTAGAATGCTTTTCAGCAGTTTCGTTTGGCACCAAAACATTATTTCAAAAGCTGTTGGGATTGAAATTAGCCATTTCTTGTAAAAAAAAAATTGATTACAAATATATTTGAGGGGCACTTAAGGTCAACTTGTACCCAAGCGACAAGACTTTTGTCAGGGACTGTAGAAATTAACTTGCTACTACTATAATATAAGCGTCAATTGTTTTGTCCCGTCCTGCTTTTGTGTCTTAAGACTTCTTAAATGCAACGGGGGCTCAAGTTTTTTTTCCTCGTCCCGGTGAACAACAAAATTCAATTCAGCCAGGAAAATATTGTAATTTAGCTGTTCTTCTATCAAGAATGTTGCTTCCATTCACATCCCCTACAATGATGGAGCAACGCAGACACACAGACCGTCAACTCTTTCTCCTTTGTTCTTGCAGCTGACCGGAACCTACAGCTGCCACAAACGTGCTAAAAAGACAAAGCAAGTGTCTGTGAAAAGTCAATAAGCACCAGCCACAAAACATATCAAACCCAGAGTCATTCTCTTTAATTGGTTTTAAACTTTCATAAGGGTCCCTTATTAGAAAGAGACATCTAGATATTTTTTTAGCACAGTTGCTCCACCTTTTAAATGAGGATTCATTTATTTGTTACCTCTAAACTAGATTACTGCAATTCGTTATTATCATGTTGCTCTAATAAGTATCTTAAATCTCTCCAGTTTATCCAGAATGCTGCAGCACATGTTCTAACAAAAACTAAGAAAATAGATCATATTAGTCCTGAATAAGCTTCTCTGCACTGGCTCCCTTTTAAATCAAGAATAGAATTTAAAATTCTTCTACTCACCTACAAAGCTCTAACTGGCCAGGTACCGTCTTATCTAAAGGAATTTATGGTTCTATATTACCCAACTAGAGAGCTGCGCTCAATCAATGCAGGGTTACTTGTGGTTCCTAGAGTATATAAAAGTAGGATGGGAGCCAGAGGGCTCCTCTTCTGTGGAACCAGCTTCCAGTTTCAGTCCGGGGGGCAGACACACTCACCACTTTTAAGAGCAGGCTTAAGACCTTCCTTTTTGTTAGCGCTTATAGTTAGTGCTGGCTCAGGTTCGCCTCGGTCCAGCCCCTAGATATGCTGCTATAGGCCTAGCCTGTCAAGGGACTATTTAGGATACACTGAGCTCCTCGCTCCTCTTCTCTCCCTCCATCTTTATGTATTAATTTCCTATTCATACACATTACTGACTTTGCTTCTTCCCCGGAGTCCTTGTGCTTTCTCGCCTCCTCGCAGGTTTCCATGAATCGTGGCTGTACCTGGACTGTGGTCGTGCCTCCTGCTGTGGCCCTGCTGACACCCACTGCTACTACCACTATTATTATAACTCACATTTCTACTACTATTCCCTGTACCATTACGCTTATTGGCTTTGCTTCTACCCTGAAGCCCTTTTGCTTTTTCGCCTCGCAGGTTTTCATGAATTGTCGTGGTACCTGGACCGTGGTCGTGCCTCCTGCCATGACCCGGCTGACACCCACTGCTACTACCATTATTATTATTAGTCACATTACTATTACTATTCCCTATATCATTATTTTAATACTACTATATTCATTGCTGCTGTTATTATAAGTTGTCTTCATTTTTTCCTTTGTTACTCTGCTTACTACTCTTATTATATGAATAATTTATGTCATATACATTGAATGTGTTGTAACTCTGTTATGTTGTTCATTCTGTACACATGACATCTATTGCATTTATGTCCATTCTGGGAGAAGGATCCCTCCTCTGTCGCTCTCCCATAGGTTTCTTTCTTTTTTCTCCTTGTTAAAGGGGTTTTTAGGGGAGTTTTTCCTGTGCCGATGTGAGGGTTCCGGGACAGAGGATGTCGCATGTGTACAGATTGTAAAGCCCTCTGAGGCAAATTTATAATTTGTGATTTTGGGCTATACAAAATAAATTGAATTGAATTGAATTGAATGATTCCACTAAGAGAGTTCCATCTGAGTCTTGGACGTGCTCACTGTCAGTCACCTTACATTGTCTATGTAGAAAATCAAATGGGACTTTAATTTCTGCACCTATATCTGAAATATATCCTCCTACATTGCAAGCCATAACAGAAAACTGCTAATGTAACAGCTAAAATTGTAACTGTAATTGTACCCTTTTTATTTAGAAGTAGAGTTCAGTTTAATTAGAAAAAATTAAAGGGGTCATTTGAATGAATTTTAGGTTTGTGTTTTATTTTGCTAGTCTACTACCCCTCTCTAATTCTACCGACGCTTTCCCACGTCATCAGAACGTTTTCCCCTCCAATTACAGAGGTTATGCACATGCGTTTTGTAGCGTTGTGAGTGCTAATCCGCTTACCCCTTTTTCACAAATTAACATTTTTATCCAGTTCAAGCCACATTTAAGATACACTTTTTCTGATCCTGGTTGTTTTAAACCATATGTTTGTCAGCCATCACGTACTAGACCCTTTCAGTTCAACATTCCCCAGAACTGCACTTAAAACTCAGCTATTTAAATCTGTTTTCAAGCTGTGATGCTAGTTATGTATGTTTTTCTTGTTTTGTTTTGTTTATTACTGTTATAATGTCATTTCTCTGCTTTGTTTACATTGTTATTTATTTTATTGTGTCTGTCTTTACCATGTAACGTACCTTTGAGTACCTTTTAAAGCCCTATAAAAATAAAATGTATCAATATTATTACTAGAAAATGTGTACATGCTTTAATGTTCAGAAAACCCAGAATTTTGTCATATCCATTGCTGTAGCACCTTGACTCCCCCTCTGTCTGAAATGTGTCATTTTACCACTTGTCACTTTAAGGCCCCCTTCTGAAAAGCACTTGCTCTGATTGGTCAGTGTTTTCTGGAATTCAGCCAGGAAAACACTGTTTACAAGTTTAGCTACAGCTAGACTAACAAAGATGTTGCTTTAAACCACCTCTAAGTCAAGAACTTCACAACCGCACTCCAGAAATCTGAAATCTATTGTCAAAAAAGATGACGTTCCCCCTGACCTTATCCTCAGGTAAATACTTATTTTTAAGTCTCTGTCACATCATGTAAGGTTAATTTACAAACTCTTTTAACTGGAAGCATGAACTCTGATTTTGATATTATCTGTACAGGTAATCTCAGATTGCAGATATGCAGAATCTATTGGCAAAGGGACGAGATGTTGGTATCTGAAACATTCTGGTTTCGGTTTTAGTCACAGTAATACTGACCAATCAACTTTGATTGGGCTTTGGTTGCATGCAGGTAAACAGTCCATGTTGAAAGCAGAAGAGGTGGAACTTATTGGCTGGATTCAAACTTGAAACCCACCAGATAACATCAGTCCAGGATTTCGCTTTTTATTAGTTAAAAATAAGGTTGTAAATTGGTTAGTTATTAAACAATCCATTTCTAGATGTCATCCCTCCATTCTCCATCTGAAGTTGCTTATTGCTGGCTACACTTGGAACCATTGAAATATTGGTTGTTGACATTTTCACATGATACATTTTTTCTTGTCAAACAATAGCCAGATTTATGCTTTAAAATGTTTGTCAAAACTTCAGATTATTATCAAATCATTTCTTTGTTGCTCCTTCTAAATATCTAAAATTTGGGCCATGACCTCTCCAAATTGTGTTAAAGAAATGGCTTATGTTGCTTAACAGCCTATAAATTAGAAAAAAAAATCACAAAAGCACAATATTGCAAAAATGTAAAAACAACATTGTGCAAAGTTGTCTATTGATTTAGTTATGACATTAAAGTAAAAATCCTTCCTAGCATGGATAAATCCCAAAAGTAACTCTTGGATCATTGGAGATCCATGGGAGCTCCTCATATCAGACCAGTGGAACATGTGTGTACCTGATAGAGTTCGATGCGCTGCTCAGACACTCGGGCCCCATGGTTTTGAAGACGGAAGATCCGAAGCTCAGCCTTTACCAGGTTGGAGGCGTTCTTTTCCATGAAAGACACATCAAACGTCAGCCGCCTAAAGTATGGGTTGAAGTGTGTAGAAGAAATGACATCTACAAAAGAGGAGAGAGAATGACTGATTTAGGACATGTGTGTGGATGTATCCATTGGTACCTCCCATGCTAGCTTGTTGTAAACGAGGCCAAATAACTATCAAAATTTAGGAAAAAGGTAGGCAAGGTAATGACTGGCACAGCCATATTAACAGGCTTGCCTTGACATCAAATTTTTATATAAATATATATGGGTTCTATGGGTACGCCTGCATCTCCCGTTGACAGGTAGGCACACTAAAGACTTTCTTTAAATTTGAATATCATCACTACCAATATAAATATAATTAAAGCTGCAAGCAGCAATGATCGGGCCCTCGCACTCTGTGCACATTTGGGGCACTGGTGGGACGCCGGCTGACGCAGTCCCTAATGTCTGCGACCTTCAGACACCACGCCTACAAGGTAAAGGGGCTTTGTAGTAGGGGGGCAAGGATGACCCACATCAATAATTTGTAATTGTCCGCTGAGAAGAAAGATGTCTTTCTGTACCACAATCGGTTAATGTGTTATGATAGGGGGCGGAGCTAATCATCATCAATGAAACAGGGACTCTCCTGTGGAATGGTATGTCACACAAGATAAAACGTCAACAATTTATTTATTCTGAATGGGGCGGGCCTAGATGACAGGGGGCGGGGAAACTTCACACCAATGAAACACAAACTGTCTGCTGAGTGGAATGATTTCTCCCAGTGTTTACGACTGCAGCGGAAGTCCACCAAGACAATATAAATCTAAGTGTCAATGAGAAGATCTAAACCTAACAGCTTCCTTCAGGAACTGTTCTCATGACCTATAAGGGCACTAAGTGCTTTTATCCCCTGTGCCTGGACTATCTGAAGATAAGACTTGGGGTAACTCTTTGGGTGACCCCATGTTTTATGATCCCACCTTTCTGGGTTTTATGAGCATTCACATTCCTGAGGACAAAGAAGGGCATCCAATTGTAATAAACAAGTTAAAGAAACCTTTACTTGATATTTTAGTTCTGGTCATAGTAAGTTCTTATATCTTATAATCTGTATTAAAACATCTGAGTTTATAAAGTTATGGATAGTTAACTTCATGATAGCTAACTCTGTCTGCAATTCTCTTAGTTTCCTGCCATATAACCTTATCTCAACCCCAGCACAGGACAACAGAGGGGGGGAGAGATGTTTCCCCCCCTGCCTCGTTCTTGTGTCTCACACAGGACATTGATGAGTGCTGAAATGTTAATATTAATGTTATCCATTCATTTATTAGCGCAGCTCTGTCCATCTGCAGGCTGGAAGGCCACTGTGAGCAGGGACCTCTCCACAGGCTGAGAGGACCTCCAGCCGGCCTAAGAAGCAACTACCTGAAGAAGTGCCTTCCTCCACCTGGTTTCTGAAATACTACAAATATGATTGATTGAATTTGAATCCTGCACATCAGATCTCCCTCGTGGTTCTGCCGGTTCTGCCTCTTCTCTGGTATTCCGTTCCTGGTCTAACTACGGCCCTCCTGTGTCGTCTAATGTGCCATGCAGCTCCGACCTGCGATGTACCAACATGCTGAAGATTAATTCCAGCAACTATTGAGAGCAACCGACTCCTAAACTGGCCAAGAAGCCCTAATGACCCCTGCTGCTACAAAGAGGGGTGAAGAGACGACTCATCCTCGTGCCGAGAGGGATGAAGACGAGGAAGAACGGTTCAAGTCGAACCTCGCCGAAGAAGACGACCAGGTTACGAAGACATCAGAGAAAGCCGAATCAACTGCCACCGAGCGAGAGATGGAAGAGTGTGATTCAACGAACTACAATCATCCAACCAGATGCAGAGGCCTTCAGAGGAACAGCCGCCATTCCATGCAGCTTTACCTCCAATCTGCCCATCAGAGCCGTCAGGTGACACCATTTCCAGATGTAAACGAGTTTGATGTTCCTAGACCAAGTAAATTTAAGTCATGTTATAAAATAACCTTAGAAATAAATATCTTGGACCAAAAGATCAAAATTTGATTTAACTTAAACTAATACAAAGATGCTTCACAATCTTCCCTGGTGCTTCTCAAACTCTCAGCTGCTGAACGGTGCCTAAATCATTTGAACTACAATAATGTAATGTAAAACGTCAATCGACGAAGTTGATTAATCAGTCAATGATATAAGTCACTCATTCTACCTGGTCACATTCAATCCTTTTCATTAGTTGTGGTTCATAATTCTGTTTACTCTTCATTTTATTCGTTATTCTTTCCCTTTATTCTGTTTATTTTATGTTTAGTAGTTTAGTACTTTTGTTTGTCTAATAAATATTTCATTTATAAAGAACTTGATCATTTGATTTGTGTGTGTGTGTGTGTGTGTGTGTGTGGGGGGGGGGGTAATCCTCACCATAGAAACAGGGAGTCTCTGCTGACTGGAATGATATGTCACATAAGATAATACAAGTAACGGTCAATTTGTTCTGAAAGGGGGCGGGGCTAAGTGGTAGGGGATGGGGAAACCCAAGCCATTAAACACAAGGCCGTTTCTCAATAAGTGAACTTCTCTGTACTTGTGTCCTCCTGAACTTGTGAAACGTCATCTAGCGCGGCCCAAGTACTGTTCCAATACACAAGTTCGCATTCAGCCAAGTACGGTCCAAATACCCGGAAGTGTCCTTGCTCCGCCCATTATATCGGGGATGCATCGGAGGAGACTTGTGTGGACTTTGGACAGCCAAGTATCCCAGAATGCATTTCACCAGCAAACAAGAGACGACAGTGGCGGAGACGGCTCACAACTGTCAGTTATCATTGTCTAAATACTGCTGTTGTTGTGTAACGGAATTTAGTTTTAACATTTTTTTAAGCGAGAATGTAGTTGTTAAGACTTAAAATATGCGGTCAATTTATCAAGATAGAGCCTGTTTGAAAACAGCGCCGACGTTTGTCGGAGATATGAGAGGACCAGAGAGGAGACCGGGCGGTGATGCTCATGTAGCCCGTTGACAGCAGCCTTATCTCGGCAAGGCCTCTCCAGATGTGCCGCTGGCTCCGGTGTCTCTGTGGTTGTGGTTGCAGATGTAACACAAAATATATACATATTAATATTTTAATATTTTCTAAATGAAAACGAAAAAAGGCAGGGTTGTGTTTTATATCATATTTCGTTTTATTGTCAATATATATGACTGAAGATAACCGGAGTAGGCGGGACCGACGAGCTGAGTTGGTGACGTCGTGACGTTGGTGACGTCATCAAGTTCGCTGCTGTTCCAATTGCAAAATGACCGTACTGCGTCCTCCCATCCTCGGGAGTTTGTACTCCCGAGTCGAACTATCCAAGTCTGAACTTGCAAGTTTGCAAGTCCACACTTGACCATACTTGGTATTGAGAAACGGCCAAAGTCTCTGCTGAGTGGAATGATACAACACACAAATGTCTGTGTCAAACAGTTCCTGTGTGACAAAAGGGGCGGGGCCAATGTGTAGGGGCAGGACTATGAGTCAATATGGTCTTGATATTCCTACAGGCATCAGACTTTTAAAAGCCAGGTATTCCTACAGGCATCAGACTTTTAAAAGCCAGGTCAGTTGAACCCTGGCACCCACAGCCACATGCACTCCCTCTGTTTGACAGCAGCCACGCACAGTAGCAGCAGTACAATCCCCCTCATGTACTACTGAAAACCATGTGTGTGGAAGTGACGTACGCTTACACAGGACCAGGGTGACACGCGCAGCACTGACAGCCACACGTGTTGCCATGTCTGACAAATGTTGCTGAACACACACAATGTACAGCAAAATTACTGGAAACCATGTGTGCGGTGGAGTGTTTGACAGAGTCCCACAGCACGATGAATTAGGAGGCCCGGAGGTCTTGAATTGATGGTTGTAACGTAAGGCAGAAGCCCAGGATAGCAAGACACTGTGGTTTGTTTAGGGAGAGTATACAACCACAGCAACCAGCCAGACACATGGACTGGGACCAGCTGACAGAGGCCAACAAAGAGAAAGAAGAGAGTTTTTTAAGCTCAGTTTCTTTAAATATGGACAGTTTTGGCTACTTCTTTGATAATAGTCTCTGAATAACAACCATTATGGCAATATAAATAAGTATTAAGAGACAGAGACAGTAGCCAATGGACATAGCAAAAGAGAGACATTTTCTTTCATACCTTTCCCTATATTGCTTTCAGACGCTGTTTCAAACTGAAGAATTTTTTTCCCCCATAGAATAAAATAGAAGACAACGTCAGACAACTGACCACAAGAATGGAAAACTGTTCAGTTGAGAAAAACATTAAAATTACACAACACATGAAGGCAACCCTGACAATGTGAATACTCCCATGTCATAAAACTAAAAAGAAGATGTAGTCGACTAACTGCAGAATAATTCCTACGTACATTGTATTCAGATGCATCCTGTACCTTCCAGAGTTTAGCTTCTCAAATCTGGTGAACAGAGGATGATACTATGTATTGATATGGTTTGAAAGAACACTTTCAATGAGAGATTTATAGCATACTATCTTGGAAAAATTCACAGTGAAACAAAGTTGACTATCTTAGAATAGTCCTAGGTACTTAAAGTTTTCTACAATTAGGGCTGTAACTCATACTAATATCTGAACCTCTTTATTTAACAAAAATATCTATATTCAGAACACAGAAGTTGTTAGAAATCATGCAGACAGCCTAATTTTCTGTTTTCTGTATAGTGAAAAATGAGTCTAGATAAATGCTGATATTAATGGTTTAGAATAACTGAGGTCATCTTACAAAAATACAAGTCACAAATGCATATTGCATGATTTTTCTTTAAAAGCTGAGGAATGAGTCTTAATGTGACACTATTGACTTAACTAGCTAGCTCGCATGTATAGTAGATTAATGCAGTGAAAAGTTGACCCCATGACACACTTTGAATGAGAGCCCCCTCATCTGCATAACATAGTACAAATGCAAAAAGAAATGTAAAAAGAAATGAATACAGAGTTTGGGGAAATCAATCGGGGTAAAAATGCAAAAGATAAAAAATGCCAGATAAATAAGTAAATGTGGTTTTAATTTAATGAAAATAAATAAATAAAAGGGAGAAACAAATAGAAGAGTGGTAAATACAGGAATTAATACAAAGGTAAATAGATAAAGAAACAAATGGAAACTGGAATATAAATTGATTAATGCCTACATTTATTTCCTATTTTGTACATTTAATGGCCTATACATTTATTTATCAAGTCATTTCATTTTTATTACTTTTCTTTTGGCAGATTCCATCCACCGAAGTCCAATGTCTGGATATTAAGATAAAAACTATCTATACCACTGTTTTTAGCCTAATGCTCTTCATGCCATGCTGTGATGGATGAGCTGACAGTAATCAACAAAATGTCTGTTGATTCTGATGATTATGAGATGAGATTTAAAGTTCTCTTTTATTGAAGTGGATTAATGGCCATTTCTCCTCGATGGACATTAGAAAGAGTAGGTTACGGTGCTTCCAGCAGTGTGCGTATGTTGAAATGCAAACTGTGTAATTTAGGTGACAGGTTAACTTAGAGGGGCATGAACGTATCACATGCACCTCACCTACATGTAATACGATGATGCTGCAGTCCATCTGAATGGCTAACATGAGAGCAGACTTGTATCACCCTGGTAACAGTGAAGGCCAAAGCATATGATTCAACTAATTTATTTTGTCACTGTGTGTCATTTACTTGTTGGCGAGCTCTGAGGAATCCTTTTGCTCTGCTTGGTGATAAAATGTTACATCTTTTGTGGATTTGAGGTATACATGTAAGTGACTAGACAGAAACCCACTGCAGCAGAAGAATGAAGCCTCACTGTCTGTTTCAACTTCTGACTGTTTGTACAGCCAGCTCTCAAGATTATCGCAGCCACGTGTGAAATATCTCATATGCTGCCGTCTTTCAACATGTCTGCCTCTGAAGAGTCTATCTCCCTTCATGTCTTTCCTGATGGGGTTTCCATTTATTATCAGGCACTATGGTTTACTCCAGTATTGCCCAACAACTCCAGCAGGGTCTATGTCTACGAGGTATCTTCTTTGTTAGCGGTTTTCATCAACACATTCATGAATCTCCTGGTTCTGCTCAGAGTAACAGCAATGTACAAACCTGGCAACTCCGCTATGAGGACAGTTTCTTTTATTGGGATGCTGCACCACCTTTGCTCAAACCAGGAGTTGTTACATTTGGAGCAAACCCAAATCTTCCAAAGACCAAGAAGCATTTCTCTAGCCAATTTCCCTGAGCAAACCTAGCAAATCCTGTTCAGAGTCATGGGAGACTGGAGACTATCCGTACACACATTTTGGCCAGAGGACCGGTCCTGGTCTATCCCAGAGGAACAGAGGAAGGTGGATGGTGGACTTTACACCCAAGGTAGTGGTCGGGGGTATGCAAAAAATTACTATCACGGTGTTTTAAAAAATTTGCTCGTTTCACGGAAACCACAGTGTATCTTTTTGGCATGACTGTGCCTTTTATGTAGGTTTATGGTAGCTTATTCATTAATTCATTATCCGTAACCGCTTATAATAATAATAATAATCAATCCTTTATTAGTCCCACAATGGGGAAATTATTTCTCTGCATTTAACCCATCCCGGAGGAGCAGTGGGCTGCAATGAAGCGCCCGGGGAGCAACTTGGGGTTAGGTGTCTCGCTCAAGGACACCTCGGCATGTTGCCGGTAGAGGGGTTTGAACCACCAACCTTGTGGTTACGGGACAAGCGCTCTACCTCATGTGCCACAGCCGCCCCAAATCCTGTTAAGGGTCGCGGGGGGGCTGGAGCCGATCTCAGCTGTCATTGGGTGAAGGAAGGGTTCACCTGGACAGGTCCCCAGTCTATCACAGGACTGACATACAGAGACAGACAACCATTCACACTCACATGCACACCTACGGGCAATTTAGAGTCCTAAGCTGCATGTCTTTGGACTGTGGGAGGAAGCGGAGAACCCTGAGAGAACCCACGCTGACACGGGGGAGAACATGAAAACTCCACACGGAAGGCCGTCTAGCCCAGGGCAATAATTACTATAGGGTTTGCCCGGCCCCACAAAATTATACAATATACTAAGAAATCAGAATGTAACAATTCTTATCGTGCAGACTGCAATATTTAAACACAATAACTTTAAAATAAATAAGTTAGATATGTCAAGAATTCAATTCAATGTGGCTTCATGGGTATGAACGTTTTTAAAATTACAATGTTCCCAAAGTATCAATATAGAAAAAAGGACACAATAGTATGCAGCGCATTAAGATACCATTGCAATTGTTATATTACATATATGCAGCTTTCTTTTCAAAAGCAATTATTTTAGGATAGTTGTATAAGCACTATAAACTGACCACTGGTCTGTAGTAGAAAATTGGGCGTCGGAGTTGTTGGTATAATGTCAGGATAGCAGATTGGCTGAAGTATTTTTGCCCCGTCAAGACATGACGGTACCTCTAATCCAGTGTTTTAATCATGGATCTGACGTCCTTCTCGGCTGTCGGTAGCAGGGCCATGTCCTTCTTGGTGCATTGTTGTTGCGTACGTACTGTCACTGCACCGCTTCCTTTTCCTGTCATGTGCAGTGTCTCATGCAAATGTCTCTTCAATCAATGTCTGACCTTTGACCTCGCTGTTTCATTGGCGCTACTGACGGCCTCAAGTCCGACGACCACAATCTCACTCTCTGTCTTCCAACACTTTCTGTGCTGAGGTGATGGATGAGGCTAATGTTAGCACTACTGGAAACAACAGTGGCTACAAAAACACAGCTCCTCTCTAGGACACAAGTTCTTCTAGAGAATCTCTGGTTTCTCCTCCTTCATCCTCCATCTATCTGTTCTGTTCTTCAATGTGTTGTAGTGACTGAGCCTCTCCAAGCTGTTAACAGACTGTTATGCTTCTAACTGTCAGCTATAATTTTACCCAGCATGCCGTTCGACATTGTAGATTTGTAAGTGTAAACTTATTATCAAATGTTGTCTTACAAAGGTCTAACCATGAGTGAAAAGGGTGTGCAGTTAATACGGTCCCCTCTCAATGCAACCGAAGGGTTCTCGGCTGTAGCGCTCTTTATGGCCACAAACTGTACGGGCAGCGCTGCTCTATGATAAGCATGTGACCTGAATGAACTCTAAAGCAAAGCTTTGATCAAACAAGCACACATAAACATGTTTAATGGCTGCTACTCACTGGCCAACATTGAACAGTATGCAGTGTGAGTAGCTGAGGCAGATGAACATGACCAACAATGCTCTGTCTTGTTTCGGAGAAAGTCACACTTCCAGCTCTGGAGGACCGGCTGAAGGCGAACTGTTTACTTAAACTGCTCGGAGCCCCATGAATGAGTCCGCTGTGCTTTAACACAACACTGGATTCATTGAGCAGAGGCCACGCTGATGGCAGACACACACTCAACATCCACGAGCCCTGATGGACATTCACTAATAGAGCTCAGTACTCGGGTTGGACTGATATCTGGTTTCTTCAAGGCTGATCCCAATATTTGATACTCAATACAAAAATTATCACTCTGCACTGAAAGACTGACTGAATGTAATAAGTTGGCAGCTCCTTCAAGTAGAACGAGACAGATAATCTATGTAGTCTGACAAAAGTATTGAAATAACACAGGCGTGAATATACTAACTAGGTCTACTGAATGATCAGGTAGGAACCTCTACCACATTGGCGCTGCACTGCACTGATCTCACAGCAGGGCCTGACAGCCTCAGTGTGCCTCAGGCAAACAGTGTGTTGTTGTCCAACGTGTCATCCACCCACTAACGCCTTAAGTGTTTCCACCGGTTCACTCTAGGGTGATAAGCCTGCCGTCATAGCCTCCCCCCATAGCATCGCAGTGCCTCTCCAAGAACTCTGTGTCGCTGTGGGCTCCACGTAATGAATTGCACACATGGGGATAACAGAGCACACTTTCAGGAAGTCCACTGGAGAAGCATTCATGGAGTTGTCCTCGTGGTTCACACAAAAAGCAACAGAAGTAGCCTAGAGTAAAGCTTGTGAGGAGTTCAAACCTTGCTCACTTTCACACCTCCACACACCTGAACATTCACTGCGTTAGGTGGCTGGAATTGTCATAGATCATCTGCTTTGGAAAGGTACAAAAACTGTCATTGCAATTCTCCATTTTCCTTTTTACCGAGGGTGAGTTCAGATGGATATCAGTCTCGTGGTGTGTTTTAAGTACGGAGCAGAGTGTGGAAACATTTTGTGGTTTGAGAGGGAATAACATGCTGGAACCATTTCTTGACGAACAACACTCCTGCAGTATTTTTGTCACAGTGAAGTTACCAGGTTGGTTGTCATGGACCAAAACGAGAAGTGTCTAGAGAGCAGCAACAAACGAAAAACAACAGCAGTGAGCTTTAGAGGTGTTCTTGGTGTGTTTTTGAACTTTGGACAGAGCTAGGCTAGCTGTTTCCATTTGCTTCCAGTCTTTATGCTAAGCTAGGCTAACCATGTGCTGAGTCTGGCTCTGTACTAATAGACTAATAGAGTTTGGGATCACCTCATTCCACTCTTGTAAAGGAGTGTTGAAGTATCATTGTTAAATCTTTACCACTTGACATATATGAACATATTAACAGTCATATGATATCTTAGGGAAAAAAATTCTCATATTTGGTGCGTTTTT
Organism: Anoplopoma fimbria; assembly: GCF_027596085.1. NCBI lineage: Eukaryota > Metazoa > Chordata > Actinopteri > Perciformes > Anoplopomatidae > Anoplopoma > Anoplopoma fimbria. The sequence goes on along the minus strand of NC_072468.1, from coordinate 14,333,046 downwards.
GTTTGTGGTGGTTCATGATTACCTATTACACCACATACTTTTTTGTAGGTATAGCTACGAACGCTGGATGGGAGCAGCCTGCATATATGCACAGATAATGCTCAGTAAACACATTTAAATACTCACAGACAGTGCAGTAAGTGGACTGCCAGTTGAAATACAGTTATTATTCTAGTAAAAGGAGATCTGCAGGAAAATTCCAGAGGTTGACAGTATGGGCCGTTAGCAAATCACTGCTGGACTGCCTGCAGGCAGCGGTATACAGCAGAGTCAGCCCACATTACCACTTTTTTCTCCAAATTGACATGAAAAGGATCCACCACAACTGGCGCCGCTGTGGTCTGTCTCTGAGTGTGTTTGTGTGTGCGGCATTGCTCCATCACATTGACGGGACTAAGACAGGAGCGGGGCCAGTGATGTCACATCACCACACATGCGTACACGCACAGTAACATGGACGCTACTCTTTCATGCAGTTCCTCCCACAGAGAGAAAAGCTGATGTCACATGAGAGCTGTCACACACAGCCAACACAGGGACCCCAATTCCTGTAATCAGTTACTTCATTAATCTTCACTCCCATTACCTCAAATACCAACAGCAAAGCTCTAAATCATGCTATGTTAACACAGGTAAAGAAGTACACAGTCTATGGGTGATTGTCCTCTGTTGGTCATCCTCTGATTTAAAGGAGAGGAAGCAATGATTCAAGTTAGTATAGCACAAATTGTTGTTTTTTCTCCTGATTTCCTGCAGCGTTTCCCTTGTTTGAACCTAAACCCCGATAACTTTTTTTTTGGTTACATGTGTCTAGGATGGACCTCTTCATCTCTGACCACCAGTGTATTTTATTTGTACCCAGTTGCAGTCTGCACCAAACACTCGGTTTCGGGTAGTTGCTGAACATACGGCTGATGAACTCTGTTTACTTTTTAACAAAAAAATCCCAACTTCACTTTTTATTCAGATATAAACAACCTGGTAGGGAAATTAAATCAAATTTGCGGAACTACAACGGACACTGTAGCCCCACTTACAACTAAAACAAGAAAAATTGTCACATCTCTCCCATGAGTCAATGAGGACATTCGTAACCTCAAAAGGGCTTGCAGGAGGACAGAACGGAAATGGAAGACAAGCAAACTCCAGGTCTACTACCTACAAATGAAAGATCAACTTATCATCTACAATCAAAAAGTAAAAGAGGCAAGAGACCAATATTTCTCTGAGATAATAACCACCAATCAGCACAATTCCAAATTTTTATTTTCAACTATTAATCAGCTTGTCAAACCTCCCACTTTGAGTCCTTCAGCTTCCTCTGCTGCTGACTGTGAGAAATTTCTATCCTTCTTTCTCAACAAAATTCACCAAATTCGAGCAAACATCGCCATTCCAGCTTCTCCCGTGTTTCTTCCTTGTCCATGTCTGCATTTGCTAGACAGGGTATCTGCAGGCTTAAAGCAACATTTAAGACTTTTTAAGACTTTTTTTAAGGCCACTTTGATCAAATTTAAGACCTTACATTCACGGAATAGCAAAAAGTATGTGACCACATTGCAAATAGTTTTGTCACATTTATTGAAACTGAAAGTGCTGAAAAATAACAAACATCAAGATCACTGCTCTGTAGGCAGAACAGGCACTTTGTAACTGCTGATGTAAACTGACTTTTCAAACAAATGAAAGTGCTTGTTGTATTTGACAAAAACAAACATTACAGTATTAACAAGATCTGTCTTTGTTGACATCGGCGACAAGGAGTTTAATGATGTAAGGGGCCAAACCAAATTTTGTGACATAGGCTGATTTGTCTTTACCACACGTAAAGTTTTTAGCGATTTCAGAGTCGGGAAACATAGCTCGGAAAATGTCCCCGACTCCTTCATTGGCGTTGTAGGACTGGTGTTTTGTTACGCTGTGCAGACACCACAGTACCTCTGCCTGAAGAGTAGCGGTTGACCCGAAGGTTGCTCTGAGGTCTTTTACTGTAACTGGTGTTGCCGTCGCTGCTGGTGTCGGAGATGGAGCTGAAGTCTGTGGTACTGATGAGACGGAGCAGAACTGAGAAATGACAGGTGTCTGTTCGCAGGTTTTCGCAGCTGCTTTGTGCTTCTCACTGTGCATATGCAATTCCACAGCTTTAATTCCCATTGAGCCGAGTTTAAAGAGCTTCCTGCACAGTGTACAACAAGGCCTCATAGTTACAGCCTTGAACCGGTCTTAACCATGTCGCAATTGAGCATTATCCATCCAGCTAACTTTAAATTTACACTTCCCCATGTCTGCCGTTCTGCTAGCTACTGGCCTTCAAGCTGCTAATGTGCATACCGGAAACTAGCCCCTGCCCCCTCGGCACAACTGAATGATTGTTGGTGGTTTCGCTTATTCTGATCTCCGTTATGCTAAAATGCAAAACACTAATTACAAATTTGCTTAATTCTAACCAAAGATTTCCAAACAAAATAAAACAATCTTGTTTATTGTGTCTGTGGCATTTTTAAGACCTTTGAACGACGGATTTAAGGATTAATTGGTCTTCATTTTGGACAATGAAATTTAAGACTATTTAAGACTTTTTAAGGATCCTGTAGACACCTTTCAGCCAGTTGATATGGAAACTTTGACCGACACTGTGTATATCAAAAATACCTTGAACCGGATAATTAGGACAAAATATATAACCATCAGTTAGCTGATTTAATAGTTTCCTCTGGTGCTTTAAACAATTCTATGGTTACTTAAAAATATCCTGATTGTATTAATACAGATATGTTCATGATTGGGATATGAAGATCCATATAACATAAACACATTAGTTCTAATAACACCTTCATGGTGAATGTTAACACAACCAGTTAGAGGTAGATTCCCCCTAAACTAAACTCATACGAACACTAACTTATCGTCTCATTATTTTGCAAACAAATTTATATTTCTATCTGATCTACAAAATATAGCAAAGCCCTTTTCTTAAAAATAGTTCAGATTCTTTTACTATAACAGGACTGGATATCATTCCAGCAAAACTGTTCAGAGAAGTCCATCCATCCATCCATCCATTTCCTTCCGCTTATCCGGGGCCGGGTCAGCAAGCTAAGGAGGGTCCTCCAGACGTCCTTCTCCCCAGCAACACTTTCCAGCTCCTCCTGGGGAACCCCCGAGGCGTTCCCAGGCCAGACGAGATATATAATCTCTCCAGCGTGTTCTGGGTCTACCCCGGGGCCTCTTACCAGTTGGACGTGCCTGGAAAACCTCTAAAGGGAGGCGTCCAGGAGGCATCCTGATCAGATGCCCGAGCCACCTCAGCTGGCCCCTTTCGATGCGAAGGAGCAGCGGCTCTACTTCGAGCTCCCTCCGGATGTCTGAGCTCCTCACCCTATCTCTAAGGCTGAGCCCAGCCACCCTACGAAGGAAGCTCATTTCAGCCGCTTGTATTCGCAATCTCATTCTTTCGGTCACTACCCAAAGCTCATGACCATAGGTGAGGGTTGGAACGTAGATGGACTGGTAAATCGAGAGCTTTGCCTTACGGCTCAGCTCCTTCTTCACCAAAACGGTCCGGTACAACGCCCGCATCACTGCTGACGCTGCACCGAACCGCCTGTCCATCTCCCGCTCCATTTTACCCTCACTCGTGAATAAGATCCCGAGATACTTGAACTCCCTCACTTGGGGCAGTGACTCACTCCTAACCCAGAGGGTGCAATCCACCGTTTTCCGGAAGAGAACCATGGCCTCAGACTTGGAGGTACTGACTCTCATCCCGACCGCTTCACACTCGGCTGTGAACCGCCCCAGTACGTGCTGAAGGTCACGTTCTGAAGAAGCCAACAGAACCACATCATCTGCAAAAAGCAGGGATGCGATTCTGAGGTCACCAAACCGGAAACTCTCCTCCCCCCGGCTGCGCCTTGAAATCCTGTCCATGAAAATCACAAACAGGATTGGTGACAATGGGCAGCCCTGGCGGAGGCCAACACGCACTGGGAACAAGCTCGACTTTGTGCCGAGTATCCGGACACAGCTCTCACTTTGGTCATACAAGGACCGAATGGCTCGTAGTAACGAACCAGGTACCCCATATTCCCGCAGTACCCCCCACAGGACTCCCCGAGGGACACGGTCGAAGGCCTTCTCCAAGTCCACAAAACACATGTAGACTGGATGAGCAAACTCCCATGCACCCTCCAACAGACCTGCAAGGGTAAAGAGGTCCGCCCATCCACGTCCAGGACGGAATCCGCATTGCTCCTCCTGAATCCGAGGTTCGACAATCGGACGGAGCCTCCTTTCCAGCACCCTGGAGTAAACTTTCCCGGGGAGGCTGAGCAGTGTGATACCCCTATAATTGGAGCACACTCTCCGGTCCCCCTTTTGAAAATGGGAACCACCACCCCGGTCTGCCACTCCACAGGCACTGTACCCGACTTCCACGCGACAGTGAAGAGACGTGTCAACCAAGACAGCCCAACAATGTCCAGAGCCTTTAGCATCTCCGGTCGAATCTCATCCACTCCTGGCGCTTTGCCGCTGAAGAGCTTTTTAACTACCTCAACGACCTCCGCCAGGTATATGGACGAGTCTTCCCCTGAGTCTTCAGACTCTGCCTCTTCCACAGAGGACGTGTTGGTCGGGTTCAGGAGTTCCTCAAAGTGTTCTTTCCACCGCTCGACAATATCCCCAGTCCGGGTCTGCAGTTCTCCCCCTGCTGAGCACAGCCTGAGAAAAGCCCTGTTTCCCCTTTCTGAGTCGTCTCACGGTTTGCCAGAAGTTCCTTGAGGCCATTCGAAAGTCCTTCTCCATGGCCTCGCCGAACTCCTCCCACACCCGGGTTTTTGCCTCAGCAACCGCCGCAGCTGCAGCCCTTCTGGCCAACCGGTACCTGCCTGCTGATTCAGGAGACCCCTCGGCCAACCAAGCCCGAAAGGCCTCCTTCTTCATCTTGACGGCCTCCTTCACCACTGGTGTCCACCAGCGGGTTCTCGGATTGCCGCCACGACAGGCACCGATTGCCTTCCGACCACAACTCCTAGCAGCAGCTTCCACAATGGAGGATTTGAACATGGCCCACTCGGATTCCATGTCCCCAGCCTCCCCCGGGATGCACGAGAAATTATTCCAGAGGTGGGAGTTGAAGACCTTGCGGACAGGATCCTCAGCCAGACGTTCCCAGTTCACCCTCACTACACGTTTTGGGTTTACCGGGTCTGTCCGGCAGCCTCCCCCGCCACCTGATCCGACTCACCACCAGGTGGTGATCAGTTGACAGCTCTGCTCCTCTCTTCACCCGAGTGTCCAAGACATACGGCCGCAGGTCTGATGACACAACTACAAAGTCGATCATAGACCTTTGGCCTAGGGTGTTCTGGTACCAAGTACACTTATGAACCTCCCTATGCTCAAACATGGTGTTTGTTATGGACAGTCCATGACTAGCACAGAAGTCCAACAACAAAGCACCACTCGGGTTCAGATCGGGCAGGCCGTTCCTCCCAATCACACCCCTCCAGGTTTCTCCATCTTTACCCACGTGAGCGTTGAAGTCTCCCAGAAGAACTATGGAGTCCCCAGTCGGCGCCCTTTCCAGAACACCACCCAAGGACTCCAAGAAGGCTGCGTACTCTGAACTGCCGTTTGGTGCATAGGCACAAACGACAGTCAGAGACTTTCCCCCTGCGATTCCCAGTCGCAGAGAGGCGACCCTCTCGTTCTCCGGGGAGAACTCCAGAACAGCGGCGCTCAGCCGGGGCTTGTGAGTATCCCCACACCCGCCCGGCGCCTCTCACCCTGGGCAACTCCGGAAAAGGAAAAAGTCCCCTCTCCAGGAGTTTGGTTCCAGAACCGGTGCTATGCGTGGAGGTGAGCCCAACTATATCTAGTTGGTAGCGTTCCACCTCCCGCACCAGCTCCGGTTCCTTCCCCGCCAGAGAGGTGACATTGTGTGTGACACACGTCCCTAGAGCTAGTCTGTGATGCCGGGGGTCAGCACGCCCAGGTTCCCGCCCCAGCCTGCCGCCCAGCTCACATTGCACCCGACCCCAATGCCTATCCCTGCGGGTGGTGGGCCCACAGGGTGGCGGCATGATGTAGCTTTTTTGGGCTGGGCCCGGCCGGGCCCCATGTGCCAAGGCCTGGCCACCAGACGCTCGCCGGCGAGCTCCCCTACCGGGTCTGGCTCCAGGAGGGTGCCCCGGTTTCCCTATTCCGGGCGAGGCGCCACAACCTCGCATTGTCCGATTCATTGGGGTTTTGTGAATCGCTCTTAGTCTGACCCCTCCCCCGAGACCACTTTGCCTTGGGAGACCCTACCAGGAGCTATTGCCCCCGACAACACAGCTCTCAGGATCACTGGGGCACACAAACCCCTCCACCACGATAAGGTGGCGATTCATTGGAGGAGTGTTCAGAGAAGCCTATTGTTCAGAGAAGTGTCGGGGGAAATAGGCCCTACTCTTCTCCAAATTTGAAACAGTTCCCTTTGCTCTGGATGTGTCCCAGAATATTTTAAAATAGCCTGTTTTCAGCCGCTGCTAAAAAGGACCTGGCCTTGATCCATCAGTTAAATTTTATTTTAGACCAATCTCAAAATTGTCCTTCATTTCAAAAAATCTTGAAAAACTGGTTTTAGGACAACTTCTGGAAACAATACATACCAACAGCATTTTAAAAAAAAAAAAAAATCAGGATTTCGCAAGCTAAACAGTACCGAAACTGCTCTTCTAAGGGTTACAAATGACTTAATAATGGCTGCAGACTTTCAACACCATCGATCACGCAACGCTATTAAAAAGACTGAAGGATCTTGGCATCTGGCATTTCTGGAACAGCTTTGGAGTGTTTTGCCTCCTATTTGTCAAAGAGAAAATGGTATGTCTCAATTGATTCATTCATCTCATCTACTGCACAGACAACATGTGGCATACCTCAAGGATCTATTCTCGGACCACTTCTTTTCTCTCTGTATATGCTTCCATTAGGGCACATTATTCATTGGCCCTGAGCACCTCCGTAATCAAGTCCAGCCACTGCTTGGTCCCCTTACCTCAAATATTAAAGGCAAGTGCTAAAACCCTGGGTGTTATTTTTGACAGTGAGCAAAGCTTTGGACATAAGACAAAAATATTGGTACAATCATGTTTTTACCAACTCAGGAATATCTCTAAGATCAGACAAATGTTATCTTTTAGCAATACAGAGAAAACCATTCATGCTTTTATTTCCTCACGACTGGACTATTGTAATGCCTTGTTTACCTGCCTCAGTGCCCGAGATGTAGCGAAACTTCAGACTGTACAGAACTGTGCAGCCAGACTGCTGACAAAGACCAAACGCTCTTCTCACATCACCCCAGTTTTAGCCTCCCTGCACTGGTTACCAATCTCCTTTAGAATCCATTTGAAAATGTTACTCATTACTTACAAGGCTTTGCATGGCCAGGCGCCAGATTACATCAGTGAACTTTTAACTCCCTATTGTCTAAAAAGGCCTCTCAGATCCACAGGGTTAGGCCTGCTAGCTGTTCCAGAGTCCAGGTTAAAGACTAAGGGTGATCGAGCGTTTGCTGTACTAGCACTTTAGCTCTGGAACGGTCTTCCAATTAACATTCGTTCTGCTGACACTGTTTCCGCTTTTAAATCCTGTCTTAAGACACATTTTTACTGACTTGTCTATTTTTCCTGACAATTAATTTTTTTAAATATAGCTCTGTTGTGTAACCACTTGATTTTAAGTTTATTTAGTAGTTTCACCTGTCCTACCTTATATGCTTCTAAATGATTAATCTGTAAATGTATTTTATACGGTCTTTTAATTGTGTGCTTTTATTTTTATGTTTTTATTTCTTAATATTTTGTACTTTTATTGACTTGCTGCCTATGGAAAGCACGTTGTGCTCCTAGCCTGAAAAGTGCCATACAAATAAAATTATTATTATTATTATTATTATTATTATTATTATTATCTAGGATCCATTTACACAGTCAGTAGACAGAAATCCCCCATGTGCAGTTTAAAAAGTGCAGCGGAAGCAAACGGGGGCCCATCATTTTCCTATCAATTGATAAACTAGTGCCAACACCTGTGTTACCAATTACTTGGGGTATAAATCACTAAAAGGACAATAGCTGATCCACCTGAAAGGTCACCTTCAGTGAGCCTGAGCCAGAGTTGTTGCTAACTTCCGGGCTCCCAGATTATATTTGGGCCAATGTGCTCTTTAACTCTCCACACGGACTGTTTACCAGCATGCAACCAAAGCCTGCTCCAACTTGATTGGTCGATACAACTCAGACCACAAACGAAAACCAGAAAGCTTCAGATACCAAAATCTAGTCTCAGTGCTACAGGTTCTTCATATGAATGCATATTTATAATTATCTGTGGCGCAGCTGAGCCAGGTGGAATCCAGGGGTGGTGCGCTTGAAGGTGTGTTTGTAGAATAGAGGTGTTTAATCCACCTTCACCAGTCAACATTATCAGTTTCCCTTTCAGCATTTGGTTTCTATCTGAAATGTTGCCAAATAGACTCTTTTGCTTTTTGGGCACAAACGTATTCGGTGTAAGTCCAAAATCCTTGTAACACCGTGTAACACGGACTACTGTGAAAAGCCTTCCTCTGAGTAAAAAAAAAACCTGTGTGAGGATCCATCAATGCAGACTTCCTTCCTGGGGGGGAGCGCTGAGAATGCTGTACTTGGCTGCTCTCCTCCTCCTCCTCCTCCCCTGGCTCTATGACTGGTGGCTTTGTCAGCAGAAACCACTGGCTTCATGGTTCTCTTCGCTCTGCAATGACAGAGTTAGCACCACTCTGAGTGCCGGACTTCTGGCTAATCTGTCATGACGACATCTTTTCCATAGGAAATGCAATGCAAAAACGGCATTAGGCTGCACAAAACCTATGATTAGAGTGGTCATTCTTAAATATTATCTAACTGGGGTAATTTCTAGAAAATAGAATTACATTTTATCAAACTATTCATCATAGACTGCTACAGGCCAGTGTAACTGAGTTTGGACCTGGTGGTCTGAACAGACTGAGGTCAGTCATAGGAGGGCTAGTAAGAGAAGGAATACTTATCCAGTTAGGGATCAGGCAAAGGGTCAGAAGTCAGGCAGCCAGATGTGAAGGCTGGAACGCTAAGTAGTAAGCACATTACAAGATCTGGCAGAGAATGAATGGAAATGGGCAGATATTATATGTCTATATATATAGCAAGGCAAATGGGGAAGTTGGGAAACGTGTGCAGGGGGGTGTGGGAGATCAGGTGAAGCATAATGGCTGGAACAAATTGGTTACTGCAGGGCAGGAAGGACATACTGTAGTTCAGTTGCTGCTGCTCATGGTCAGAAACAACGCTGGAAAAAATTCTGCTTCAGGAAAAAAAACGACAGGGCAGATTTTACTGTGAGGTAAGACCCCCAAAGCACTTAAAACATATGCAACTCAGCTGTATACAGGGATGACTATTATGATTGTATCGATACTGCTACTCTCATCAATACTCCTTATGGATTCAGTTCTTATCAGTACTCTTATCAGTTCTTTTTCAAAACTAAATAATTGCTTTTTTTAAATAATAATAATAATAATAATTAAACAAAAGGAATACATTCAGAACAGAATTTGGAAATTACTAAACATAACTTCAATTCAATTCAATTCAATTCAATTGAACTAAACATAACTAAACACACTTATCAGTGTCTCCAGCACTGCCACTCACAAACTATCTGATGGTCCAGAGAGATTATGGCCGTAAGTGTGACTCCATCACCAGAGCTATTGGCAACCCAAACTCAGGTGGAGCAACATCCTCACCATGCTAAGCAACAGACCTTCACCATGGCCGTACCCACCATTGAGGTCACCAGATTAAAGACCTCTGTATATTATTCGAGTTGCACTTCATAAAAGTTGTGAAATAATTGACTAAAAATGACTAGTCAAAGATATTGTAGGCCTACATATCCAAGGTTACTGCGAGTTTCTGTGTTTGATTGTGTTACTGTGTTAATGTCTGTGTGTGCGTGTGTGTGTGTGTGTGTGTGCGTGCGTGCGTGCGTGCGTGGAAACGTAATGAAGTGGATAATTTTGGCGTTGCTACAGAATCTTCACTCAACACGGTGTTTCTTTGGTTATGTCAACACCTTGAGAAATAAGAGAATGAGAATGAAGGTTGAAGAGGTTTTACTTTCAATGTGAGGTTAAAAAAAGTGTCTGGTCTAAACATGTATAGCGCTTTTCTAGTCTTCCGACCACTCAAAGCGCTTTTACACTACATATCATCATTCACCCATTCACACCCATTCATACACTGATGGCAAGGGCTACTCAGGTGCCACCTGCCATCAGGACTCTAACTAACATTCATACACATTCATAGACCACAGGAACAATTTTGGGTTAAGTGGACGACCCTGCTCTCCACTGAGCCACAGTCGCCCCCATATATTATAACATGGTGATGGACCTCTGGCATGTTTCCATACTGTTGTCTGATAAAAGCCTCAAAATTGATCTGAATGAATTATTTCAGCCAGTTCTGGATATGCTCTATTTGCCTCAAGGTCATAACTGGAGTCATTGTTGATTGAGCAGGTTTGAAGCGCAGGTCAGGCCTCCTGACCTCAGCTGAGCTGTGCATGTGCCAGTTACAAGCCGCAGCTGACCAAACTCTGGTCAGTCCACACTGAGCCAGACTTAATGGTTTCTGATGATTATTCAGCTGCAGCTGGATTAGAGTTAACAGGGCAACTTTACACACTGTCAGTGAGTTGGAGGTTGCAAAATGAAAGGGTCATTATAGGCTTGGCCGGGGCTGAGCAGGACACCTGCAGTGGTTAAACATGTGACCTGGAGGACGGGAAAAAACGGTTTGAGCTAGAACTGTTTCATTTGATGTCGGTTTGTGAGGATTCAGGCCGCCTCAAAACTCCACTTCAGCTCAGGCTTTTTACCAATTTCTTATTTCAGTTTCCAAACCTCTGTTCTCTCTCATGACTTGAACAGGTGGCAGCCATATTATTCAGCTCTGTCCATGAGCGGAACAATAACAGATTCAAAGTGTGGGAATACATAAATGAAAACATTTGCTGTGAAATAATTACGCTGTGATCCCAAGCTGTTAGGAATTCAGCTGTGACTGCATTTCCAGATGTACTGGCATGAAAAAATCCACATGTGCATGTGTCTCTTCAGCACTGGCACTCCCATCACCATCATCAACTCTTTCTCCTCACACACATATGGAGATATTATTAGATCTTTTGTGTCATATTTTAAACATTTCAGTTACCATGTAGACCATTACTGCAAACTTGTAATTTTGATAAAACATAACTTTAAGTTGTATAGGTTTTATGAGGAGATATTTCTGTGTACAAATTCCCCGGAACTCAGATTTATTACCGGATGCAACTGTTTACTACTTCAGAATCACTTTTACCATTTGAGAATGGAAACAGGGACTACCTATTGGTCTGCAGGGATGAAATACTGGGACTGACTTAAAGGAAAACTATTTGACCTACTTTTTAATATTTCTCGCTTCTATAAGTCCTGCACAGGAGAAGAATAGGAAAGAAGAGAGTAAGTAAGTTCATGAGAGTGAAAAAACACATACAAATGAGGACAGAATAAAAAGGTGTTCAAAAAATGTTTTGTCTGTTAACCTAATTTACACTTTTCATTTTAAGTGTCTCATCTCAAAATTTCCCTTTTAAGTGTTTCTATGTGAATGTTGATTTCAGAATAATAACACTGACTTGAAGGCTGAGGGTGGGATTGGACAGATGCTCTTAATTTGGTGGAGGAGCTCTGTAGTTCAGAACATTAGTCTATATAACTATACATCTCATAGTATACCTGGGAATTTTATTATGAAACATAGAAGCGCATTAGCAGTAATGCCAAGATTATACAGAAGATATATGCAACAGAACATTGTGGGTCAACTGCTTCATTTTTGATTTGAATTTACACCCAGTGCACCAAGCCGTGTGTTTTAAGTTATAACACTAACTTATAACAACACGGAGCAGCAGCTTTTAATAAAGCAATGTCATTCTCTTAATTTTTGTCTTTTTTTCTCACAAAATAATCAAAAAGAACCAATAAGCAGTATTGATAAGGAACTGAACCGATAAGCAGTATCGATAGTAGTACTAGCATCGATAAAATCCAACGATACCCATCCCTACTCTACTCTAATCTTATTCACTAGTGAGAAATCCTACTATTACAACACCTATGTTACGAGTCCGTGTGAGTCCGGACACCTATTGCAAAAATGCCTGTTTTAAGCATTCAACTGTTTAAGCCAGACTTGGATCATACTGTGTGAGTTTGTAAACAGATTTTGATATAGTTCTGCTTTTTTTAGAACCTGGATCCAATTTAACAGTATTTATCAAGGATTCACTCCATTTCAGGATTCTCCGTTCACCATGAAGGCGTGCAAGAAAACCAAACTTATCTTCCGGAATTCAAGTAGCGTTCAAGTGAGTATCGTGGCGGTGTAAATATCACAAGAACCATGCAATGGAGATGCTCAGGATCCTGCAGAGTGCTTCGGATAAGCAGAATTTCTTTGGTCTCCTCTTGCACCAGAGCGACAGACGAAGTCTGATTGGTCCTTCCCATCAGGGTGGATGGGTAGGACTTTGAAGGTGCAGTGACGTCTACCTGAGGTGACCAGGCTCCTTGACCTGCAAGGCAGATGAGGGATGTAGGGTGATCGATTGTTGTTTACTGCATGTGGTAGTCCGGGCTGGGAACTAGGCTATAGATGCTTGGGACAGCGGAGCCCTGGGGTGATGAGAGGTCTATGGTAACGTTAACTGGGGTATTGAGACACTTACACGGGCTGTGCTTGGTTGGTTTGTGGGGACAGGTTGGTCTGCCGTGGGCCCCTTCACAAAAGGAGCAGGATTGGAGGAATCAGCAGCTAAAAGGTGTAGCATCCTAGGTTCTCTACGTTATCGTGGACCATTCTATTCCCCTGGTAAAGGATCAGTCTACCTTTCCCATCTACACCATTTACTAGGAGCTGAGAAAAAAGGCAGGGGGGCTGCGAAGTTGTGTGTGGTGGCCAGTTGGGATGGCGCGCCACAAGCTCGCAATTCAGGGAAGAGCTAGCTGCGAAAACCCAACAATGTAGTTTGGGGTCTAGTGTTCAACAGTATTTCCCATGATTGAACTGCTAGAGGCGACCAGCGGCTTCAGATGCAAGTATAGCATGGTATGTATAAAAGAGCTGCCGCCAAACCGGATCGATTAATTAATTGAGCGAGATCGATGTAGTTGTCGGCGAGATTCTGTTCCTTGAGCGTGTGACACGGGATGATCGGCCTGATGCGATTGGCTGCGCTGGAGGTAATGTTGTGGCTGAGGTGAAACTACAGTCCCTGACAAAAGTCTTGTCGCTTGGGTACAAGTTGACCTTAAGTGCCCCTCAAATATATTTGTAATCAATTTTTTTTTTTTTACAAGAAATGGCTAATTTCAATCCCAACAGCTTTTGAAATAATGTTTTGGTGCCAAACGAAACTGCTGAAAAGCATTCTAACGTTCACAGCTTGGTAAAGCCCACTGAGTCAGTTTTTGCAAAGACAAAAGTCTTGTCGCCTTGTCATATGATGCACCCAATCCTAGATTACAGCCTCACCTGTGATCAATAATTGATCAATCAATTAGTGGGTGTGTATAAAAAGAACCCCAGCACACCAGACCTTCACATCAACTGCAACTTGACCTCTGACAACATGCCTAAGATTCACCCTGAGACCAAAGCGTTGATTATCAAGAGGCTGAAGACCAGATCCACTGCTGAGGTGGCTGACACCTTCAATGTGTCTCAGCGTCAAGTACAAAGAATAAGAAAAAGATTTGAAGAGATTGGAGATGTTTTTGACAAGCCCAGGTCCGGCAGACCCCGCAAGACAACTGCTCGGGAGGACCGTTTGTTGGCTCGAAAATCCAAGGCCAGCCCCTTTTCCACTGCAGCAGAGCTCCACCAGGCCTGGTCACCTCAAGTCCCCGTGTCAACCAGGACAGTTTGTAGAATTCTGTCTCGAAATGGCCTCCATGGTCGAATCAGTGCCCAGAAACCAGCACTAAACAAAAGGCAATTAAAAAACGTGTGGCATTTGCCAAGGCCCATAGCCTGCTAAAAGGATGGACGCTGGAAAAGTGGCAGAAGGTGGATTTCTCAGATGAATCTTCGGTTGAATTACATCACAGCCGCCGCAAATATTGCAGGAGACCTACTGGAGCCCGCATGGATCCGAGATTCACCCAGAAAACAGTTAAGTTTGGTGGCGGAAAAATCATGGTCTGGGGTTACATCCAGTATGGGGGTGTGCGAGAGATTTGCAGGGTGGAAGGCAATATCAATAGCCTAAAATATCAAGAAGTATTAGCTACCTCTTACATTCCCAACCATACAAGGGGTCAAATTTTGCAGCAGGATGGTGCTCCATCGCATACTTCCATCTCTACATCAAAGTTCCTCAAGGCGAAGAAGATCAAGGTGCTCCAGGACTGGCCAGCCCAGTCACCAGACATGAACATCATTGAGCATGTCTGGGGTAGAATGAAAGAGGAAGCATGGAAGACGAAACCAAAGAATCTTGATGAACTCTGGGAGGCATGTAAGACTGCTTTCTTTGCTATTCCTGATGACTTCATCAATAAATTGTATGAATCATTGTCGAACCGCATGGATGCAGTCCTTCAAGCTCATGGAAGTCATACAAGATATTAAATATGGATCTCACAGCACCACTACTTAATTCACTGATGTTATGCAACATATTTTTGTATTTGAAGTAAATTATTTGTTCAATTTTCACATTACTCTCTGTAGGCGACAAAACTTTTGTCTTGCCAAAATCTGACCTTTCTGTGTTCATTAAATGATCAATCTTTCTTCAGTGAAGCAAATTTATTTTAGTATATTAAACATAATTTGGGAGGGTTTTAGCTTTCATATGAGCCATTTCTAAAACCAATGGATAAATTAAAAGTCAGGTTATAAGCTGTTGTTTCTACAAAATGGATAAGTGACAAGACTTTTGTCAGGGACTGTAGTAGGTGAAGGAAAATAAGTCGGGACAACGCTAGAACTGGCTGCTGGCAAAGGTGTGGATAAAAAAGAGAAGCATTTAAAGTGGGATGGATAATGTTGGGTGGGGTTAGGGGTGGAGGAAGGGAGGGGAGGGTGAAAAGCATAAACAAGAATACACGACAGGTTTTAGCCAATGACTACACTGTGGATCCCTGTTGTTAGAGCGGTCTGTGCAGATGAGGTAGCCGGTGTCGAGTCGGGAGGAACATAGTTGGCCGAGGTGGGTGGGACAAGAAAGGCAGAAGCAATAGAACAGGAAAGGATGCTGGGATGGAGGGATGAATGTGCATGGGTTGATAGTGGAAAATAAATTGCGATGTTAGATGTGGGAGCCTGAACAGGGCGGGATACTGCCTGATGTCAGTTGCTGGGCTTCTCCGGCCCTGGGACGAATCATGACGTTGCAGCTGACGTGCTGCGGGGAACCCAGAGCGAGAGTAACGATGTGCTTTGAGTCCGTGAACAGTGAAAGGTATTGCTTTTTATCCGACTTATGGAAAGTGATGTTGCACTGGATAATTGCGTTCTTCAGCCGGGAGACTGCCCACTTGGAAATGTGGGAAATGTAGAGACTGTCAGAGCGCCGGCATGCTGGAAGTGGATCGCGGTGGTTCCGCCCGTCGTTCCGTTTAGGTTATTTGCTTGTCTGTTGCACGTTATGTTGAAGCTGAGTCAAAGAGGATGTCGATGTGTTAGTCATGCTTTAATACTTTGTGTGGAGGAAATGAAATTTTCAGGGCGTGGTCCTTATTCCCAAACTAAGTTATAAAAGTCAATTTAACAGCTTGGAGAGGCTCAGTCACTACAACACATTGAAGAACAGAACAGAGAGATGGTCTGTTGTTTCCAGTAGCGCTAACATTAGCCTCGTCCGTCACCTCAGCACAGAACGTGTTGGAAGACAGAGAGTGAGATTGTGGTCGTCGGACTTGAGGCCTCAGTAGCGCCAATGAAACAGCGAGGTCAAAGGTCAGACATTGATTGAAGAGACATTTGCATGAGACACTGCACATGACAGGAAAAGGAAGCGGTGCAGTGACAGTACGTACGCAACAACAATGCACCAAGAAGGACATGGCCCTGCTACCGACAGCCGAGAAGGACGTGAGATCCATGATTAAAACACTGGATTAGAGGTACCGTCATGTCTTGACGGGGCAAAAATACTTCAGCCAATCTGCTATCCCGACATTATACCAACAACTCCGACGCCCAATTTTCTACAACAGACCAGTGGTCAGTTTATAGTGCTTATACAACTATCCTAAAATAATTGCTTTTGAAAAGAAAGCTGTATATATATGTAATATAACAATTGTAATGGTATCTTAATGCGTTGATATTCATAGTAATAATATTGTGTCCTTTTTTTATATTGATACTTTGGGAACATTGTATTTTCTTCACATATCTAACTTATTTATTTTAAAGTTCTTTTAAATATTGCAGTCTGCACGATAAGAATTGTTACATTCTGATTTCTTAGTATATTGTAAATTTTGTTAGGCCGGGCAAACCCTATAGTAATTATAGCCTTCAGTTTATACATGATGAGATTAAAAGCCTTTTATTCTATTTAATCCTGGCGGTAAAACAAGCAAGAAAAGGCCCAATCATGCAAAAATAACTACTGTGATATACCTTGAAATCCCCAGATATTGAAAAACACTGTGATAGTGATTTTTGGACATACCGCCTAGCACTACTACTAGGTATCTGATTCTAATTCTGTTTTCTGAACCCTGTGTGACATCCCAAACTCAGATTTTTGCCTGTTCCCATCCTGGTTGGTTTGACTGCTTCTCTGGTTTTTGACATTTTTGGATTTGGACTTAACCTGTATGTTTGTTTTGAGTTGTGCTTGTGTGTCAGCAGCATGGGACAGTGAGTGGTGGAGCTAGAGCAGTGTTAGTGTATTCCCCCATGTTGTTTAGCAGCTGGTTTATTGTCTCAATACTCTCCTCCATAGAAGTTTCCCCTCATGTTTTCACGTTGTAGCAGCTAACTTTTTACTTTTATATGTAACATGTGACCCTGTTGCTAAGCAACCATGACAACAGATTAGGTTTCTTCTCAGAAACAGAGTGATGCTAAAAGTGTAAAGGAATTAGACTGCATTGCAGTGGTATATGGGTATTATATCACCGCTGTGAACCAATCAGATTGCTTGATTCTAGCTCCCCGTTTTACAAATAGCAATTACATTCTCATGCACACGCACACGCACACACACACACACACACACACACACACGGCTTAGACAGTTAGACTCTTTCTTAAGTCTTGTCTACTTATTAATACTTTCAGCTATAAAATAATTCCCATTTTTCATACATTATTGGTATTATTCAACTTTAATTGGCAGCATCTAGTTTATTGTCAGGTTTTCAACATCCAGCGTTCAGATCACAATTTCTTCAGAAATGGCCTGCTTTACTACGTGATTGTTATTCTCTTTCAGTGTCTTTTTAGGAGAATTACAAAAAAATGTATGTACTTTTTAATCTGAATTACATTCAAAGAAGATGGAAGTACTTTTTCCATAAATAGTATCTGCAGATATTCCCCTCGGCCCATCCACTGCCAATCAATGAAGATTTTCTCTGTTCTGGATGTTGGCAGCTGGACAATAAGAGGACAGTGTTTTTGAGAGATTTTAGTAAGAGTATTAAGCTGAAACTAACGAAGGGACTGTCAAAGTTAGGCCCTAAGGCAGCACTGAGAGCAGGAGAAATATGATATTAGGTAAATGTTTTCACAGTTGAAGGACAAAGAATCCCTTGCAGAGACTGTGAATCAGTTTGGTTCAGCTTAAGGATGTGATTTAAGGAAAACTGAGAGAGTAATGAAGCAGAGGAAGAGGAATGAAAGAATGATAAACAGTGCAGCAGATAGTAGCAGAGGGCTACAGACACCCAGCAGCCAAGAGGAAATGAAGGACACGGCAAGGGGACGGGGGACAGGAAGAGGGACAGGAGGAGAGACAGGAGGAGGGACAGGAGGAGGGACAGCAGGAGGGACAGGAGGAGTCGGCATGGAGAGAAAAAAGAAGAGCCTGAGAACGAGACGAGAGGCCGAGAGCGAGAGGGGAAAAGAGAAGATCTCCAGAGAGGGAATGTGAGCAGACTCCTCAGCCCAGACGCTCACCTGCCAACAGTCAATTGAAAACAACTCCGCACATAATCCCTGGGAACTAAAAATACCCAGCGCTTTGAAGGCCTCTCAGCCTCCACAGGCCCAACTAACAGCACATCTATGCTCCCTCTGCTCTGTGAGGGATTATTCAGGCAAGAGTTAAACAGCGGCAATGGTAGAGATACAGTTACATCTGCCCTGTGCACAACGAAGACATTAATGTTACTGCTCTGATCATCTGCACCAACACACAACCTTTTTTCAATATCCTGTATAAACATTATATATATATATATATATATATATATATATATATATATATATATATATATATATATATTATATACTGATAAGATTACTTTACATCTCATGTGACAGGTATTCCATCACATTTGGAACTCAAACGTACACAATAGGGTTAAAGGACACAGGCTTTTTCACTGGACGTCCACTGTCCAGCAGCTCAACCAAATTATGAAAGTCAGCTACAAGAGACGAAGCCAGTGTCTGGGACTTTGCCGGTTCCACCTCAGGCTCTGCAGGACCACTTTCCTGTAGAAGTTTCTTTTCCACTCGGCCATCCCACCAAGCACGACACAGGATGGCTCACTTCCACTGTTGCTGTATAGCGGCAGGGCAGACACACACACACACACACACACACACACACAAACTGTGGTGGGTGGTAGCAGGGCAGACAAACATTGCGTCATCACTCAGTGAACGACACACACCTCGGTGACCTGAGCTCCAGGCGGCTCGGCTCCGCCAACCTGTTGCATAACTCCCAGCTGAAGAGTCCAGCATGAGAGGCTGTTCAGAATATCATCTTACACAGGACTTGTGCCGCTGCTGTAAACAATAGAGAACTGGAGGAGAACTCTCACCCTCTCTCTCCCTTCTGTTACGCAACGCTGCTGGCCACGGCGGCTGAGCGCTGCAGAAGCCAGCGACGTCCAGCTCTTGCGTAAGTGAGCAGAGAGCGGGCTCTCAACAACAACAACAACCTGCGGGGAGGTCCGTCTCTCAGCCTCCTCTCAGCTGACTGACACCTCAGTCATCACAGCTGAACGCTGGCACTTACCAGAAAAGAAAAAGGTCGGTTAGTGACCGTCTGTTTACGGCAACGCAGCATAACAGCAAGACCGCATGAAAACCACAATCCATCACGGTGACAAACTCCCACTGTGAGAAAAGTAGTGGTGAAAGTGTCTCAGTGTCTCTGTTCCTTTAAGTCCAGACTAAAGAGCACTTTCTGAATTTGGACACTGTGCTTGTTTGTTTGCATATGTATTTGATATGTAAATCTATGTATTCTTGTGTGAAGCACTCTGAACAGCTTTGGTATGATGTGGTGCCAGTGGAGTGAACGATAGAGTAAACCTTCCTTCCTTCCTTCCAGCCCTCTTCTAGTCTTCTGATCACTCACTACATGTTATCATTCACCAATTCATACAGCCATAAATGGGGCTACCATGCAAGGTGCCACCTACCCACCAGCCTACAGGAGCGATTTGGGGTTCAGTGTCTTGCTCAAGGAAACATTGACAGGGACAAGCTGAGCCAGGGATGGAACCCATGATCCTCTGATTTAGGGATGAATCCCTCTACCACCGAGACACAGTCCATCCATCCATCTGCTTCCGGCAGACTGTATTTCAAAGACAAGTTTCTATTGTGTGAATAAACACAAAGTCAAACTTAACAATAATGAACACATTTCCAAAGAGCGATAGGACTTCAGAATGACAGTAGACAACCTCAGTGTCCCTGAGAAACGTTCTGCTTCCACAGAGCCATTTGTCTTCAGAATAGTAGCAGACCACCTCAGACTGTCACTCATTCACACTGCTGAAATGTCTCATACCGGTTGTGCCTCCTCTAAATTCAGATGAGTGTACTAGGATGATCACGCTGGTATGAGCATACGCACCAAGCCGTTAAATCAAACAGTTATCTTACAATATTAAATCGTACATCGCAGTATAGTCTAAAAATATTGAGACTCACTGCAGTACTCACTTTCAGGCACATGCCATAAACTCTCTCTCTCCACATGAATGGAGCCACTCCTTTCAGTCATTCAGCTTCCTATTACAAAAAGTGACACATCCTTCCTGCAGACTCTTTAAAGGCCTGATTAGAGGCAGATCTGGAACTTGAGCCAAACAACACTTTCTGTCCTGCACCCCTCGGCAATTTACGTACCACAGGAATGTCTCTCCATACTGCTGGTACCTGGACTGTTAAAAAGCGGGTTCAAAGTGTCTTGTTTCGCAAATTGTTACCTGATGGGGAGCTAATTACTGCCTTTGAATTCAGTTCACTAAATAAAAGCAAAGAGCAACATGTGGTTTGTAAATAAGCAGTAAACCGTTGGCTCACTGTGTTCACTACCTGTAACTTTCTTTGAATGCTGTTTGATTCAGGATATTCACGGCCGTGGGCACTCCGTGTCACCCACCGATGCAACGTGTGTGTGTGTGTGTGTGTTTCCAGGGCACTTCCAAAGAAAACAGCAGTGTAAATCAGATGCAAGCTATCATTACAGACAAACATGGCTGAGAAAAAGCAGGTTTTCTCGGGGAAACAGTGGGAGTGTGTTCTGCCATGCTGAGCAGTCTGTCTGCCTTCATCAGGACAGTTCACAGTTACACTTCTGATCTGTGCACAACACAGGAACAACACAACACTCAGCTCTGAAATCAACCTCTCAGTGTGTGTGAGAGTGTGTGTGTGTGTGATAAAGACAACAGTATCTGCTGTAGTATGAAGCAGACTTTGAGCAAAACATGCCGCACAACAAAAGCTGCACAAAACCAAAGACTTCATGTCACTGTGGATGAGGGAGTTGGCAGTACTTAATCATATTTTCATATCAATCTGTTAATAAGCAGCTAATGCTATGTGTAGGTTAATAAAAAAACAGTATGTGAGAGATGTTTACTTCCAGTGTGTTGCACTCGTTGAGGTGCTCTACAAATGACCAACGACAGAGCAGAGTGCAGAGGCAACAGGCTGTAGACATTTCTGTCGACATCTCGCAGCAGGTAGCCGGAAAGAAACACAGAAGAAGCTTTGCAAAAACTGTTTGTGCATTTCAGTGTGACAGAAGGGAAGATCTGTATTTATTCGGCCTTCATGAACAATACAGGAAAAAAGCTGACAATCAAGAAGGGGTTGGGTACATGAAACCTTTTTCCTCCTCTTTGACCATAGTTTGCTTTTAGATAATGTCATGGACGGCTGTCATGTCATTGGTTGTGCAGTGAACTGAACAAATTTTGAGCAAATTTTAAGAAACTGTGAAGTTGCAGTGTCTGTCCAAAATGTCATCACTTAATCATTTAATTTTATAATATAATAGCATATTCATTTTTGAGTAATGGCCCAAAACGTGTATTTCCTTGAGTCAAAGTGGATCCCTCAACCCTGAAGCCCTGTGCTGATCAGCTGTCTCTGGTGTTTACAGACAATTCACCACCTCACTGGAGGCATGCAACCTACCAGCCTCCCTCAAGGACTCCACCATCCTCACCATCATCCCCGTCCCCCAAAGAAACAAGGATCACAGGCCCGTGGACCTGACCAACATGGCCCTCCACTTCAACATCAAGCATCTGTACTCCTTTAGGAACCTCAGCAGGATCCTGATTGTGGACCTCAGTTCTGCCTTCAACACCATCATCCCGTCTCTGCTGCAGGACAAGCTCTCCCAGCTGCACCCGGATCACAGCCTCCCTGTCTGACAGGAAGCAGCATGTGAAGCTGAGGAAACGCGTTTCTGACTATCGGACCATCAGCCCGGACACAAACTTTTTGAGTCAACAAGGCCCCGGGTCTCCACTGACTCTCAGACCCCCTGAACAATTATATACACATCCCTGTACAACTCTACAGTTCAAAAACAGTCTTCTTTGATGTATTCATATTCTATTGTACATTGTTATATTTTTCATTATTATGCACCTATTGCCAAATTTCCTGTAAGTGCAAACACACTTGGCAATAAACTATTTATGGCATTCTTGAGACATCGCTTTCACGAGAATGGAGCGGACGGACTGAGGGGCACTAAAAACAAGACTGTTCCAGCAGTTATCCACATCATCTACACTGGGACCAGTATCAAATGGTGTTCAATCCAAACTGTGTTCAATGGATTCCATGGATTAGGTAAATAAAAACATTTGATTCAAGTCAGTGAAAGATGGTGGTCATGCTTCAATAATACAATTGGTATGAGATGGATTGTGAATCATCGTCGCTGATAGACTAGACCTTCCTTCCTTCCTTCCAGCACGCTTCTAGTTATGATCACTCACTACATGTTATCATTCACCAATTCATACAGCCATAAATGGGGCTACCATGCAAGGTGCCACCTACCCACCAGCCTACAGGAGCGATTTGGGGTTAAGTGTCTTGCTCAAGGAAACATTGACAGGGACAAGCTGAGCCAGGGATGGAACCCATGATCCTCTGATTTAGGGATGAATCCCTCTACCACCGAGACACAGTCCATCCATCCATCTGCTTCCGGCAGACTGTATTTCAAAGACAAGTTTCTATTGTGTGAATAAACACAAAGTCAAACTTAACAATAATGAACACATTTCCAAAGAGCGATAGGACTTCAGAATGACAGTAGACAACCTCAGTGTCCCTGAGAAACGTTCTGCTTCCACAGAGCCATTTGTCTTCAGAATAGTAGCAGACCACCTCAGACTGTCACTCATTCACACTGCTGAAATGTCTCATACCGGTTGTGCCTCCTCTAAATTCAGATGAGTGTACTAGGATGATTACGCAATGCAAACATTCATACAACTGCCAGTACGACCTTCACATCCTTACTTTATGCTGCACTATATAAAATGAACATCAGTACTTCCTGCTTTTTTACTGTTTAGCAGTTCAGTATAAACATATTCAATAATCCCCACATGATACACTGCAGATAGCGATAGATATGAACCTTGTTAGTAGGAAATTGGCTTACAAACCATGAACAAAAAAAACCTCAGCTGTCTCAGTCTGACTAGTACATGACACAACATGGTTGTTGTCTTTCCTATTATACAAAAATAGACAGTGAAATCCTTCCATCCTTTTGAATGTGAATATAAAAGAAAGAAGTCCCTTGTGCAGACATCCCGTCAGAGCAGAATCAGCAGTGGGATGGGGGGTTGTCAGCATGTTCACAGTCTGCTGTGGAGGAAGCTGGAACTCTATAGCACTCCAGAGACATACGGGGAGCTCCACTCAGCTCCACTCTGATCCATCACAGCTCCACACTGCTCCATCACAGCTCCACTCTGCTCTACTCTACTCTGCTCTGCTCCACTCTGCTCTACTCTGCTCTACTCCACTCTGCTCCATCACAGCCTCACAAACAGGGAGGCTCTGTGTCAGCCGGCCAGCACCATGAGAGCGTTCACAGCTGAGGCTCCCAGCTATCAACTGATACACTTGTAAATACTAGCAGTACTGCTTTCTGTCTAGGATTCCCTGCAAAGCACCACATTTTAAACTGAAATTGAAAAGTTTGAAGTGTAAATATCTGAAAAATGTGCATGTTTTGGAAGAGTGAGATAAGTGTTAAAACTTTGTGGCAACTGCAGGTTTTTACTTTGAGCAACCCCCAAAAGGAAAAAACACCAAAAATGAAAAGCTGATATTGAAGCAAAGGGGTTCAGTGCGATGAAAACAAGATGTGGCAAGAAAACCCATTGATAGGACTGGTTTAACATGTTGGAAATACACGTATTCATCAGCAGAGATTGAGATGTGAAGATTTGTATGAAGACTGAAAGCTGTTTCAGTCTCTGGGATTTCTCAACTGGCAGGTTTCCATGAATCGTGTTGAAATTTGTATTTATTTATTACTCTTTTGTTTATATTTGTTCATGTTTATTACTCTATTGTTTATATGTGATTATAGTTATTACCTTATTGTTTATGTGTTTGTATTTATTATGTGATTATAGTTATTACCTTATTGTTTATTTTTATTATGTGATTGTAGTTATTATTTTATTGTTTATTTTTGTTTGTATTTATTATGTGATTTTAGTTATTACCTTATTGTTTATGTGTGTTTGTATTTATTATATGATTATAGTTATTATGTTATTGTTTATGTGTGTTTGTATTTATTATGCTATTATAGTTATTACCTTATTGTTTCTGTGTGTTTGTATGGGTTAGGGTTAGTCAAACTGGTGGACAATGTAGTGTGATTGTTCAGAAAGAACCAGATGTCGAAAGAGGTGATTTAGTACTTCACTTCATTAAAGTTGTGGACTCACAACATTTGATTAAAACATGATTGGTCAAAATATCTTGACTTATACTCAGCCTTAGTATTGGTCAAGTCTCGAAAATACATTTCCCATGATGTAATCTATACCATTTCTCATCAGACCCTCCCTGCCTGGTAAATACCAATGTTTTTCTAAGTCCACACCCCCAGTTCCTGTGATCAATTTCCAAACAGACCTTAAAAGTTATTAGCCACCAACTTAGCTTCTCTTCTGCTGGAACTTTCCATGCAGGCAGGCAGGCTATACACTAAAAGCCCCATAGCTAACTGGCTTTAAATAAACCGCTGTGAGGCCTGGCAGAGTGTCTCCAACCCCCTCACCCCCCTTCACCCCTCGCCTTCCTCGTTCCGCTGCCCAGCCCGTCTGTGAGGCTTTCAGGCCCATGTGCCCCACATTGCTGCCTCGGAGGATTTCCTGGCACCTAACCAAACAAGGCTGATACTAAATAAATAGAGCCTATCAGCTTAGGGGCTCACTGCTTGATCTCCCTGCTGTCAGCATCAGCCTCCAGATGTGAGGACCTGGCCAGTGTCACCAGTTCATATGAATGGGAATCTTTCCTCCCTGCGTGTTGACGCAGTATTATTTATACTCTGTAAATGCTTTGCTGACTGCACTTGGCATCGGGCCACATCTATTCATATTCAAGGTATTTACACAAGAGGCAGAGCCAAGGATAACATTTAATGCAAAATACACCTCAGGGCATACAAAATGTCCTGCTAATTTATTTTTGCTTCAGCTCATGTGCTCACATTTCTGATGGAATGGGAAAGCCATATTGGGGTTAATAGCTCTCTTATTTTGTTTCTACAGCCATGCCTATATTCTGATGTCTCTTTGATCTGCTGAAGGGGAAATTCATCTTCTCCACATGGGAGGTCAAAGGTCAGGGTCAGCTACAGAACAGCAGAGAAGAAAACCAAGGCCTTCTGCTTGAAGGGTTATAACTCAAACTTGGCTTCCTCTGCAAACTGCATGCTGTCTCCAGGAGGCAACCTCTGGTTCTGAAACTTGCATTCTCTCTACTGTCCATCAGGGGCGACTCCTCTGGTTGTATAGAAGTCTATGAGAAAATGACTCTACTTCTCTCTTGATTTATTCCCTCAGTAAACATTGTAAACATGAGTCTATGGTCTCAATCTCTAGTTTTAAGTCTTCTTCAATACAGCATGATGTTCATTTAGTAAATGATGGTCCATTTAGAGTCAAATAGACCATAAGCAGGGTATGCTTTAGGGTGGGGCTACCTTGTGATTGACAGGTCTCTCTACCTGAGCCAAAACAGTTTATCTATGTCACTCCTCCTCAGTCCAAATATGGTCACTTCTGCTCACTGGTTGCTCAAATCCAAGATGCGACAGCCAAAACGCTGTCGAGGCTTCAAGACTGCTGTCACCAAACCACTGGGTGACGTCACAACGACTACCTCCAGTTCTGTCATAGAGACTATGGTTGTGTATTATAGATGTAACTACTGGTTTTAGCAGATCAACACACCTCGTACACACCACCGGTCCTTTATTTACATCTCATCCTTCAAGGTGTCAGCGTGCATTTTAGTTCAGTTGCTGGGAATGTTGGATATCAGTTAGCTGGGCATGGTTGTCAGCGCCTCCATGCGCTCGTGTCATTTCATAAAAGGGTTCTCTGCTAATTTTACACGTAAAAAAAAAATAGTGCGAGAATTAAGACTTTTAAACGGAGAGGGAGAAGGTCTGAAGTTACAGTGAAAGAGTGAATCCTACACAGCTACTCTGCTCACACGATACACCATGGTGACCATAATGCCTACGTTAAGCTCAAGCCGGATCCTACACAACTATACAAGACAAGACGGGAGAATCCTGGACTGAAAAAAGAGAGCTGGGTGAGTGTGGATGTCTAAGACTGAATGACTCCCATGACCACACAAGGGAGCCATTCTTCATTGAGTTTAAGGTGTCTAACTCT
Organism: Anoplopoma fimbria; assembly: GCF_027596085.1. Taxonomy (NCBI): domain Eukaryota; kingdom Metazoa; phylum Chordata; class Actinopteri; order Perciformes; family Anoplopomatidae; genus Anoplopoma; species Anoplopoma fimbria. Next base: position 14,306,504 of record NC_072468.1, on the reverse strand, counting down.
GTGCTTGTCATGACGCAAGGACCAGAACCACATTTAGAGACGCACCAGTATTTTCAGAACCATTACTCTGGGTGATCCACAGACACTTTCAGTAAGTAGAAAGTAGTTCCAGTGAGTGGGTCGGAGGCAGACAGTTACTAACGACATGAGTGAACTAGAGGGGAACAGACAGAAATTAATGTGTATTTGGGGTCCACTCCCACCCTACAGCCGACCCCCTTGGTCCTCGGCTATCTGGATGCAGACATTCTACTGTAACAGCCCCCGCAGTGACGTCAGAGAGTTAGAGGAGGACATGCTGGTGTCTCTGCACTCATCCACAAGAGTCGTCCAAAACAATCACAAACACGTGACCACGAGTGAGGTGTTTAAACTTCTCACTCAAGGAACATCAGGGGGATCACATGCACGCACGCACACACGCACAGACACAGACGCTTACTCTCTGCCGGGTAGAAGGGCTGCATGTCGACCTTGTGCACCTCCTTTGCGTAGTACTCCTCCTCGCTCCGCTGCCGCTCGCACGTCGCCGCGCGCTCGTTGGCCTTCTCCTGCAGCAGGTCGCGTGTGCTGTTGTAAATAGCCACGATGTCCCGAGACACCTCCTCGGGCTCGGGGTAGTCCTCTGGGGGGCTGGTGAGCTTCAGCTTGCTCAGGATCTGCCCTCGGATGGCCTCGATGCGCTTCTTCTTGAACTGGTCCATGTCCAGCGTGCTGCACGTGGACAGACTGAGCGCCACGGCGGCTAGATCCAGAGTGAGGAGCAGACTGACGACACACAGGTTCATCTTCTCCTCCGACGGCTGCCAATGCCAAAGAAAAAAAAAAACACCTAGGAAAATATTCAGCGAAGCGATTTAAACACCGCCAGGCAGACTCATTTCTGAGCCAAAACTAATTTACGACCACGAGCCAAGTGGCCCGCTATTTGTAAACCGTGTGGTTCAAATAACCCCAGTTTCAGGAAAGTGTACCTTAAAATCCATTCAACTAACTGGACAGAAGGAGAAGCCGTTCCTAACGCTGGTGGTGTCGGTGCGGCAGAGCGTTTGCAGGGCGGGACGTGCGGCCATCAGACGGCCGCGAGAGGTCCGGATGGAAACAGGAGAGCTGACGACAGCGGGACCGAGCTCACCTCCATCGCGTTTACTCTCCACGGAGTTGGCAACGATAATCCGAACTCAAACGCGGTCCCGAAGTTCATCTGAGACGTAACGTGGGGGAAGTTTCTTCTGACGCGCTGAAATAAAAATAAAAATTAAAAAAAATCCAAATAAAGTTGTGATTGCACGATGTGAGAGTCCACCTTCAGAAGTAGCTCACAAACAGCTCGGAGTTTGGCTTCGGTTCCACTGCATAGCGCTTTTACGCGTCTCCCTCAACCAATCTAGTTGGGGGACGGCTCGTTCCAAGCGGACAGCGGCGGCCGCTTTGTAGGATATTATTACAGGTCTAAAGTTCCACGTGTTACCCCCACCCCCCCACCCACCCCCGGTCTGTAGTCTTCACTGTCGAGAAAAGGGGACCCTTGAAATCCACGTTATGAGACGGTTTGTTGTAAATAGGAGCGTTCACTGTGCCCATTGGGACAGCGCTGCAGCGGCTAATGGCCCGTCGGCCCCTGCAGGCGCAGGGTCCTAAAGCCGGCCCACGCCTGATCTCTGTCGAGTTCCTCACTGCGTCACACAGTTCCATTAGACACAAGTTCCATTCTTCGACTGGGGTTCGAACCCCGCTGCGCTCCGCACTGCACAATGTCACATGTGTTTGTTGTGTACAGTCTGAGCTGCTGTAGCTCAGTAATGCTGACAGACCGTGGTTTCATCACATGTGTGCTCTGTTTGAATAGTGCACTTTCAGTATACTGTCACTGCATATGTGCTAGTGAGTTCACTTTATTGCCATTACAACAAAGGACACAGGATGACAGTGAAACCATGATCTAAATAGAAGTGTAAGAGTGATGTCACTACCATAGACATGACATAGCCTCTGTGATGTCACTACCATAGACTGTACAAACATGACGTAGCCTCTGTGATGTCACTACCATAGACTGTATAAACATGACGTAGCCTCTGTGAGGTCACTACCATAGACTGTATAAACATGACGTAGCCTCTGTGAGGTCACTACCATAGACTGTATAAACATGACGTAGCCTCTGTGAGGTCACTACCATAGACTGTATAAACATGACGTAGCCTCTGTGATGTCACTACCATAGACTGTATAAACATGACGTAGCCTCTGTGAGGTCACTACCATAGACTGTATAAACATGACGTAGCCTCTGTGATGTCACTACCATAGACTGTATAAACATGACGTAGCCTCTGTGATGTCACTACCATAGACAGAGCCTCTGTGATGTCACTACCAAACTGTATAAACATGACGTAGCCTCTGTGAGGTCACTACCATAGACTGTATAAACATGACGTAGCCTCTGTGAGGTCACTACCATAGACTGTATAAACATACGAGCCTCTGTGATGTCAAACTGTATAAACATAGCCTCTGTGATGTCACTACCATAGACTGTATAAACATGACGTAGCCTCTGTGACGTCAGAGGATTCTGAAGAGCAAAAGGGGTGTATAAAGTGGGACTGTTCCAACTATCCTCATTTTGGCGGGGAGGACAAAGGCGAACTCCCGGCCAATGAGGTGGACATGTAGGGGAGGAAATGAGGTGGCTGAGGACAAAACTCTTTTTTGGACCATCCTGGACCATCCTTTTGAAAAAGATTGGAGATAATACCGACCCACAATTCCTTGTGGCAGCAACAGTTTACGCTACAAACTCGGCCGTCCATGAAAACAAATGTTATGCCTTTCTTAAACAGATTTAACAATCATTTTCATACAGTTATATACTAACAGGATTCATGATAAATATGAGTGGACAGTGACAACCGTTTCATATAATCGTTTTCATATTAATTTACTTACAATCGATATGGCAAACTGTCAATAACCAAATTCTCATAGACAACAAATATTATCAACATGAATAAATAATAAAAAGGAGTAGGAAGAAATAAAGACACATACCAATACTCCATAACCCAAACATTGATATTGATATTGCTCGAGTGAATTGTCCGTTTCAAAAAGTGTGGTCTACTGTGAGCAGTGTTGGTACTTAAGGGACGTAGTTTAGTTATAGTGGAGACAGATTCTCTGAGCACCACGGTTGTCTCTTCCTCAATCCTTATGAACTCTCCTTCACATCTTTCCTTGACCTCATGACGTTTGCTCAGTTGTCATGGAGCTGTATATGTTCCTCCATTACACATGATATTGTATATAAAATGAATAATGGGGTTCATAGGAGTCGCATCAATCAAATTGTCTGATGAAGTGATTGAGTAGCTGCGCAGATCTGCAGAACGGTGAGCCAGTCAGCACACACATTCTGTGAGGAGTCCACATCACTCCACTAGTTGTTGTTCGTCATCAGTCATGATAACACGAACCCAGCTGGGAGCCGTAGGCCTGTTACAGAACCGAGCCAGCTGGCCAACACTGGCACTGATACACAAAGGCCAATGGTCATGTCCTTTTAAATAAAAATAAAAAGGCTGAGCTGGCTGCGTAGCTTTGACATTAGATGTGAGAGTCACAGTCTAAAGCTTCAGTCCGTGCTGGTGTTTGAGCAGACAGACAGTCAACAGGGCCCGGATAAAAGGCAGCATACCTCAGTGTTGCCATGTGTGGTGCAGACGGGCTGACGCGCCGTCCCCCTACTACGCCCATAACGCCCCGCACAAACAATTCCAGGGCTTTTGCCACCAGGGAGGGACACAGGAAGCACTGCAGTAAAACTGGAGAGACACTGCCGGACACAACAGCTGCTCACTTTAAAGCAGCACGTCTGCTGATGTTCCAGATCTTTCCTTGTGTCATTGAATCCCAGAGACAAGCCACAGATGAATAAGTTGTGTGTGTCCACAGGCTGATATGTCTCATCTTCTGTCCATCTGTTTGTGACCCATCTCCAGGCTGTGTTCAGCACATTTAACTCATTAGGTTTGAAGGCCTGAAGGGGGGAAAATTATAAAGTAATGAAATATAAACATACTTCCTTTTAACCAGTTCACAGGGTTGGTTGGAACAGCTGCTTGAAAGGGTCAAGTCGAACTTAACACCACACCAACATGCTTTATGTTCATTCAAGGAGTCAAGGGTTGCTGGAACTCTTCCCCCTCTCTATTCTGACCATGAACACATCCCACCTGACACTAAACTGTAAGGGCCTCATGGACAGAGACACCACAGAGACCTTACGCCTTTCAGCAATTGGTTGTTTATTTAAAACATTCCTATTTACAGAGTATACAATGATATGAAAATTGTATGATTAAGGAGCTCCTCCAAGTTCCACCAGGTCCAACATCTCTGTCATCCTGTTTTCACATGGTTTGTCTCACAGAGTGGAAAAGGGGTAGGGCTTGCTACTGGATTGAAGCAGTCCCACACTTCCTGAGGTCCAGCTGTTCTCTTCAGGTTAGGGTTTCTGTTCCCTAGAATGTCCCTGAAGGCCTCACAACCTGCTGTACACAGTCCCTTCAGTCAGTTTTGACAGTGTCATCCTCCTCTCTGTCACTGTCTTTGTCCCAGTCTTTCATGGTGGCTCCCATCATGAAGTCATCTGAGAGGACACTCCAGGAGGACTGCTGCGCTGCTGCTGCCACCTACACACAGAGAGAGAGAGAGAGCTTAGGATTCAGCTCTGCTCATGTCTCATGCTTTCATGAGACAACAGTGACACCTTGAGGCGACTCAGTGAAATCACAGCTTGTTAGACAAAGTGATGAAGAGTATCGACCCATTCTGCAAAATCCAACAGCAGTGTATTTGTTTGTTTTCCCTCTCACTGGTTTGGTGTACATGCATGACGAGTCAAAGAGCACATCTGTCTCTTCAGCCTCTGCAGCAGCTGGGAAACATGCCCAACATCTGGCCTGAGATCAGTGGACTTTCCCTCATAGAACGTTAATAGATGGATGGTGTACTCCTTCTGTAGTGAAAAGGGGACATCAACATGTGAAAAGAACATCATTGAACTTACAGTAGTGTCTTCAGTCCTGCTGTTGGCTCCGCTGCCTCCCTCTGTCCTTCTCAGCACATCGATGAAGTCTTTCTTAGAGACGGACGAAAGAAACTTGGCCTTCTTCCTCTCTGATCCACCAACTTCTTTTACCTTGTTATCGATGGTTTTCTGGTGTTTCCTCACAGCGTTGAACAGCTGCACCACCCCTCTGAACATAAAACACACACTGGGATCAGAATTGAAGCTTGTTGTTGAGAATGTTGAGCAAAGCCTCACAGAATAAAAGTTGACACCTGGTAGCAATTCTTTGCAGAGCTCTTTCAGTGTCGCGGTTCTTCACTACGTCAGGTTTCTCTCTGCACATCATCTCCCAAGCTCGCTTCTTGTCAACCTGATGGACACAGACACAAAATAAAATGTTCAAGCTGGCAATAGGCCGAGGTGGAATGGCTGAAAAATACCAAATCTGTTGACGTATGTGAAGTACACGGATCACATTCATTTCTATGGAAAGCAAGAGAGCCGGCCGCACCTTTCACGATGGATACTACATTTGCAAAATCACGACCCAACTTCAACTTCATGCAATTTAGGTCAGTCCATCGCAGGGCAACATGCTCTCAAAACTCTGGACAGGCCTAATTTGCATAAAGTTGAAGATGGGTTGTGGTTATGCAAATGTAGTTACAGCAAATGGTCAGTCAACTGTTCGTGACTTCTCACTGGGCCCGTTACCTGTTTCTTTCTCTCCAGCTGCTCCTGTCTCTCCCTCTCCTTCATCTTGTCCAGCTCTTTGTTCTTCACCAGGATGCTGGTTCTGCTCTCAGGGGTTTTCTTACCAAGGATCTTCGCCATGGCCTCAGCCCACCCGGCATTGGCATTATCAACCTCTCCCTCCTCATCATTACTCCCTCCTTCACCATCTCCGTCACCACCATCGCTCGCTCCATCATCTGATTCGTCGTTGCTCCCTCCTTCAGAATCCCTCTGGTCACCGTCTTCCTCAAACTGAGGCTTTCCATCATCTCCTGAGTCCCAAAAACAAATACCAATGATTACGGCTGCTGCTACCCTCTCTCACTCCACTGAACTTATATAACTTATAGTACACCAAAGTTATGAGATCAGGAATGGATAAAACAAATATACTATGGAAACCCAAATCTGTACAATATTCTGTTTTCACAAAAAGCTTCAGAATTTGACTGCTATTTTGAATAACTAGCCAATATTTGTTCATTTCACTAGTCTCATTAGGAAACCAATTGTCTAAATGTTTCTATGGATAAGCTGCTTTTGAAGAGTGACACTTTACAATTCAATTCAATTCAGTTTATTTCATATAGCCCAGAATCACAAATTAGCCTCAGAGGGCTTTACAATCTGTACACATGCGACATCCTCTGTCCCGGGACCCTCATATCGGCACAGGAAAAACTGTGCCGACAAAAAGGCACAGGAAACTCAAAATGGTCCATCATGTGGCTAAATAGGAGCTAATTATGTCTGTTGTTTTGCCATCCATTCTTAGAAATGCCCCAAAATGCTGTTGACTGTTCCACGTAGTTTCTTAATTTCCTACTTTTAAGCCCATTTTGTTCCGTTTCTCTCAGAGGGAGCAGCTGCAGACAGGGAATCCTTCTCAACCTGAGCCTCAACCGGGCAGCACTATGACACTGGAACATTTACAGGAGCTTCACCACTGAGCTTTGATGAAAAGTGTATTTGAAGTGACAGACAGACAGTTGGCGGAGAGAAAACAGAGCAGTAGAGGGCTGAATGCAGGAAGAGGTTCTTAGGTTCTCCTTATGTGGAGCTCGACTATGGGGAGTTGGTTTCTAATTCATAGTGAGACAGCAGCGCTGCCTATAGTCACCTACATGTTCCTCTCTGCTGCACAGAGAGTGCCATGAGGAGCTTGATGAGTCATGTTTGGGGTTTCATTGATTTTGGATCATTGGTACTCTAGTATACAGTTTATGGCCAGGAGGTTCGTCTGTCCTTTAAGGCCCTGCGCTCACTTCCTTCGTAAGCTGTAGAAGGTGAAAATCAACTGGTTTCTCCTCATTCGCATGGAGTTCAACTCGGAACGGGGAGCAATTTTGGGGTAGTTAGGTGTCTTACTCAAGGACACCTCGGCATGTTGACTGTAGAGGGGTTCGAACCACCAACCTTGTGGTTGCGGGACATGCGCTCTACCTTGTGTGCCATTGGGTAGACATAGCAACCTACAATGAGAGTCAACATTGATTTTATTTTTTTTATCTAGCGTTAATCAGGACCGTCTCGGTCTGTTCGATGGCAAGAAAAATAATAAAAATGGCTGATGATTTGAGGTTGTAATTTGATGTTCTTCTGAATGTTAATGCTTTATACAGTATGTATAAAGCACTGTATACTACATCTACACACAGATGCATCTAAATCAAATGGTATGTGGTATGCGTCTAAACCAGTCAGCTCCTATGGCCTGCTGTCTTGAAGTAGTGGAATCAGACTACTAAATTTTGAACAGCTTCAGCCTCCATGTTGAACTGTAAACACCCATTCAGAATATCCCTGGGATAGAAATTCAATTCACACTCATTTTGCAAAGAAAGGAGGACGGGATGATGATTTTTTTTTATTATTAGTCACATTTCTTTTACTAGCATAACTATTGTACTATATCCACTGCTGCATTTCTTGGTAATAATTTTTCTATTATTAATACTGCTATTACTACTGTCATTATGATTATTCATTGACTATGTTGTAGATCTATTAAGTTGTTTATTCTGGTCACATGACATCTATCACACTTCTGTCCATCCTGAGAGGATGGAAGGATCATCGTCTGTTGCTCTCTGAGGTTTCTTCCTTTGTTCTGTTAAAGGCATATTATTGGGGAAATTTTCTTTATCCGCAGAACAAAGTATGATGCTAATTTGGGATTTTTGGCTCTACAAATAAAATGGAATTGAACATTTGAATTGAACTGATTATTGTTATGTAGTCATATGTGTAAATATGAGCATGATATCTGAAAAGAGCTGTGGTGTCCGTGCGTTTGTTTTTCTTGCTAGAATTTGGCTGTGGCCTTTTACATTTGATTTTATAGTTTGCCTTTGTGAAAATAAAGAGAGAAGCATCACTGAAAGTTTAATTGTTTGCCGTGTCCACCATCTCAAGATGAGGAATGTACTAAAAGTGTGTCAGTCGTGTTCTGCGATGTCAGAATCGTATCGTTATGCATGGCAAACTAGTTATTTTTTTTGGTAACTTAAAACATTTTATAAGAGTCTTGAAAGGAGTTCTGTGCAAGTTACTGTTACGATAACATGAGAGCAGTATGGACACATTCGCCACATTCATGTTACTGCAGGGCAATTTCTTGTTATTGAATTTTTCTAATTTGATTGTCTGGCTCAGAAGAAGGAATGATGGCCGCCAACAAGTTATATTTACATTTTATTTGCTCTCAAGTCAGTTTCACTCCGCCGGGGTAGCAGTGAAAGAATTAGGTTAAGATATCGTCATACACACCATAAGAATACATCTGCAACACATTCATTTAACAGAACACACACGTTATTACAGTCAAATCTACTAGGGTCCAGATGAGGCAGTGATATTATAAATATCGTGTGTACACGTCAGAAGGGAACTTCTCACAGACAGATTTATTACCCTGGTCTATTGATGGAGTTGCTAACCACCGTCTTAGGACCGCTTTACGCGCTCATAGTTGTGAGGGTTGGTTCAACCAGACGATACTGTGAGTGTTCAGCTCGCCTCTAAGTACAGGGCCTTGGTTAGTCAACAATAGATCCTGAAAGACCACTCGCACGAGATAGCCGTCTCACGCACGCGAATATCACCAGTTAATGATGCACAGCTGCGTTCTCGGTCAGTAGAGCAGCACTGGGGAATGTATTTATTCAGTGGACTACATTTACCATCAGCCCTGTTTGGACGTCAACATAAAAGGTGGCGGATTTTCCATTTAACGTAACCTTACATCCTCCCGTGTCATGTAAGTACTCACCCTACAGTGGTGTATTTCTTTAGAGTACTCCAAACTAGTTGAGCACTCCAGCTTTAGCTGCGTTAAAGCCAGGTAAAGTAACTGACTACCAGGAACAGGGCTAGTGCTAAGCTAGCTACGGAGCATATTAACGGCTAACACCAAATAAAGTAAGGTTTGCTAGCTAGAAAACATATAATGGGGAGATTGCAAATAGGTGGCCACCACTTTTGTCCAGTTTTACAGAGGTAACGACCGTGAATTGGGTAAAAGAAAACTCACCAGAAGACATCACATGTGTTTTCATCAGAGCTGCCATTATGGAGTTACACTGAAACCTCTCCGTAGAGTCCGACCACAAGAGGTTCCGGCACTACTTCTTCTTCGGTTTAATGGCGGGTGGCAACCAGCGTTAAGAAGCATTACCGCCCCCCTCTACGGTGGAGCGTGGAACAGAGTTATCTTTTCCTTCTCCAAACAAACATACAAAAGAAACACTGAACACTAAATTCTATTGACTAGTTAAGTTTCTTTTAGACATTGGAAAGGCTTCCCTAACCTGATGTCAAACATTTTAGACTCAGTTCTTCCACTCCACCTCTCTGATTTCCCCCTTTATGCTTCTCGTTTGTTTCAACACTCGTTGACGTGGTTATTGTTTAATGACATACTCCACTGATTCCTCTACTTGACGATGTTCATATGATCTCGAGGAATGTTTACTTATTAAGTGCTGTGTGTCTGATATGTCATACTCTCAGCCTTGCCTATGTTCTCCTCACGTGACACGTGGCAGAGCGCTCTCGGTCGAGCTAATTGAGTGGCGTGCTAACTAGTGCGTGTCCACTCAGTGTTTGCTAGATTTACATCGTACCGTGTCATTGAAGAGAATGTTTCTGCTCCCCTCTCATTGTAGAGTTATACACTGTCCAACCAGCTTTCACACAGTGTCCTCGCTCAGGCTAACCTGGTAGGACGCTAATACTTAAAAGTCCATATTGATATCGTGTACATTGACTTTTGTAACATTACTGCCCTCACAGTTAGCAGAGTAGTCTCACTCAGGCTAACTGGTGGGTAGTTAATAAATACAGCGACTGCTAAATACAGCAGTGGCTCTGGCTGCTGGAGGGGCCCGACCCGCTGCTGACTGGCTGCATAGAACTGGTCAGAAGGACTATTCTGAATGCCAGAGCACCATCTACCTGTCTTCAGTACAAGAACAGATGGAGGTTGTTTTCTGACTGGTGTGCGGTTCAGAACAAGGACCCAGTACAGTGCCCTGTGCCTGCCATATTTGAGTTGCTGCAGTCCCTCCTAGAAAGGGGCCAGTCTCCCTCTACTCTGAGGGTATACTTGGCTGCTATTTCATGGCAGATGCTAGGGTCGACAATAACACAATGGGGAGCCACAGGCTGGTGTCCCTCTTCCTAAAAGGGGCTCTGTGGTTTCGTCCCAGAACACCCTGAAGGCTCCTGCATGGGACCTACCCCTGGTACTGGACAACCTATGCTTGCCTCCCTTTGAACCCTTGGCACGGCCAGAGCTGAGGTGGCTTTTTTCCCAAAATATCCTTTCTCCTTGACATCGCTTCGGCAAAGCGGGCGACGAACGACATGCCCTGTCGGTGAGTGATCCATGTCTGACGTGGAAATAAGATGGTTCAGGTGTCACTTCGTGGGGTATCACAGCGCTTATTCCAAAGGTGCTGATGCATGATGTGAACACAGAGTCCACCTTCTCTCATCGCACCGGAGGCCTGCTCTCTGTCCTGCTGTCCGCCCATCAAGTGCAGCTTGATCCGGGATGAACGATGGAGCCAGGTCTCTGTGTGGATGTGGTCTCAACAGTCACAGACCTCCCACTGCTTTCAACCATCTTATTTTTCAAACATCAGACAGCCAGGAGCATGCTGGGTAATGGAGAATAGCCTTAGGTCCTAGCTAGGTTAGCTTAGCTTTCATCTCGGCTCTCCTCCCTCTCCTCTCTGGGGCAGTTTGGTGGTGTTTGGTCTGGCTGGTTGGACGGCCGTAGCAACGGTAATGAATCTATACAGTGGGGCAAAAAAGTATTTAGTCAGCCACCAATTGTGCAAGTTCTCCCACTTAAAAAGTTGAGAGAGGCCTGTAATTTTCATCATAGGTATACCTAAACTATGAGAGAAAAAATGAGAAAATCACATTGTCTGATTTTTAAAGAATATATTTGCAAATTATGGTGGAAAATAAGTATTTGGTCAATAACAAAAGTTCATCTCAATACTTTGTTATATACCCTTTGTTGGCAATGACAGAGGTCAAACGTTTTCTGTAAGTCTTCACAAGCTTTTCACACACTGTTGCTGGTATTTTGGCCCATTCCTCCATGCAGATCTCCTCTAGAGCAGTGATGTTTTGGGGCTGTCGCTGGGCAACACGGACTTTCAACTCCCTCCACAGATTTTCTATGGGGTTGAGATCTGGAGACTGGCTAGGCCACTCCAGGACCTTGAAATGCTTCTTACGAAGCCACTCCTTCGTTGCCCGGGCGGTGTGTTTGGGATCATTGTCATGCTGAAAGACCCAGCCACGTTTCATCTTCAATGCCCTTGCTGATGGAAGGAGGTTTTCACTCAAAATCTCACGATACATGGCCCCATTCATTCTTTCCTTTACACGGATCAGTCGTCCTGGTCCCCTTGCAGAAAAACAGCCCCAAAGCATGATGTTTCCACCCCCATGCTTCACAGTAGGTATGGTGTTCTTTGGATGCAACTCGGCATTCTTTCTCCTCCAAACACGACGAGTTGAGTTTTTACCAAAAAGTTCTATTTTGGTTTCATCTGACCATATGACATTCTCCCAATCCTCTTCTGGATCATCCAAATGCTCTCTAGCAAACTTCAGACGAGCCTGGACATGTACTGGCTTAAGCAGTGGGACACGTCTGGCACTGCAGGATTTGAGTCCCTGGCGGCGTAGTGTGTTACTGATGGTAGCCTTTGTTACTTTGGTCCCAGCTCTCTGCAGGTCATTCACTAGGTCCCCCGTGTGGTTCTGGGATTTTTGTTCACCGTTCTTGTGATCATTTTGGCCCCACGGGGTGAGATCTTGCGTGGAGCCCCAGATCGAGGAGATTATCAGTGGTCTTGTATGTCTTCCATTTTCTAATAATTGCTCCCACAGTTGATTTCTTCACACCAAGCTGCTTACCTATTGCAGATTCAGTCTTCCCAGCCTGGTGCAGGTCTACAATTTTGTTTCTGGTGTCCTTTGACAGCTCTTTGGTCTTGGCCATAGTGGAGTTTGGAGTGTGACTGTTTGAGGTTGTGGACAGGTGTCTTTTATACTGATAACAAGTTCAAACAGGTGCCATTAATACAGGTAACGAGTGGAGGACAGAGGAGCCTCTTAAAGAAGAAGTTACAGGTCTGTGAGAGCCAGAAATCTTGCTTGTTTGTAGGTGACCAAATACTTATTTTACCGAGGAATTTACCAATTAATTCATTAAAAATCCTACAATGTGATTTCCTGGATTCTTTCCCCCCATTCTGTCTCTCATAGTTGAAGTGTACCTATGATGAAAATTACAGGCGTCTCTCATCTTTTTAAGTGGGAGAACTTGCACAATTGGTGGCTGACTAAATACTTTTTTGCCCCACTGTATATATTTTTATCAGAGTTTAATATATCTCAATAAAAAATATCCTGCCTACTTTGAGATGTTAATGATTGCAATGCCATTACGGTAGAGCACATGTCTGAACAAGAATGATCTTTTTTCATTAGTAACTTTTCGGTCCACTGTGATGCATTTACTGTTGCCATCATCTCAAGCATGTGTATGGATAAATGATCTGATGTTCTTCCTTTAACAGGGACTGATAAAAGCAAACAATGTGTTCCCTGTAGGGATCCTAGGATCAATAAGTGTATACTGGGACAGTATAATCATTTTCTTTTTTTTCTTTTTGTTTAGGCCTTCTTACGGTATGCATAGTCTATTTATCACAATATCATCCACTGTCTCAACCCAAGCTATGTTCTGCCTCCTTACACTTCCAGTAATGGAGAAAACAGACCACTGCTCCTTTTTTTTTCTGGTTTTAAAACAGAAAAATAAAAAACGGAGCAGTTTATAGTTTCTCTGATTAAGACTTTTGAGAAAGTGGGTAGAATATAATTAGTTCTATAATTGCCTCCTTGACCTGGTGCTACAGTCTTCAAATTTGGCGTGATGATCGCTGTTTTCAGAGGTTTATCAGGTGTTATATAGGTTTGTTTTGAATTGGTTGATGATTTTACCCACTTCCTTTTGGTCACTTCTTGAAATGGAAAGACACTCATGAAAATGGCTCAAAATGTACAGCAAACTTCTCCACTGATTGAGCGATGTATTTAATAAATTAATTTGCAGTATTTCTGTACAGTCAGGGATGATCACTCCGTTTACCTCTTTACAGCTCTGCTATTGATTTTGTTGACTGGACTTAAGTTTAGTAACATTGTATGTTTAGGTGTTTCCAGAGAGAGATGCTATTCCCTTTCTATTCCATAATTATTGTGTAAAGTATGTAGTTTTCGCCTCACGCAGTTCCCTTACTACCATATTTGTCAGACCCTTTAAGATAAGGAGATCCCTATCGATTTTGGTGTGCAGTGACTTTTTCAGTGCAAGATCTCTTTTGTTCAGTAACTGGTGGATGTCATTATTCAGCCAGGGTCAAGATACTCTTATTCGCTTACATTTAAAAACTTGTATATATTTCTCAATTAGTTCTGTTGTAGTGTTGCAATAGTTGTAAAACATTATTTGGGATAATATTACTTAGTTTTCTGACAATCAGGGTTATGTTATGTTCAGAAAGGCCCATTATTAAACTATATATCCTTTCAAATCAATCAATGAATCAATCATGGTATTGCTCATTCGAGTGGTTCTTTTTGGACCCTTTACAGTCAGTTGAAAATTATGTGTTCACAATAAAATGTCCAACTTTTTTTCCAACTTTTTTTCAATCCAGTTTATATTTTGGTCTCCAAAAGACAAATCTAGATCAAAAATTTCAAAGTTCAAGCAATGTATCCAATCAATGATAAAATGGGATAACAAGTCAATGTTGAAATTCAATACTACATTTAAAGCTCAGCTTTCTAAAAATGAATCTAGTTTGCTTTTGCTATACTTTCATTCCTCTCAGGACTACTTTAGGTCCTGTATCACCTTTGCTTGTTATACAGTCCAGAAAAAATCTAACCTGTGTTGTTTAATGCTGATCAAATACCTTTTTCACAGGGTGGCTTTCCACTAGCTGAGCACATCATCTGCTCTGGTGGCTTAGGTCTTCTGAGACTGTAGTTGTTCAAACTCAACAGACAGTTCCTGTCTCTAAGGTTGAAAATCGAACAGAGTCAATCATGAAAAACGTCCAGTGCAAGCAGTCCGTACGGGCCCAGCAGTGAGTGGGTCCCTCCAGACAATCCATGTGCAGCCCTCAGGTGCCCTGCTCCAGCCGAGCTGGCTGTTGGCAAGGGACACCGCTCCAGCGAGATGGAAAATTAAATGAAGTTGAGATTTGAAGTCATTGCTTTCACAATCCTGTCATATATATATATATATGTAAACAAACAAATACATATTATACCTTAATGGTTTGCAGATCCTTTCTGTAATTTTCTCTGTAGACTTTCACTGCCTGACCCACAGAATGAAATTAAAATGTCCCAGAGCAACAACCTGTTGATCGAAGATTAACACAATGGTTGGGCTTTGTTGACCTGGTGATGTCATGGATCAGGTGACCGTAACCAATAGCTACTGTAAGCATTAAGTCCATGGGCGGAGTTCAGGGCTCAAGGGTCCTATAAAGCTAAATTAAATGACTCAGCCACCATTTTGAGTGAGGATTTCCTTCATAACAGAAGGAAATGAGGAGAGGAGTGAAATAACTGTGGCATCCCAAATAAAATTCTGCTGAAAAAAATAAATGTGGAATAATAAAGTCAAATTCTGAAATAAATAAAACATTTGTCCTTTGAAACACATCACATTTACAATTTAATATAATATTGACTATTATTATTTAATCATCAATGTTTGCATGTATTCATATATGTTTGCCTCATTTATTAATTTCAAGATTTATTACATAGCCCTATATTTATTTATTTCATAGGCATATGTATTTATTTATTCATGTATGTATTTATTAATTAAACATTGATTGAAATGGCATTCCAGATAAACCCTACACACGAGGCGGCTCAAACTCGTTTATATTGACTCATTTATATTTACATTTACTTATATCTATCTATTGCCTCGTTTATATTTTCTGGATATATTTCAAAGCCATACTTATTTTTCTTTACAGAAGGATACCAGTTTTAACTAGATTGCCACCTCATGGACATATGGGTGCAGAAATACACCCATAGATGAAAGTTATTAAAATATTGTACAAAAAAACCCCCAAAACATTTAGATTTAAAAAAAAATTCTATTTACATGCATATTTATATATATTTAAATTAACCTGTACATTCATTTGATAAATTAGGCTTTTATTTTTACATTTCTTTTCTACTATTTAATTTATTCTGACGGTAACTTTAGTCCTCCATATAGGATCACCTGGAGGAAGGATACAGAAAGGACAAACCAGTAGTGGGTGTGTCCTGTATGGGCTGCTGTCATACAAACAGGGAAAAAGAAGCACTTTCAGCCATATTTTGTCACTCACAGGGTTCTGTCGACTCACTTAGGGAACAGGTCTGGAGAGAGCCTGACAAACTTCCAGGGGAAAAAGATTCGTCAGTCTACTGCCCATCTCTGGACAACATGGCACGGACTAAACTGGGTAAAGACATGTCCACAGTCTAAATCTACATTTTCATTCATCTGTGTGTTAATGACTGAACATTAAATGCTTCTGTAAACTGTGCTTGACAAAACACAATTAGTAGTCTACCGGTGTGTCTCCTGTGATTATACTTCCAGTGCTTTTATTTTCTACATGTAGTATACAATTCATAATTTTCAATGACTTTCATTTTGATATGTTCACTGTAATGTCTTTTAAGTGGAAATACTCTCATATGAACACCTGTCCTCATCACACTTTATACCCTGATGAAGACTTGTTGAGAAGAAACCTGTTGGTCATCCTTTAGTAATAAAGGATTTTAATTCACAAACAGAGTGCCACGGATGTTTTCACACTGCCAACTAATACCAAGGACTTCCGTCAAGAGTACGCTGTTTTTTATGCGTTACTTGAATATTTTCCCACTTCTTGAAAGCTACTGAGTTCCTTGACCCAGGGCAGCGCTCCCTGTTTTGATTTGGAGTCACATGCAGAGTGTGAACAGATAGGAATCGAGCATGGTGTCTCTGCTGGTTAAACCTGACTAACCAGTCTGTTGAGACTTTCTGCAGGTGTGTCATGCATTACACATGGGGACTTTACTCACTCAAGTGGCTAACTGGTACGTCTGAGTGAAGAAATAGGAATTCTGTTGTTTAAAATTAAACCTTTGTCCAGTCATTGAAAGGTTTTAACATTTCATGTATAATCATGTAGTCCTAAAGAGTAACTGTTCAAAAGGAAACTCAATGCATTATGCTACAGAAAATAGTAAAACAAAAGGAGATAAGTCACTCTTAAACCGTACACCCTGCTACAAGTTATCAAAATATCCATCAACCAAGTTACCAAAGCTCTATCTTACTATTACAACATTGCATGAAATAACTTCCTCAGTGCTGAATAGTTTTGTTCTTGTCATTTTTCAGGAGCATGGAGCCCTTTAATGGAGGCAGCTGTGGGGTTTGCCCTGGGAACAGTGGGAGGCTGCATACTGGGAGCCACAGAGGACCCAGTGGACAAGACACTTTCAGTTATGACTGCAGCTGGTCCACTGAAACCAGTGGTGGATGAAGTCAGGACAGTGGGAGCTCTGGGGCTGGGGACCCTTATTGGAGCCACAGCACTGACCACAGCCATGACTTCAGTAGTAGCTGGTGTGATTCTGGCGGCGGCGGTAGCTTCAGTGTTTGTGGCCGCACAGAGCTGTGGTACCTCCCACACAGACTCTCTTAGCTTGTGGGCATCAGCAGGACTCGCGGGGGCCTTTGGGACCACTCTCAGTGGGGCCACGCTCGGGGTCTCTATTGAATGGATTGTGAAGGAATATGGCATGGTGGGCCTTCTGTGGGCGCTGAGCATATTCACTGTGCTCAAACCGCCCCTGCACTTTGTATTTAAGCTCGTCTGGAAGAAGGGAGAGGCCTGTTGCACTCTGAGATCTCAAGACTTTGACAGTGAGAGGAAACACACAGAGATTACAGAGTTGCAACACAGGCAGATAATGGCTGTGCAGATGGAGCAGAGGATCCTGACCCTGGAGAAGGGAGGCAGCGCCAGTGGGATGGAGGACATGACCACATGGGTCAATGAGCAAAGGCAGAGAGCAGAGATAGAGAGGAAGACAAAGGAGAATGAAGAGGCAGAGATAGATCGAAGAACCATGCAAGACTGGATCAACACAGTGGTGGTCAAATATGTGGACTTCTTGGCTTTCTCAGGGATACCAATGACAGTGGTTGCTATAGTAACATCAGGTTTTGGGGTGTTTGGTTACGGAGGCCACCAGTCTGTGTTTATAGTTCTTCTGGCTTTGGTTGCAGTGATAGCCTATTTGCTCCTGAAATCATCGGACTTTAAGTTCTGGATGTTGATAGGATGCATGGGAATGTTTGCAACTTTCGTCATCGCCATGCTCACCCTGCACGCCGGTCAGGTGGTCCTAACAACTGCCATGAAGATGCAAGCAGCAGGACAGAGTCAGTCCAGAGAAAACATCAGTGCTCGAATCAACCACCAATCCTCTCTGGAAGCTTTGAACGCAGCTTTTTTTGCTGCAAAATTATGCGAGTTGGGTTTGGGCGCTGCAGTGGGGGGTCCGCTGGTGAGGCGAGCAGCCGGAGAGGTGAAAGTCATAGCGGGGGCAGCTTTGGTGGCGGGGGGTTTACTGGCTGCGGTGGAGTTTTTAGCCCCAGTGCTAGGAGACGGGGGAAAGCAGGGGCGTTGCTGGGGGTGGTGGGGGCAGCAGGTGTCTCTGTGGGTGCAGCGGCAGCTGTGGCTGGAAGGTGGTCCTCATGGCCAGGAACTCTGGGAACAGTAGCAGGGTTGGTTATGGGAGCATTAGCGATGGGAAAATGGCACATTGTCAACATCGGCCTGCAAGTGCCTGTGGCCTATGTCTTTGCTATGACCAGTCTATTTTAGCACAACACATGTTAGGATGCTACTGAGAAAACATTGTCAATGCTCTGAGTTGCCAGTGTGTGATTTGCATTACTAGCCTGTTTTAAGTAACTCAACTTTAAAGGATAAGTGTGTTTATGTATTCAATATTTTTCTGACGATCACAAATCCCATGTAGTGTCCTACTGATGTGTGTATTAAAGCTAGATAGAGCTTCTTCCTCTGTGACATAGAGCTCCTGTTATCTAAAGACTCAATCCCACATACCTGATGCAGAAGTACTCCCTAGATGACAAACGTGGATTAAACTGAAAATAGTGACCAATGAACAGTTCCCTCCTGTTCGAGTAACGTTACAAACCACAGTGACCAGATGTTTAAGGAAACAACTGAGCCTTATTTCTTTAATTAAACTTTTGCAGATTGACATCTTTAGTAGCAACCAGTGAACTGGGGTGAGAGCAATCAAAGACGCAAAGTATTGAGAGACACCAAAACAAATCATAGGGTTTGAGATTTGTTGAAAATGACAAAAATAAAGAATTACACCAGACTGGTTATTTAAAGCTTAACTCCAGCTGTTTTTGACCTGATTCATATTTAGCTATATTTTGTTCTATGACCCAATCATTTTTTGCCAAAATCTTGTAAAATCCTTCACTTTGATGCATTACATCTTTTTTTGCCTGATGTGGCTCTTAATCTAACTAAAATAGTTCAATTCCATAATCCAAATCCAGTATTATAGCCCACGGAGAGCACTACCTACTGTAGTATGGCACAGGCACTGTCGCCTCACAGCAAGAGGGTTCAGGGTGGGAACCCACATGGTGGTTCAGGCTGAGAAACCACAGTTGAGAAAATATATAAAACAGGTTTCTTTTGATGGCTATCTGGAGGATAAATATTTTGCATGATATGCCATAGTGTTTTGTATTTTTACATGTCTGTATCCAGCCGATTGCATTAACATCTCTCTGTGTGTTAATTGCATGATTTAAGGTAAAGATTTGCCTCAAATTTCAACATTCCAGAATTAATTTGCAGGCTCAACCTCAAATTTCATAGTACATGAATGAAGGGATATATCTTTATGGCACATCGTCCAAAGTCTTAAATAAACTCCAAAAATCTGCCCACCCATTCCTGTTACCATGATCAGACCCCCTGTAACCTCCAGAACCTCCACTGGCCCCCTGTCCCACAACGACTCCAATTCAAAGTCTTCCACACTCACAAAGCCCTCCATAACCAGGCCCCCTCCTGGGCACTGCCCCACCACCACACATAACCTCCGCTCCACTGATGCCAACCTCCCGTGTCCAGCACCAGGACCTGGGGCGACTGAGCCTTCTCCGTATGTGCCCCATTCCTCTCTCTCACAGAAAACATCAGAGACTGCACCAAACTGTTCATGTATATTTGATTGTGTTTTATATGATCATTTTAACTTGTCTTAAGCGTCTTTGGGTACTATGAAAACCGCTCTATTGATAAATTGAATTATTATCATTTTAATAAGCAGTGTGTGACAGAATCTTTTCAAACCGTTTTTTCCAGGGTTGAACCACCAAATGTCTGAACCTCAAGCTACCGGTGAAGAAAAAGAAAACTGAAAATACAAAGGAATTCAAACTCAGTATCTGTGGTGACGTTTGATTAGAGAGGAAATTAATAACTTAGTCATTAGCCACTGAAAAAAGTCTTGGTACATGTTCCACATGTAACTATTTCTCAGTTTTCTCAAAGTATATACATGTCCGTTAATTAAAAGCATAGCCCTTATGGTCATTATGCGTTATTTTCTTATATGAGTAGTCCCTAAGAAACCACTGATATTAATCACTGCAAAAAACCTGAGTAAAAAAATGTGAAAGAAATAGTACAAAAACAATATGCAACACCACATTTGACCAAATGGACACTTTTCTGCCTCTTCTTCTTCTTCTTCCGGTTTTACAATGGTTGGCATCTATCTTATTGGTGCATTAGTGTGAGGATCAGGAAATAGACTTTCCCCAAAACAAAAGAAAGCAAAATAAAAATAAATAAAAACATTCCACACATACCAAATTAACCTATATTTTGTCTTCATGTTTTACACTCTAGACCAGACCTGGGCATTGTACGGCCCGGATGATTCTGACCGGCCCGCGAAAGATTACATGATAATTAGAAAATAAAACATGTTTTCTAATTATCTTATGGGTGGACTAAAACCGCATTGCTTTTATTTTGAAGCCCATTTATTCTCACAGTGCACGCGATCGTGCACGTCAACTGTGCACGTGAAATGCGTGTGATTGACAACCTGTCTTCCTTCCCTGTCATCCTGAAACATGCGAACATGTCGGCTCATGCCAGAAAGAGGAAGTGGTGCCGAAAGCAGAACTTTCAAACAAATATGGACTACTAATGTTTACTACTCATGTTTACTACTAATGTTTTCTTTATGAAGTCCAGGTGAACCTGTGTGTTTGGTGTGTGGGGAGCATGTCGCCGTGTTTAAAGAGGACAATTTTTTTTTTTTTTTGCACAGTTCTGAAAACATTAAATGTTTAATATAGGCATGTAAAGTCAAAAAGGCTACAAAACTGGGACACTTTTCTTTACACAGTTACACAGTTCAGTGACATGTCTTGTTTATTTTGGCTACAAAGATGATGTGATGTCTTTAGAAAGCTAAGAAAATCCTTGTTTCAATAGTATATGAAACTCAAAATGCCCTTTGTTATTAATGTGACTGAAAATGAGTCAAATGTTTCACATTTTGTTTATCATTTTGGAAATTATATTTGAATAAATTATATTTTTGAAAGCTAACCTCACCTTTTAATTGCCAAATAATAACATACACTCTTACCAGCGGTCAAAACAATGACATTTACTGCTTTTTATATAGAAATAAAATGTATATTATGCATAATTGAGTTCGGCATTTTGGCCCGGCCCTCCAAAATATTTTCAGTTGCTCATTTGGCCCCCTGGGAAAAATAATTGCCCACCCCTGCTCTAGACCTATATAGTCCTAGACTGTAAAAAAAACAACAACCCTGTGTTCCTTAAGAAAGTTAACAGTACCCTAACCTGTGCTGAGTACTCCTTTTAATGTGCAATCATTCACTCAGAGTATTCCTTACCATCTCTCTCTGCATCTCATACTCACTACAACTCAAAACTACCTGCTCAACTGACTCCTCTTCTCCACATCCCTCACACAGCCCTGTCTGGTGTTCCCTATCATTTTCAGTGTTTTGTTTAGCGCACAATGGCCAACATTAACCTAGTCAACACTGTTGCCTCTCTTCTGTTCCACTCCCTACCCTGGTAACTTTGGCACTCTTTTGAATATGATATAGATGCCTCCCTTTCTGCTCTCTGTCCCAACTTCTTTGCAACACTTTTTTGCCTCTTCAACCAGTTTCCTGTTTTATCATGTGACACAGAGCAGCCAGTCACATGACCTCAGCTTACTTTAACAGGAAGAGATAGACGTGCAGCTCAGGGGGAAGTAGAAAGGGCAGTGCCAGCATTAACATAACTGACACATACTGTTTAGATCAGCTGTGTGCAAGCTTAAGTTTCAGGTTAACAGGTAGGATAATTTCATTTTCATAATTGTAAAAATGGCTTTTAAGTAATGTAAATAATCTTGAATAGACATTGTCCCGGTATTACTGCTGTGTGTTTAGATAAACAGGATCTTAGATCTCAGCTGTTGGAGTGTTCTCTGTCTCAACAAGCTGCTTCAGTAAGATGTCATATACTCTTCATGTAGTAATAAGGAAACTAAACATATAATAGATGCTGTCATCATCAATTTCAACCTATTTTAGTCTATCTACAAAGCTTTGTGTCCCGGGTGATCTTAAAGTGGTTTCAGAACACAAAATCTTATATTAATCTAACTTAATTATATATTCATGAGTTTTCTTAATTTCAAAATAAACTACTTAAAGGTGTTTAATACAACATTCGGAGCATTAATATATCATCAAACAACTATTATCTATGTAAAGGTATAGAGGAGTAATGTCTACCTGAGCAGAGAATGAACTCTCTCTCCCTCTGTGTGTGTTGTTACCAGAGCTTCTCCTTGATTTGCTGACATAGCCGGCCGACTGCGTGCCAGTTAGTGCATGTTAGTACCGCTGCTCTGCTTACTGTTGATATCTCTGGCTCAAACTGTAACAGTTGTTGGCTGTGTTAATTCATTTTTTTCATACCACTTCAGTAACATATAAACATTAGTTGTTATGACTTGAGATGAACAAATGTTCTGCTAATAGTTCACTTTACTCATTCAATTGTTTTTAAATGAACATGATCATCATTTTACCTGCTTCCCAGCATGCATGTTTGAGAGTTCCAACCATACATACAGTGTCCAGGGAACGTGATCTCACAAAGGTTAAATGAAGCCCTGTGTGTGGAGTGTCCTTGTTTCCTTGCTGAAGTGATCAGATTGAAGTTCAAAAAGGTTTGTCAGATTTATTATGTGCTCAATCATTGAACACATAATAAATCTGACAAACCTTTTTATACATTAGTGAAAAACCAAGCCAAACTAACAGCCCTTTTCAACGAAACAGTTGTTGTCTGTGTTGACCTTAAATGAGAATGAAAAGGCTACTTATTCAAAGAAAGCTTACAGAGAAAAGTACTTGCTTGAGCTGGAGATGCAGGTGCAAACATTAACATTTCTCAAGTCGTAAGGGAGTTGCAGATGATTTACTAATTATAATAATAATAAATGTATTTTTTATAGGGTTTTAAAAGCTGCTCAAAGGCACTTTACATGGTGAAAATAGAGACAGTAAGAGCAATAACAATAAAAACAAAGCCAATAAATTACATCATAGTAGTAAAAAGACAATAACATTTCATAACTTGGCATCACAGGTTAAAAGCAAAATAGGTGAATGTTGAGTGCAGTTTTGAAAGAGGGGTGGGGGGAGAATGTCAGAGGTTTTGGGGGAGAGAGTTCCATAGGTAGGGGGCAGCAATGGAGAAGGCCCTGTCCCCCCAGGTCAGGTGCTTGGGCAGGGTAAGAGGGATGAGGAGGTTAGCGGGTGGGAGTGTGCGGCGCAGGAAGTCAGAAAGGTATGAAGGGGCCAGGTTGTGAAGAGCTTTGTATGTAATGCGGAGAATCTTCAACTGTATTCTTTGTTGTATGGGGAGCCAGTGGAGGTTTTGAAGGACTGGGGTGATGTGATCTCTGGTGCGAGAGTAGGAGAGCAGAAGGGCAGCGTAGTTTTAGATGTATTTGTAGTTTGTTGATGATTTTTTTTGGGGGTGGATGTGCCGTACAGAATGCTGTTGCAGTAGTCCAGTAGAGAGGTGATGAAGGCGTGGATGATGCCATAGTAGGTGGAGTGTGCAGTATTGCGAGCAAGTTTGTATTGCTGCATGTATTCCTTGTATGGGGGCGTTGCTTGTATATAGATGTTCTCTATTAATGCTGAATAATAAGCTGCTCTGGCATTACGAAGGGCCTTCTTATATATTTTAACCGGGGGCTAAGGGTGGAGAATTTTTCAGTAAGACAGGCTGACAGGGATGAGGGGATGATTCTACTGAGATTGACGGTGCTCGTGTGTTTGGGTTCTTGGATGGGGATGTCCATGTCCATGATGGATAGGAGGTCAGAGCCGAAGAGGTGGTTGATGGTGATTCTAGTGGAACAGACCAGGTCCAGGATATGACTGCGGTTATGGGTGGTGTCATGTAAAATATTACATTCATATGTATAAATGCACACATACAAATCTCAAACACAGTATATTTTGTCTATGCTTTCACATCACACCACACTGTGCACATTGCGGTAAATGATTATAAGTTCTCTTAGAAGG
This sequence comes from Anoplopoma fimbria, assembly GCF_027596085.1. Lineage (NCBI taxonomy): Eukaryota > Metazoa > Chordata > Actinopteri > Perciformes > Anoplopomatidae > Anoplopoma > Anoplopoma fimbria. The sequence continues at coordinate 14,282,337 of NC_072468.1, read as the reverse complement.
TCAAATACTCCGGACAGGGCATTCTAGTGCCTGGCCGTACGATGGAAAAGAACAGAGACACTTAAAGAAGGAATGTGCCTTTACGACCAACTGACCACAGATAACAAAGGCTCTTTTTACGACAAACTGACCAAGGCCCTCAGAAAGTCTAAAAGTCTAAACCAAGAGCCGCCTCTCTCTTTTTTGGACCTATCATATTCAACTCACAAAACCTATATAACATGATGCGCACTCTGTATAAGCGCCTTTTAGTTGCTGAACTTCTCAGTACTGCTAGGCCCGTGCACGTATAACTGCTGGGCGATATACTCCTGTTATCCTAAAATAAATACCAATTTGTTTTAAGTTGAATCTGGTGTAGAAGTCTCTCTTGTTTTCCACTCAACAGTGATGTGATGAGTGAAGTTGAAACATGTCCAAAAATTCAGTGGCTATCTTACAGTCTGTGGAGTCAGTGTTGATGTTGAAATCACCCAGCAGCAGGATGGAAGGTCAGATGGAGAATTTTCAATTCAATTCAATTTCAATTAAATTTATTTTATATAGCCCAGAATCACAAATTACAAATTTGCCTCAGAGGGATTTACAATCTGTACACATGCGACATCCTCTGTCCCGGAATCCTCACATCGGCACAGGGAAAACTCCCCTAAAAACCCCTTTAACAGGGAGAAAAAAGAAAGAAACCTATGGGAGAGCGACAGAGGAGGGATCCTTCTCCCAGGATGGACAGAAATGCAATAGATGTCATGTGTACAGAATGGACAACATAACAGAGTTACAAAACATTCAATGGCATATGACATAAATTATTTATATAAAAAGAGTAGTAAGCAGAGTAACGAAGGAAAAAATTAAGACTACTTATAATAACAGCAGCAATAAATATAGTAGAATTATAATAATGATATAGGGAATAGTAATAAGATAAGATAAGATAAGATAATCCTTTATTAGTCCCGCAGCGGGGAAATTTGCAGGCTTGTAATGTGACTAATATTAATAATGGAAGTAGCAGAGGGTGTCAGCCGGGTCATGGCAGGAGGCACAACCACGGCCCAGGTACCATAACGATTCATGGAAACCTGCGAGATGAGAAAGCACAAAGACTCCAGTGTAGAAGCAAAGCCAATAAGCGTAATGGTACAGGGAATAGTAATAGTAATGTAACTAATAATATCAATGGTAGTAGCAGTGGGTGTCAGCAGGGCCACAGCAGAAAGTACGGCCACAGTCCAGGTACAGCCACGATTTATAGAAACCTGCGAGGCGAGAAAGCACAAAGACTCCAGGGTAGAAGCAAAGCCAATAAGCATAATAGTACAGGGAATAATAATAGTAATGTTACTAATAATAATAATAGTGGTAGTAGCAGTGGGTGTCAGCAGGGCCACAGCAGGAGGAACGACCACGGTCCAGATATAATCACGATTCATGGAAACCTGCGAGGCGAGAAAGCACAAGGACTCCGGGGAAGAAGCAAAGTCAGTAATGTGCATAAATAGGACATGAATACATAAAGATGGAGGGAGAGAAGAGGAGGGAGGAGCTCAGTGTATCCTAGGTAGTCCCCCGTCAGTCTAGGCCTATAGCAGCATATCTAGGGGCTGAACCAAGGCAAACCTTAGCCAGCCCTAACTATAAGCGCTATCAAAAAGGAAGGTCTTAAGCCTCCTCTTAAAAGTGGTGAGTGTGTCTGCCCCCCAGACTGAAACTGGCACCTGGTTCCACAGAAGAGGAGCCTGATAACTGAAAGCTCTGGCTCCCATCCTACTTTTATACTCTAGGAATCACAAGTAACCCTGCATTGAGGGAGCGCAGCTCTCTAGTTGGGTAATATAGAACCATAAATTCCTTTAGATAAGACGGTGCCTGGCCAGTTAGAGCTTTGTAGGTGAGGAGAATCATTTTAAATGTTGGATGGCATGGCAATGCCATCTTGAGAAACTATATCGTTAGATTATTGATTTTGAAGGTGATCCTGCCCTAGTAGAATAACTTCAGTTTTGTCGGAGTTTAACATCAAGAAGTTGCATGTCATGCAAGTTTTTATGTCCTTAAAACATGCTTGAAGAAGAGCTGGGTAAGGAATTATTACAGGTCAGAGAGGAAGGCAGGGTTAGATAAATGAAATGACCAGGGGTTTAGGATCAGAGTTTGAATGTCAGGTGTTCAAATGAGGATTGAGTTTGGATGGTAGTCTGCTTTTATGTGTTGGCAGTAGAGAGCGGCAATTCCTCTACCGCGGCCATCAGGGCGTGGTTTATCAAGGTAATGATACCCAGTAGGGCAAGTTTTGTTGTTTGAAGTAGGACATATATTTTTACCAAGTTTTAGTGAGACAAACAATATCAAGGTTATTGTCATTAATGAATTCATTGAGAAAGTTAAAGCATTAATCCAAAGCAGTTTAAGTGTCAGGTGAAGGTGAGCATTTAAAGTCCAGGTGTCATTTCAAGAGTGAGATCTGAAAGCAGTAGAATTCAGTAAGTGTAGTGACTGAAATATCAGCTTCAGCTTTAACACTGATGAGACAGTTGAATTGTTAGTTTGTATGCAAACAAGAGAAGTGGAACTAACAGTTGAGGGAAAAAAGCAAAAGCAGCTGAAATGTCAGTCAATGTCTAAGTCATAAAAGCAGTTGTCATGTAAAGTAGGACAGAGTTTTTGAGCTGTCAGTTTTAAACATTCTGGGCAAAACATACTAATGTTAGAATCAGAAGTGTTCGAAAAAACAGTAACAAAGCAGATATTTACCACCTGACGAGAGTATCACATTGTATGTCAGCTTGTGAATAAATATTTGGTACATTTTTAATTTGTACATTCCTTCTTTTTAGAAATGGGGCCCTTAGCAGTAACTCAGATCCTTGCCCTGATCTCACTGACCGTTGCCCTAGACAACGGATTACTGAAGACTCCCCCTATGGGATGGATGGCCTGGGAACGCTTTCGCTGTGATATTGACTGTAAAGATGACCCAGAGAACTGCATCAGGTATAATCACTTTGGGAATTTCTGTGAGTTCGTTTACCCTGGATATTCTGAGCAAAGCTATTGGAGGCATCATCACTGACAAGATAAGGGACTGAGTTAGAATCCAATCATCAAAGAAAATAACGTCAGTTGCGTGAGGAGAGAACAAGAGAAGACCACACAGTCTGCTGTAGGTGCTTGGACAATGAATCGTGCTTTCAGTCAAACCTTATGTTTAAGGGCTTGAGGGGTGTGAACATGATGTCCATGCCAGGCTAAATTGCAATGAATGATGATGACCAAAGTATTGAAAGATAGGTGTAGTCAGTTTTGAAAATGAACATAGTCGACATTTTGCTGTTGATCTTGTTTAAAGTTAAAGTGTGAGACACCGATAGTTACTTCAACACTACTGAGGTGAAATAGAATATTTATACAGACATTTTGGGTTTAGTGTGATATAATAGTCTGACAGCCAAAAGGCAATCCCCTAAATATGTTATTTTATTAATAGAAAATATTTAGAAATCAATACTGCCTTGGCCAATGACTTAACCTTCAACCATATTTAATTGAAATCTTGTTTAAGGAGGCAAAGAATTTGACTTTTAAAGTATATCAATGTGTTTCATGCGTGGCTGACAAACTCTGTGTTACTTTCCTCTGTCCATCGCGTTCACAGCGAGGACCTGTTCAGAGACACAGCTGATCGACTGGCTGAAGATGGCTGGAAGGAGCTGGGCTATGAGTATATAATCGTGGATGACTGCTGGATGTCAATGCTGAGAGATGAACATGGGAGACTGCAACCTGAACCCTCCAGGTTGGGCTACTTGTCTCACTTTATGTTCCATTAACATTCATTCATTTGCAGTCATTTGCAAAACATTCTCAAAGCAATGTGTGGTATAACGCAGCTCGATTAATGGATATAATCGTCAAACTATGAGCTCTTTGTAAGCACCTTGTGTCAGTTCGGCTCATTGCATTGATGGTGTGTCTTTTCAAAATAAACTTCTGTTATGTTTAGGCAACAAAAACACTAAGTTGGGGGGGGGTTGTTGATACAAAAAGGGAGAAGTTTCTCATCAAAGAATAAAAGTGTCTGTGCAAACAACACTCCACTCTTTCCTCTTCACTGCTGTTGAAGTGGTGTGTGCGTTCAAACAGCACATGCGTTGCCATGCACCCTGACTAGTTTCTCTAACCGACACATGATGGCTGAATGAAAGAGGAGCATGTTTGGAGCTATTTCACAGCTGTAAAAGATGGTTGTGGTTATATCCAAAAATACAATGGAAATGACAAACAAGATCAGCTGTTCGGGCAATTTTTGTCATTGTATTGTTCTAACTTCATGGTCATGGTTTGAACAAACTAGAGTTGCTGATTGTTTGAGTAGTAACCAAAGGCTTTTGGTGAGTTTTGTTTTGTTTCTGTCCAGTTTAAATTAAGTATGTTTTATGATGAGTTAACAAGGCTGTTAAGCCTGGCTGTTAAGCCTGTCTTAGGCTACACATGTTCAGTTCATTTACCATCCTCAAACTTGTAGGCATAGCTGGTACAGCTCTGCAGAAGGAGTGATCAGCTTTCTCCGTCTATTTTTTACCATAAGTTCTGATCGGACATACAAATAAAAGATGGCAAATTTTCCCTAAAAGTATAAATGGGGCCTGTTTAAATGAAACATCTCAATACTCGGGGGTCATGTTTGAATGAGCTTTTTTTAAAGTAATAGTTTGTGCTTGTTTCCCTCTAGGTTCCCAGGGGGCATTGCAAAACTGGCAAGGTATATCCATGATCGTGGATTGAAGCTGGGCATCTATGCAGACATGGGCACTCACACATGTATGGGATTCCCTGGCACCACACTGGATAAAATCGAGATCGATGCCCAGACCTTTGCTAGCTGGGGGGTAGACTATCTGAAGTTTGATGGCTGTTACTCAAATCCTGTAGAACAAATTCTGGGTAAGAGCATACTAACCAACTAAATGGAATGGAATGAAGTCATTGAAAACTGAAATTCTTACAATAACAATAAGCCAAAAGAGATGGTTGACTAGGTATATTAAGGGTTTTCTTGTGTCGCACAGGTTACCCTCGGATGTCCAAGGCTTTGAATGCTACGGGCAGACCTATGGCCTACTCCTGTAGTTTGCCTGTCTATGTTGGAGGGCTTCCCCCTAATGTGAGTGTCATCCCTACAGCAGATGATGAGTCACTGGGACTTGGATGTTTAATGCCAATAATATTCTTTTCTTTTATATTCTTAATTTTTTCACAATGTTGGTGCGCTTCCATCCTCTCTAATGGAAAGACAGGATGGCCAGACAGACAGCGCCATAGGTCACTGAGTCTCTTAGCCGGTGTCAGGGCTCAGAGGAGTGCTGTCTTGAGAGACAGCATTTTCACAAAGTTTTGTGATATCAGCTCAAAAGGGGGACCCCAAAGTCTGTGCAGCACCAGCGGTAAATCCCACTGTGGTGACGACCTCCTGCTTTGCATGAACCTAACCCTATCAATTATGTGCAGAGAAGCCACTTTAAAATGACAACACTTCATAAAACATTTTAAACAATCTTTTCACAATAATTCCAATAAACACACCTCACTGGGTTAAATAATTAAACTGGCCACAATGCAAAAACCATAAGCGCAAGTAGGACTCGAAGCCCAAACTCTTTGGCAAATCTGGAAATCAAGGAATACCACACATATCGCCCACTGGAAAAATGGATTTCGATGGAATATCTGTCATGAACAATTATATAGCGCGCACGCACACGCGCACGCACACACACACCTTAAAGTCTGTTTCCCTCATCCTACCAGGTGAACTACTCTTTTCTGGGTGATATCTGTCACCTGTGGAGGAATTACTACGATATCCAGGACTCATGGGACAGTGTGCAAGGCATCATTGAGTGGTTCTCCAACAACCAGGATGATCTGCAGCCAGCTGCAGGGCCTGGACGATGGAATGACCCCGACATGGTATGATGGATTTGTCTTCAGTATTGATCCTGTACCATAAGACATAACACAACTGGTCATAGAGGCAATCCGAACCCTGACTGTTGTCTCTCATAGTGCGTTCACATCCAAGGTTACCCTATTCCAAACCATCGTTCATACGTTTTCTTTATCTGTATTTTTGTTTTCATACTGTCCGTTTGCATGACTCGTATATGAAAGTCATATGTGGCACAAGTAGCTTGTTTATTGGACAGAGTTTAGCTAAAGTCATCCTTTCCCTGTGACAACAGCCACACAACTTTTCCACTGTAGGCCTTTTATCCACACAGAGCTGTTGTGCCCACCCAGCCTCCAGTCCCATGTAGGGTCAAAGCGCTCTGAGGTCCGCCTTGCTGATCAATATCCATACTCTATGCCCTGCAGCTGTCTGTATGACAACAGATAAGCCTCTTGGATAAGAGGCTATATATCTGGGGTTTCCGGCGTCAAATATAAAGAATGTGCTTTTCAACAATGCTGGAAGAGTCTGAAACAACAACAGTATTGTGTCAGTGACGATGAGGAATACAAGGCTTTTCCAAACCTGTGATGTTTGTTTTCACAAATGAGTGGATGCTGTTGGGCAGTAATGTTAAGGAGCTCCCCACTCTCTTCCTTCTCAGCTCTTCTTTCTCTTACCAGGATTCCCTTGCAACCTGGAAAACCTAAAAAAACAGTTGACCAATATTCCTGTCATGGAAAACACATGGATAATGTAACGGGTGGTGTGTTGACCCAAGTGCAGTACGACCAGGAGACAGAGTAATGTTTAGGAGCTTTATTCAAAGCGGAACAAACAGCAGGTAGACAGAAACCAAAAGGAGCAAAGGCAAATCTCGTGGTCAGGGACAGAAGGCTGAGTCGGTTAACCGGGGCAGAGGCAAGGTAGGAATACCGTGGTCTGGGACGGAAGACTGAGTCAGTTACCGGGGCAGAGGCAAGGCGGAGAAGTCCAAACAAGCGGGGTCGGCAACGGGAAATCAGTCCGGGGAATAACGCTGGAAGGTCTGGCATAATGCAGAGACTGATCTGGCAGTGAGTGTGTGTGAGACTGGGGTATTTATACTGAGGTGAGTAGTGCAGCAGAGTGAGCAGGTGAGAGTGATTGTGCTGATGAGGTGGGTGTGGCAGACAGGTGCACTGCATGAGGCTGATTAGGTGAGTGAGGGAGAGTGTGGTAAGAGAGCGGGGGCTGGGCTGTGAGCTGAGAGAAATAGTGCAGGAAGAGTGAACAGGTGTGACTGTGACAGATAAAGAGAGAAAAAGTCAAATGTCCTGGAACATGTTTTTGTTTATTTAATAATTCAACATTCCCCTATTTTTATATTTCTGAGAATTAATGAACTACTAGGCTATCCATCAGAGCTCCCCAAAACGGTTAACATTGCCATCTGAAAGAAAGAAGTTCATGCTAATGTTCAAATGGTAGTTTATGGATGAGAGTATTTTGAACAGGCTGCTCTTGGGGTATGTTGTGGAAACACTGTGAACACACCTCCAAGTCACCTAAAGTTCACCTATAAACTGCATGTCTCTTGAATCAGACTTCAACATAGAGGAACATATTAATGTATGGCACCATCCCTGTCTGTCATACCAGCAAGATCATCGCTAAAATGTCTTGGAAAATGATGTCTAGAAAAGAGTGGGAGTCGAACTGTATATTCATTCAGTCATAACGCCTCCCATACTTGTGATATCTCTCCTCAGCTCATAATTGGAAACTTTGGTCTTAGTGTGGACCAGGCTCGCTCTCAGATGGCCCTGTGGGCTATAATGGCTGCACCTCTCATCATGTCTAATGACCTCCGAAACTTGGACAACAGTGCAAGGGCCATCCTGCAAAACAAAGTGGCCATTGCCATAAACCAGGACCCCATGGGAATCCAGGGAAGGCGCCTGTTACAGGTCATTATCATTATTAAGACATAAGTTTAGTTACAGAGATCAAACAATGCTGGGAAATAATACACAATAATACACTAATTTATGTGTGTTACTGTGTGTGTTGTTGCACAGGAGAAGAATCGTATAGAGGTTTACTGGAGGCCTCTGTCTCATTCAGCCAGTGCCCTTGTGTTCCTGAGTCGACGGACAGACATGCCCTACCTCTACCACACTTCTCTGGCTAAACTCAAATACGATGCTGGCAACTATGAGGTTGGTTCCCCTTCTATATCTTACCTTGTGTATCATCTTTGTACTGTAATGGTTATTTGATTGATGGATCAGTTGTCCCACAATCTAATATAACATTTCAGCAATCAATTAATTATTTCATCATTCATCAAAAAAAAAAGTCATATCATCTTGTTCCAAAGATTTTCTGCTGAATATCTTTGGGTGCTGGATTGTTGGTGACCTTGATTTTGGGGGTTGAGAATCTCTAGGCACTTCACGATTCCATTCGATTAAGAGGGCATTCATTTCATTATAAAACGACCCCTAACCCTAACCCATAACTTTAAAAAACTGATGAATTTACTTCCACAAGCTGCCCTTATTCACAAATAAATAAGAAAGACTTCTCTTCAACCGAATCCCCTTGTAATAGACAATGAGCATTCAGCTCTCATACAAAAACAACGCTTCCTGGAACATGTGGTAAAACTATACACTCAGTGATAGAGTATGCGGTTATGATCACACAAGGTTCTGTGACAACGGAGTCACTCAGGGATTCCATAGCTTTAGCTTTGGTTTGGTTGTAGAATGAGAGTATTGCTGTGTCTGTATTAACGTTCAGATGAATGCTGTTTCTCGGTTCCAAAGTGTCCAACATAGCGCTAAAGTTCTGATTCTCAATAACTGTGCAGGGGTGCAAAACCTGAGTTGGGCGAAAGAAGAAGCTTCACTACATTAGCTTTAAAGCAGGATTGTGCCGGTTGGATTGTATCCATGATCGGCTGCTCAAGCTCAGCCATCCTCACCAAAACTCTGCTAGTATTTAGCCTAGTTTAAAACGTAAACAAGACGCACGTGTATTACGTATGTTGTGTTCAGGGGCAGTGGTAAGGAATGGACAGCCCGGTGTCACAGAATTGTTACAGGCGATCATAAGGTTGAATATTTCTGATTATTGAGTTTTCTGCATCGAGTCATAACCGCTCAAGACCTACCTTGATCTCTTGATGGGACATTTTTCACTATATTCTGATATTTTATACACTAACCAATGAATGTATTGATTTAAAGAATACAAGATACAATGTTATAATATCTAGCTTTAAAAAAGCTCAAGAAACCGACCAGAGGGATAACTAATGAATCCAACTTATAAAACTATATACAGTATGTTATATAAACTAGTTCGCATTAATTAAATATATGTGTAAAACCCAGTGGCAAATGTGGTCCTGCACCTTTGGACTTCAATAGGATTACAGTATATTTGTTAGAACTTGAATAGAAAAAGTTAATACCAAAAGATAAAAACAATAAAACAACATTGTTTATTTCTCACTGAAATGTGTCTCTACTGCATCATGGTTATAAGAAAATGAATGACAAATATATACATTTCATACTGAATCATATGCCTGAACAGTACAATACCCAAAATGAATTCAAACATTGCATCAAATAAAGACACAAAACCTTCTCATGATTTACAACTGCTGTCATGTATATATGTGCAGTAAAAACTCTCCCACTTTTTTTGAGTTTTTGTTTATAAGTACTGTTTATTTTTTTGCTCTTTATCTGTTTACTCCAAGCTGCTCTAACAGTCAAATCCCCGCCAGTAATAATAAAGTATTATTTATTTGTATCTATCTTTAGAGCTTGTAAAATGAATTGGTGAAATTTGGCTAAAATCATCAAATGTGAATGACTTTGTCTTTTTCAGTTTTCGATATGTTCTTCTCTTGCTTTTAGGCCTATGATGTTTTTACTGGCTCAACAGTGACTGGGTTGAACGCCACCACACAGTTAACATTCTCCATCAATCCCTCGGGTGTTGTCATGTGGTACATCTACCCAGAAAAACAGTCCAGACAGAGGGAAACACTCCACTACCAGAACAAGAAGGCCTCACAATTGACATCCCACAAAGCTAAACCTGGGCATCTTACTGTGTTATGAAGGAACTGTTGTGGAGAATAAAATTGCTACTCTGGAATTTTCTAGAATCATTTATTGACAGGCTCAGTCAAAGCTCAGCTTTTTTTACTTATCGTTGAATAGAAGTTCTTTTGCACTGATGTATTTTTCATTAGACCATTTAGATGTGCCTTTTCCTAAAAATTAGAAAAATAATTTACAAATTATTGTCCCTGTTTGTGATGTTTGTGCCCAGAAGTAACTACAAGTAAGTCTTTCCAAATCTAGTTCAAATGGTGACACAATTAATACATATTACTAGGGGTTAAAGTAACTAATTTAATTACACTCATTGCTGTAACAAAGTCATATCATTGTGTACTGGTATACTGTAAAAACAGTCATTTAATTATACTTAAGTATTTTGTACTACATTTGAAGTCAAATCTGTAACGGAGTAAGAAACAAAAGTCACATGAACCGTATAACCTTACATCTCTTCTAAATGCTACTTTCACTTGCAGGGGTTAAAAGGGGTAAAGTCTTCCCCAGGCCAGGCCTAGCAGAGCAAAAAATCCACACGCTGCAATAGAATGAAGAATGACGTCATTATAGGTTGTAGTGGTGTAACGGACCACTGTTGATCCTTGATCCGTACTGTCGGGTCTCTTTTACTTATTCTATATTAAATACCTATTGGAGTCTCAATGAAGTTTGAAGAAAACACTGGAAACAGACAGACAGAGTTCGATGCAATAGAGTTTATTCTTTAAGCAAAGAAATAAACCCGAGTTGGCTCCCTGGAGGCGAACTGATTTGCTTTGTCCTTAACATGATCTTATATAGTGTCACAGCTCTTTTTTTTTTTTTAAATCTGTAAGTCCTTCCCTGTTTTCTTTGATCGGCAGGTGCACTGAGCTATCTATCATCCAGATGTCTGTGCAAGCTATCTATCTTTTTTAATTGGTTTGGAAAGTCCCTGTCCGAAACTTTTCTCTTGCATGTTGTCATTGCATACAGGCTGAACTTTGTCTTACAAGTAGTCATTCTCATAGGCTGTGTGAGTTAGGCCTTATCTTTTTCTGCATGTCGTAACCTTGGGGAGCTGAAATGTGTGTGTGTGTGTTCACATAGCTCCACTCTTCCCTGCATGTCATAACTCAAGGATGCTGACGTGTGTGTGTGTGTGTGTGTGTGTGTGTGTGTGTGTGTGTGTGTGTGTGTGTGTGTGTGTGTGTGTGTGTGTGTGTGTGTGTGTGTGTGTTTCAACAGCTCTTAGTCTTTTACTAAATAAAAACAGGTTATACTGTATGTTAAACCATGCAAATCACTCTATATTCGCGGCTGTGGCGTAGTGGAGAGCAGGGTTGTTCTCCATTCAGAGGATCGGCGGTTCGATACCCGGCCTCGGCAGTCGATGTGTCCTTGAGCAAGACACTTAACCCCAAGTTGCTCCCGAAGGCTTGCCATCGGTGTGGACTGGATGATGAATGTTAGTTAGAGTCTGATGGTGGCACCTTGCATGGTAGCCTGTCATCAGTGTGTGAATGGGTGGATGATATGTAATATAAGCTTTGAGCTACTGATTGTAAGTCGCTTTGGATAAAAGCGTCTCCTAAATGACTGTAATGTAATGTAATGTAATTCACACCCATTTCAGTATGCAGATGCCATATATATATATAAGTTTCAAACATTTAGTTATATTCAAACATTTAGATAATCGATAGTGATAGTCTATTATGATTAAATCAAACTCCAACAGTATGGATCCCCCCTCATGTTTCTTCATGCATGTGAACCACGGATAAATTACAGTTTAAGGTTAACCACCACAGTAACCGCGCTTCTTCCACATTGGTGGAACGCCATATCCTTTCAAGTTTTCGCGATGTTTGAGGGTTATACCATGGAACAAACCTCCTTTCTTTTATTAGCTTCTTTTTTAGAGGAGCTATAGAGTCTAGTGTCATTCGCAGTGAGCCTGCAGCACTATCGACATTCATGACTGATCCATGATACTATCTGATCCGTGAGTTTTATGATCCGATGCAATACTAATGGGTTGTGGTAAAAATAAGAATGATGTACCTCGACAAAAGTAGAAAGGTTGCATCTAAGGCAGACCTGGGCATTGTACGGTCCCCGGGCCACACCCAGCCCTTTGGCTGTCACCGACTGGCCCGAGGGCCCTCAGTGGGAAATAAGGAATAAAACGTATGATAAGTGTACTTCATGCACGGAATACAGCTGCATTGCTTTTATTTTGAAGGCGACTTTTGCTGTTTTTTAAAATTTTATTTACGTACGTTAGTACGTACGTGAACATGAACGTGCGCGAGGAGCAACGTCACTGCAACGTCTTGGCGAACTGATTTTACGGAGACGTAAGTTAGCGGTTAGACCTCAAAAATGGCAGCCTATTTTAAAAAGAGAAAGATTGATACAGAGTATAGAGTTTTTAACAAAACATGGACCTAAGTATTTCTTTACTGAAGTCAAAGGTAAAACCGTGTGCTTAATTTGTGTAGAACAGGTCGCAGTACTAAAGGATTACAATTTGAATCGCCATTACGAAACCCGCGGAGAAATACAAAGACTTGACTGATGCAGAGCGGGCTCGGACATCGGAGGATTTGCTAGCTAAGCTGCAAAAGCAACAAGGCCTGTTTACCAAAGTTTGCACATCCAGGGATGGTGCAAACAAGACCAGCTTTGTGATATCCTACAAAATTGCAGTGTAGCCGACTCTCGACTACCGTAGGTTCTCCCCAACACAAATACGGCTTCAGCAGGTAAGTTCAACAATGGTATATTTATTTCCTTCAAAATACAACACAAAATGCGGACCGTCGTGCGCTCCGCTTCGCTGCCCGGCTTCTCGGGCGCACTCGGTCCACCGCTCCCGGAACGCCACCACTCTGATGGCTTTACGCTCTCGTCTCAGTCCTCGTTCCGCGTGTGTGACTGTTCCCCCAGAACTCCAGTCTGCTACTGCTTAAATAGATTTGGCATAATTAGCACCACATTACAGCTGTGTTGATTGAACTCACAACGGCACTGTTCCCATGAACCACTCCCACACCTCTCGCCCCTGCAGCTGAGCGCAGACCACGCCCACTGCCACAAACAGTAAGCCATTCTCTGATGGGAAGTTTATAAAACAGTGTTTGGTGGACTCTGCTGCACTAGTATGCCCCGAGAAAAAAGAAGCATTCACGAATGTGTCCCACTCCAGGCTCACCGTAACAAGGAGGATAGAGGACATCGCGGGAAATCTGGAACTTCATCTGCGAAAAAAAAAGCAGACGATTTAGATTTTTTCTCCTTGGCTCTGGACGAGAGCTGCGATGTCCGTGACACAGCCCAGTTACTCATCTTTGTACGGGGGATAAAGAAAGACTTCAAGATTACAGAGGAGCTGGCCGCAATGCAGTCAATGAAGGGGACGACGACTGGGAGTGATTTGTTCACGGAGGTAGATGCACGCTTCGACAAACTGGGACTGAAATGGGACAAACTGGCATGTGTTAAACCGATGGTTGTCCAAATCTGACGGGGAAAAATGTCGGACTTTTGAAGCGGATGCAAGATAAAGTGACTGAAATGAATCCAGAACAGAAATTGATATTTTTGCATTGTATATACATCAGAATGTGTTGTGTAAGTCAGTGCTAAAACTTAACCATGTTGTTGATGTTGTAACTAAAGTAGTTAACTTCATCAGGGCGAGAGCATTAAATCACAGGCAGTTTGTCGCACTCTTGGAGGAGCATGAGACTGAACACAGTGACATAGGATATCACACAGCTGTCAGATGGCTCAGCCTGGGCAAAGTGCTTAAAAGAGTATGGGACCTGAGAGCTGAGATTCAAGAGTTTTGTGAGAAGAAAGGTAAGGACATCCCAGAGCTCTCTGATGTAAACTGGATGGCAGATCTTGCATTTGCTGTTGATGTGACTGCACTCATGAATGGTCTAAATACCAAATTGCAAGGCAAGGGCCTATTTGCATATGACCTGTACAGCCTGGTGAAGGCTTTCATGAGAACGTTGCAGTTTCTTTCAAGCCAGATGGAGGGTAACATTCTCACCCACCTGCCAACCCTGAAAGATGTCACACCATCAGCTGATAACCTCCACAGGTACTCATCCATGTTAGGGGCACTGCAGAGTGAGTTTTCAAGGCGATTTCAAGACTTCAAAACAGTTGAAAGTGAAATGACCATGATTATTTCTCAATTCACGTGCAGTGTGGATAATGCTCCCAGTGATGTTCAGCTCGAACTCATTGACCTGCAGTCTGATACAGTACTGGCAGAGCACTTTAAGTCAGCATCACTCCTGGATTTGTATCCTTCTCTCAAAGAGGAGATCTTTCCACACATGAGGAGGCATGCTCAGAAGATGTTGGTTCTCTTTGGATCTACATACATACATGTATGTGAACAAACATTCTCCGTGATGAAGTTCAACAAATCAAGATACAGATCCTCTCTCACTGACGAACACCTGTCAGCTGTCCTTCGCATATCCACCCCTGACATTCAACCTGACTTCAGTGCACTCGTTCAAGCCCAACAAAGACTAGATTTCTCGCACTGAACTGAAAAACAGAAAATGAGGGAATTGGACTACAAACAATATTGATAGAAGTACTCATTTTCCAGAAACATGATCCCTGTTAGTGTTTTACTGTTGTATAAGAATATTATATATGTATATTTGTTTGGATCATTACTCCTGCTGTATATGTTTAAGATGGAGCTAATTTTAACCCCTGTATACACTGTTGTTCAGTTTGGGTAGTTAGGAGTGGTTTGAAAATTTGTAATGTCCAAAGAAGCTACTAATTAAAGCTGCCGGACGAATGTAGTGGAGTAAAAAGTTCAATATTTCCCTCTGAGATGTAGTGGAGTATAAGTTCAATGTTGAATAAATTGTAAATACTCAAGTAAAGTACCTTGAATTTGTACTTAAGTACAGTACTTAAGCAAATATACTTAGTTACATTCCATAACATTTAATAACTGATCATAACATTTACTCTTACCACTCACAGCTTATCACAACCATATAATTTACTGCTTTTTATAAAGAGGTGGAATAATTTTGAGCAGAATTGAGTTCAGTCTTTTGGTCCGACCCTCCACAACAGTCCCAGTTTCACATGTGGCCCCTTGGGAAAAATAATTGCCCACCCCTGATCTAAGGTATATCTATGGTAATCAATTATTAAATGCACCATCCGGTTGCCTGAACATAAGGTTCATGCTGGGTCTTGCTAAAATACTAAATACTAACATGCTCATGGTGGATCCTCCAGCAGAGAATTCTATATTTGCTCCTTCTCCTGACTCTCAAAGCTCTCTCTTCCAAACACACTGTCACAATCTGCCACAACTTTCGCTCCCAGTCTACCTCCTGTTTTGCTTCATCTGTCTTATTACCCCTGCCCTCCCCTGATCTCAGTCACGCCTCCTGACTCTGCCATAGACACTCTTTGGCTTGTCCTTTTGGACTCTTTCTGTCCGCTCACTTCTCAGCAGGCCGGCCCAACCCCTCAAGCTTCATGAATGTCTGAGTGAGCGCTTACCGAACCACAGTACGGACAGCTGAAAGAAAATGGCAATGCGTAGGGTCCAAGCGCTCTAAGGACATCCTTGCCTATCAATCTCCATACTCAGAACCCATCAGCTATCTGTATGACAACGAAGAAGGCTCTGGGGTCAAAGGGCTTTTTTAACTTTGGTTCTGGTGTATATCCAGCAGATATCCAGATCAAGATTTACTTTTCCCTGCGCTGCTTGTTGTTTTCAGTCCTATTAGCAACTTGAGATGTGAGACTGGAGTTGGAGTTTAGAGACAACGTGTACGACTGGATCGTTTCACAAGTAGCCAGTTTACCAGCTAATTCAAACCAATAAAAAGCCAAACCACCGTCAGACATTGTGGCAGTGGGCGTGGTCTGCGCTCAGCTGCAAGGGAGAGAGGTGTGGGAGTGGTTCATGGGAACAGTGCCGTTGTGAGTTATAACCCAATGGCTGGTCACATGGGGTATGACAAAACACTAGACCGGATAATGGCCCGATTCTATTGGCCTGGGATTCGGGGAGTTGCAACTCCACACACTGGGGCAATGTTCACGGGAGAATTTGCTCAGGGCCCAGGAGCGTCAACAACGCCTGTACAACAGAGGGGCTAGGCTGAGACAATTTGCACCGGGAGATAAAGTACTTGTATTACTTCCCTCTTCCAGCTCGAAACTGCTCGCTAAGTGGCAAGGGCCCTTTGTGGTCACACAGCGAGTGGGCGTTCTGACAGGGGAGGGGCAACACAAATCTACCACCTCAACCTCCTCAAAGCATGGAGAGAGGCAGAGCCTGTTTCTCTGGTGACTACCGTGAAAGAGAGGGATGAGTTGGGGCCTGAGGTGCCAAATTCCACCAATCCAGCCTCGCTCCGTTGTGAAGACCATCTCACTCGGTCCCAGAGAGCAGATGTGGCTGCGTTGCAGCAGCGCTTTGCTGATGTGTTCTCCCCTCTGCCAGGACGCACCAACCTCATACAACACCATGTTGAAACTCGCCCAGGCGTGACGATCACGGCCTTATCGGTTGCCTGAACACAAAAGAAAGGTAGTTCAGAAAGAATTGAAAGCTATGCTGGAGATGGGGGTAATAGAAGAGTCCAATAGTGCCTGGTGTAGCCCCATTGTTCTGGTTGTCAAGTAGGATGGGTCTATACGGTTCTGTGTGGACTACCGCAAGGTGAATGACGAGTCACGGTTTGATGCCTATCCAATGCCCCGGGTCAACGAGCTCCTGGACCTGCTCGGCACTGCTCGATTTTTCACGACACTGGATCTGACCAAGGGCTACTGGCAGATTCCCTTGTCTCCAGAGTCCAGGGAAAAGACGGCTTTCTCCACTCCGTACGGATTGTACCAATTCGTCACACTTCCTTTCGGGCTGTTCGGTGCCCCAGCCACATTCCAACGTCTCATGGACCAGGTACTGCGTCCACACATGCTGCCGCCTACCTGGATGATGTTATCATCCACAGCAACAGCTGGGCAGAGCACATGCAGCGGGTGTCCGCTGTGCTTGAGTCTATGAGACAGGCTGGGCTCACCGCCAACCCGAAGAAGTGTGCGGTTGGACTGAGGGAGGTACGGTATCTGGGGTACCACTTGGGTGGAGGGCAGGTTCGTCCCCAGGTCGACAAGACAGCAGCGATTGCAGCCTGCCCGAGGCCCAAGACCAAAAAAGAGGTGAGGCGGTTCTTGGGGCTGGCAGGGTATTACCGGCGGTTCATCCCCAACCGCCGACCTAACCAGCCCCCTGACTGACCTGACTCGAAAGGGTGCCTCAGATCCGGTCCAGTGGACGGAGCAGTGCCAGCTGGAGCTTGAGAGGGTAAAACAGGCCCTCTGTGGGGAACCTCTTCTCCACACACCTAACTTCTCTCTCCCTTTTATCCTGCAGACTGATGCCTCGAACAGGGGGCTGGGGGCCGTTTTGTCCCAGGAGGTGCAGGGGATCGACCGCCCAGTGCTTTATGTTGCAAGTCCCGGGTGGCAGGACAAGCAAGCAAATAATAATGTCCTGTTTTACAGGAAAAAGACGAGAGCGAAGCGCTTGTTACAGTTCTGTAGTTAGCTCTCGGAGAATTTATTTACTCTCGGCATATATATTCGTTCATTTTAAATGGCTTTCCCTGAGGCACAAACGCTCCGCTACCGCCCCTACTGGCCTGGATGAAATCCAACACTTTTACATTACTATATAAGTGATACAAAAACTAAATTGTGACTACATTCTGTGTGGGTCACATTTACATCAGCCGGAAGCGGTCCGATAGGGAGTCTCGCTACAGCACAGTGGAGAAGGAAGGCCTGGCTATCCAGTGGGCGGTCGATGCCCTGCGTTACTACCTCCTGGGACGCCCATTCACCCTC
The DNA here is from genome assembly GCF_027596085.1 of Anoplopoma fimbria. Classification (NCBI taxonomy): domain Eukaryota; kingdom Metazoa; phylum Chordata; class Actinopteri; order Perciformes; family Anoplopomatidae; genus Anoplopoma; species Anoplopoma fimbria. The sequence goes on along the minus strand of NC_072468.1, from coordinate 14,264,343 downwards.
TATTCGGACCATGCCCCTCTACAGTGGCTCCACCGCATGAAGGATGCCAACGCCCGGATCACTCGGTGGTATCTGGCGTTGCAGCCTTTTAAATTCAAAGTGGTCCATAGGCCGGGGTGCAGATGGCTGTGGCAGACTTCCTTTCGCGCTCACAGGTGGGGGGAGTAGGCTAGGCCGGACGGCTCCTCGGCCTAAGTCGGGCGGTGGAGGTGTGTGGCAGTGGGCGTGATCTGCGCTCAGCTGCAGGGGAGAGAGGTGTGGGAGTGGTTCATGGGAACAGTGCCGTTGTGAGTTCAATCAACACAGCTGTAATGTGGTGCTAATTATGCCAAATCTATTTAAGCAGTAGCAGACTGGAGTTCTGGTGGAACAGTCACACACGCGGAACGAGACGAGAGCGTAAAGCCATCAGAGTGGTGGCGTTCCGGGAACGGTGGACCGAGTGCGCCAGCGAAGCGGAGCGCACGGCAGTCCGCATTTTGTGTTGTATTTTGAATGAAATAAATATACCATTGTTGAACTTACCTGCTGAAGCCGTATCTGTGTTGGGGAGAACCTACGGTAGTCGAGAGTTGGCTACAGACATTAACTGGTGGGTTCCCAGATTGCATTTCAGCCAATTGTGTACCTGCATTCAACCAAAGACTGCTCCAAGATGAGTAGTCGATCCTACTCAGCGCACAAAGTGAAACCAGAACGCTACTGCTGCCAAGATCTTGTCACGTTGCCTCCAGATTCTAGGTAATAAAGATTAAATTATCTCTTCATCTTTGAGTGGAATTTCTCTTCAGTGGGTTTGTGTTTGCATCTGTAAGGGCTAGTCTTTAAGGCAGTTCACCATGCACATTTTCACCCCATTACCTCCTATTCAATCCAATCTCATACAGAGAGTTGTAAATGTGTGCAGTATGAGGAAGCTCTCTCTCCCTCCCCTCCCAACGCTGCCCATAGTTCTCTGGTTATTATGACCAATGTATCGTATCACAGCCCTAGTCCAGTCCCAACAAGGACATGAATGGAGACCATCTTTCCTTGAAAACAGTGCTGTTGTTGATATTGTTGTCTGTGATTTTTTCCCCATAGAAATATATTCTGATAAGAGGTTGGTGTGGGAGGATTGTGGACTCTTTCCAGTTTATTATGTAATTATGTAAGGTGTTGTAAAGATTAATGATTTTTTTCTTGCGAGGGTAAAGGAATCCTGTAAGTACAATAAAATATAATCTGCATAGAGACTCATTTTGTGGTTGAGGTTTCTGGTATGAACTCCTTTAATGGCAATGTTTTGACGTACAGCTGCAGCAAGTGGTTATAGGTTCAGAATCAGTTTCAATCAATTTGACTCCGGTTTCACACGCTCACTGGTAGTCAGAAACAGACAAATAAACAAAGAATAAAATAAGATAAACGTTAACTATTTTTTACACAGAAATATATATACTATTTTGAACATAAAAAACACAAAAACAACGACAATGAAGTGTAGATAAAAGTGCATATATGCAGAGTGCAAGGCTGCTTGAATAAATATGTAAACAATTTGAATTTAAAGTTACCGGGTTATTGCACATGGATGTGATTTTTCCCAGCCTCACCTGCTGGGTCCTGTCTGTCAGGAAGTTAGTGATCCACTGACAGATGGAGGCTGGCACAGTGAGCTGGGAGAGTTTGTGTTGGAGTGTTACCGGGATGATGGTGTTGAACGCCGAGCTGAAGTCCACAAACTGAACCCTTGCGTAAGACCCTGGGGAGTCGAGGTGTTGCAGCAAGTAGTGCAGTGTCATGTTTACTGCATCATCCACCGACCTGTTTGCCCGGTAGGCATACTGCAGGGGGTCCAGCAGGGGGCCTGTGATGGCCTTCAGGTGGGTCAACACCAGTTCAAACGATTTCATGACCACAGACGTCAGGGCGACAGACCTGTAGTCATTTAATCCTGAGACGAAGGATTTCTTGGGGACCGGGATGATGGTGGAGCGTTTGAAGCAAGAGGGGACTTCACACTGTTCCGGTGAACGGTTGAAGATCTGCGTGAAGATGGGGGCCAGCTGGTCAGCACAGACTTTCAGGCAGGAGGGTGACACACTGTCTGGGCCAGGAGCCTTTCCTGATCATCTGTCTGTGAAAGAGCCGACTCACATCCTCTTCGCAGATCCTCAGTGTCGGTGGGGGGTCGGTTGAGAGGGGTGAGGAGGTGGCAAGGGGTGTAGGTGGGTGATTGATCTCAGAGCAGTTGTGGGGTGTGAAGGTTGGCTTGTCGAACCTGCAGTAGAAGACATTCAGGTCGTTAGCCAGTCGATGGTTCTCCACAGTGTTGGGGGATGATCTCCTGTAGTTTGTGAGTTCCGGCAGGCCTCTCCACACTGACGCAGGGTCGTTGGCTTAAAACGTGTTTTCCAACTTTTCAGTGTAGCATTACATTACATTACAGTCATTTAGCAGACGCTTTTATCCAAAGCGACTTACAATAAGTGTATTCAACATAGGTATTCAAGAGAACTACTAGTCACCAGAAGTCATAAGTGCATCTCCTTTCTTAAACAAGCATCTAAAAGCATAAACCAGAGCAAAAGTATAGTGCAGAAGCAAATTACTACGAAAACAATAAGTGCAACAAACTAATACAAATACAATAAGTGCAACGAACTGATACGAATACAATAAGTGCTATGAGGAAGGCTCAGGGAAGTACTTCTTGAAGAGGTGAGTTTTCAGCCTGTGCCGAAAGATGGGCAGCGACTCTGCTGTTCTGACGTCAGTGGGGAGTTCATTCCACCACTGTGGGGCCAGGACAGAAAAAAGCTGTGACCGGGTCGATCGGCCGCAGGGACCTCTGAGCGACGGGGCAACCAATTGCCCCGAGGCAGCAGAGCGAAGTGGTCGGGCGGGGGTGTAGGGCTTGACCATGGCCTGGAGATAGGAAGGAGCTGTTCCTTTCACTGCCCTGTAGGCTAGCACCAGAGTCTTAAGCTGGATGCGAGCTCTTACAGGGAGCCAGTGTAGAGAACGGAGAAGGGAAGTTGTGTGGGAGAACTTGGGGCGATTGAACACCAGACGAGCTGCAGCTTTCTGGACAATCTCCAGAGGTCTGATGGCCGGGGCTCCGGCATGTAGTGAGTTGCAGTAGTCCAGGCGGGAGATGACAAGAGCCTGGATGAGCACCTGCGCCGTCTCGTCAGTGAGGAAGGGGCGATTCCTCTTTGCTACTCTGATCTCCTTTGTCAGGCCATGTCCACGTAAACAAAACGATCTCCGTCCACACATGCGTTTCAGCATCGTTTTCAAAATAATTTGCGTCCAGACTTGCTCGCCTGAAAACGAATATCACATGACTATTCACATACACTGGGCATGCGGGTGCAGTGCAAACAGGAAGTACATTGGTTGCTTGGTTACAGATAATACGATTACACTACTCTTGATACTCGTCGTGCTTGATACTTAAGAACTTCCTCTAAAATCTTCCTCCATAAACTCAAACAGACACATTTCGTGGAAGTTTTTAGAAATTTTATTTTTCAAGCTTAGTTACAACACTGCAGGTCTAACTCTATCTCTCCCACACAGACAGCAAATTTACTTTAAAATGAACAGTTATTAAACGAAGTTTACTAGATTATCGGTCCATACATTTGGTCAACACAAGTCTCTCACTCGTTTCCTCTCGGTTTCGTTCGTTGGTTATTTGTGAAGTTCACAATAGTTGTGGAGAAGAAAATAAGCATTAATCCTCCGTTTTGTGTCTATCACTCTCCTCAAGCTGAGGAGATCGGTAATCAATGCTGTTGTAGTTGTTCTCTTCCAGAAAAGGGTGTACTGGCAATTTGAAGTACAACTCTATGTAAAGGTAATGTGTAGTGTTAGAAATGCTGTGTGGATTCGTACAAGGTGGTGATGTGTGACTTTAGGAATGTATGTGTAGGATAACTCCTTATTAGGTGATGATTTTATAAACAGAGACTCTTATTGGTTCCTGAACGCCATTGTATATGCCTATAGGGTCGATTGTTTACATCTCGGAGAGGCCAGTTGACCTCACTATATAAACAAATTCGTAGATATGATTCCATTTGTAGAGACTGTTGCTCTGGGTGAGGTGTATAATGTCCTTATCTATTGGATGAACGACGCCACAAAGCAAACTTTTGTGCAAAGTGCTTAATAAAAAGGTCCAATAAATTTGGTTGAATGCTATTTCTGCATCTAATGCTAAAGATATTGTCTTGATTTGAGTTTGTTGTGAGAGATTTACATTATCTGATGCATGTATTTTCTTTATGAAACCAGGCTGATCGTGGTGTATTAAGGTGGATGTGACAGTTTCTTAACTGATGTTTAGAGAAAATTAAGAAGGGAAGCCGTCTGGTCCAGGTGATAAATTATTTGGCCTCTGAAGTAGGGCTTTATGGACTTTACCTCATGTCAATGGAGTCGGCCTCTTGTTTGGATAATTTGGGTAGATCCAGGTTGTTAAGGAAGGATTTTGTCTGTGATGGGTCAGGGTCTGTGTTTGTAGAGTATAAATTACTATAAAATATATTGCAGGTTTTGGGTGGTTTCAACTGTTCAATTTTTTATGGCTGGTGTTATTTTTTTTTTTTTTTACGTTGTAACTGATCTGCTAGGTATTTACCTGACTTATTGTGGTCATATTTTAATTGTTGCACTATTGTTGTTTTTTTGTTTGGTCTTTATGATTGTTTGAGTATATGTCCATGAATTGCTTAATTTTCTGCTCCAGATGTTTATTTAGTTCCTGTTCCTTTCTTTCTTGTTTGCTGAGTATGATATTATTTGTACTCTAATTACTGCTTTACCTGTATCCCAAATAACTGATGATGACATTTCTGTGGAGTCGTTCAATTCCATAAAAGATGACCCCTCTCCCAGGGAAACTGGTGCATGGTCACTAATAATGATTGGGTGTATGGTACTTTCAGATACAGTATTACTAATCAAAAAGTAGTATAATCGGGACAAGGATTGGTGGAGAGTTGAAAAATAAGTATATTCTCTAGATGATGGGTTACTAATCGTCGTCCAAGACTGTCATGTATTGTTGTAATAAATCTGCAGAGTGACAGTTTCTTAGATTGCCAGCTGTCCTTGATCGGTAAATTGCAGGACGAATTACTGTAATGTAGAAAAAGCTATGACAAAGACAGATGGATCGTAGCTGTTGGGACAGTTAATGTTGGCGAATGTGAATTTTTGTTCAAAGATGGATTTGTAATATATCCTCCTTCAGAGTCAGCAGTTGTGGAGTGGTAAGTTAGAGGAATTCTAAAATAGAGACACCACTTTGTATACTGTTGTAATTTCCTGAGAATACTTGATTCAATTGTTGTGATTTGAATCCCTCCTCTGTCGCTCTCCCATAGGTTTCTTCCTTTTTTCTCCCTGTTAAAGGTTTTTATTCGGGGAGTTTTTCCTGTGCTGATGTGAGGGTTCCGGGACAGAGGATGTCGCATGTGTACAGATTGTAAAGCCCTCTGAGGCAAATTTGTAATTTGTGATTCTGGGCTATACAAAATAAACTGAATTGAATATATGATTCTGATTGTGATAAATTAATCTCTTGTAGCAAACAGATATCTGCCTTTGGTTTAATAATATAGTTAAAGATTTTAGTTTATTTTAGTCTGAGTGTGAATGCCGCGTGTCTGTGTTATGTAGTGTGTTTGAGTCTCTGTAAAAAAATTTGGTCTGTGTGTGTTTGTGTGAGAAAGAGAGTGGATGAATACTTGTCATTTACAATACAACAATAATAATATATTCTTTTTTTTCACGAAATAAATACAATACAACGCCACATAACTGCACAGACATAATACTAAAGTGGATTGGTGTGGTGATATAAGGTGAAGGAGTTCGTGTGAAAATCTGTAGGACGTGGGGCCAAATTCTGAGCATATGTGCGCACATAAGATAAGATAAGATAATCCTTTATTAGTCCCGCAGCGGGGAAATTTGCAGGCTTACAGCAGCATAGGGTAAAGTGCACACAAGAGACATAGTAAAAGAAAGACAAGATAAAAATAAAAATGAAATAAAAAACAAGTATTATAAATAAGCAATAAAAAACAGTAGGAAATCAACAATAACTGAAATATTATATTTACAGACAGAAAAAACTATTATCGCTATATTGCACAGTGTATTGTATTGCACATGTCATGTGTCATGTGGTCTGCTGGGAGCAGAGTTGGTTGTGCAATCTGACAGCAGCAGGAAGGAAGGACCTGCGGTACCTCTCCATCTGTCAGTGGATCACAGCCGGTGGCTGAAGGAGCTGCACAGAGCTGCCAGAGTGTCCCGCATGGGGTGGGAGGTGTTGTTCATCAGGGATGATAGCTTTGCCATCATCCTCCTGTCTCCCACCACCTCCACCATATCTAGTGGACACCCCAGCACACTGCTGGCCTTCCTGACAAGTTTATTCAGTCTCTCACATAAGTGAATGTGTACATGTCAGCAATGGGCAGAGCAGGAGTGCACATTGACATAGAGGAGAGAACGAGAGGAGAAAGAATCATTCAAATAATAAGAAAGAGCCATGGGGTTATCTTTGTGTTTCAGAGGAGTTGTCTTCAATGTAAAGTTTGTCCACCACCAGGTACGCTTCTTTGTTATTTTTCCTGTTGTCCTTCAGGATCTGGTACAGGACTTTACGGTGATCATTTATTTTGCTTGGAAATTGGTTGTTCAGGCCAAAATAAGTTTATTTTAGATCCTTCCTTTGCTCTTGATCAGTTCTTTCTTTGAAAATGATGTGATGTGGGCAAATTGAAGACATGGACTGCCAGAGCCGGGTATCAAACCGCCAATCCTCTGATTGGAGGACCACCCTGCTTTACCACTGAGCCACAGTCGTGTGTGGATTACAGATGAACCATCTTCAAATTGAATGGATTATGTAAATGGTTTCCAACACAGGCTTTATATGGTTGGTCAATTGGCAACACAGTTTATTGAGGTTGACCAAGTATTAGCTTTGTTGGCAATAGTGGAGTCACCATTCCGGTGCAGAGTTTGTTGGGCTAAATACTGTAGTATGTCAGCTATCTACACAAAACTAGACGATGATTTAGATGATGTTGTGATATACAGTAATACATAGAAGGATCATCTGAGTCCTGTTTGTGCTCTAGTTGATAGACTAGCAGATGGAAATTTGATTGTAAAGTTAGCAAAATGTAAGTTTGCAAAAGCCACTGTTATATATCTTGGTAAGGTTGTGGGTCAAGGTCATATGCAGCCTGTCAACTCCTATCAGCTCCTATCAGCTGAATTAATCAGTGATAGAGAAAGAAGCACTGGCATTAATCTTGTCTTCAGGGCACTTCCATGACTTTCTTGTCTCTGGAATGCCAATCTTAGTCTTAACCGACCACAAACCAATTGCCTTTTTAAACTTTCTGCAGAATCCAAATCAGAAGGTCATGCGGTAGGCCCTGTTCTTGCAGCCTTACCAGTTGGACATTTGGCCTTATGGTTGGCCCTAGTTTAAACTTGACCTCCATTGTATTCTTTACTGAAGTACTTAAACATTTAGCATTTTTAACAGTTGGACTATGTGTGGTATTTTTTGTCACATACTTTTGAGCCAGGTTGTGTCATCTGGGAAATAGTAATAGTCTTCTCACGCAAATAGCTGGACACAAATATATAAAGCAAAAAACTCATCATAACTCATCATCATCTGATATTTGATCCAGAAACGTATGCTCCTTAAATGGTGAGAAAGCAAGTTATTTAACGTGGTGAATGACAACTATAAACAGTTTAGAGTGCTGTCTGCTCTGTGTCCAACTCAGCTGTGATGGATCTTGGAGGTCATCATTTGTAATTATTCTGAGGCAGGATTTATGCCAGACCCCTGAACAGACTGTAACACATTTGGAATATTGTAGTTAAAATATTTGAGAAAACCTCAAGCATGAAAATGTTGCCTCATTTTCAGTGCAAATGAGGAAAAATTAAACATCTTTAAATAATCCGAACAATATGTCACACTTTTCAACGACTTCAATTTCATCGTGACACATTTTTTACACATTGTAAAACTCTGGAAAATAGTTGATAAATTAGCCAATGCTGTGAACAAATTATTATTTTTCACAAGTGCTTCATTATGAGTGGTTAATACATAATAACACAGTGAATATACCCACCTATTGCCCTAAGACAAATTCTGTACCAATTCAATAAATATCTAAACTCTGCATTCATAGCAAATCCACTTGAAGGAGGATACAGGTCCCAAACACTGAACCATTTGTCCAAGGAGGATATTGTTGTTCACACCAGGCGATGCTTTTCACACTGTTGACATAATTGAACATTTATTTGTGCCGGACAGTTTGAATTGCTAAGAGCAAATCCATTTCAATCCGATATCAATGTGACATTCAATTTACCTTTACAATAATATAATAATCACACTCATTACACCAATAAGCAAAAGTCTTGAAAACATTAGTAAATGGACTTGTACTTGTATACCTCCCTGCCGCTGCAGCCCCCATCGTCTGCACCCCCTGTGGATTACCCCCCCTCTTCTTCCTTCTCCTCCACCCCCTTTTCCACAACACTCGGCTCCCCTCCACACTCCTCAAACACTGCACACCTCCAACACCCCACCCCCACCCCCACTCCAACAACCTACAGCACACAGCCCCCATCCCCCAACTTGTCCCTCTCTATCAACCAGGTGAGAAAAGAACTGAGGAGAATAAAGGTGAGAAAAGCCACGGGTCCGGACGGCATCAGCTCAAGGCTCCTCAGATCCTGCGCAGACCAGCTGTGCAGGATTGTGGAGCACATCTTCAACTTGAGCTTGAGGCTGGGGAGGGTACCACAGCTATGGAAGACGTCCTGCGTGGTACCAGTCCCAAAGACCCCGGGGGCCAAGGACTTCAGCAGCTTCAGGCCGGTGGCTTTAACATCCCACCTGATGAAGACCCTGGAGCGGCTGGTCCTTGTGCACCTCCGCCCCCTGGTGACCTCATCCTTGGACCCTCTTCAGTTCGCCTATCAACCTGGCATCGGGGTGGATGACGCTGTCATCTACCTGCTACAAAGATGCCTTTCTCACCTGGAAAAGGCTGGAAGCACTGTGAGAGTCATGTTCTTCGACTTCTCCAGTGCCTTCAACACCATCCAGCCTTTGCTTCTGAGGGACAAGCTGGAGCAGACCGGGGTGGACCACCACCTCACTGCGTGGATACTGGACTACCTCACCAACCGTCCACAGTATGTGAGGATAGGGGAGTGTGAGTCAGATCGGGTGTCCTGCAGCACGGGGGCCCCACAAGGAACCGTTCTGGCTCCATTCCTCTTCTCCATCTACACTTCGGACTTCACATATAACTCTGCTACCTGCCACCTGCAAAAGTTCTCTGACGACTCTGCAATCGTCGGCCTCATCCCCGCCGGCGATGAGAGGGAATACAGAGAACTGAACCAGGACTTCATAGGATGGTGCCGGCGGAACTGCCTCCAGATCAACTCTGGTAAAACCAAAGAGCTGGTGGTGGACTTCCGCCGGGGAAAACACTGTCCTCCGGAACCAGTGAACATCCAGGGACAGGACATTGAGATTGTGCAATCTTATAAGTACCTGGGTGTTCACTTGAACAATAAACTGGACTGGACAAATCACACAAATGCACTGTACAAAAAGGGTCAGAGCAGACTCTATCTGCTGAGGAGACTGAGGTCCTTTGGAGTGCAGGGAGCACTCCTGAGGACTTTTTCAACTCCGTGGTGGCATCAGCCATCTTTTATGGAGTGGTCTGCTGGAGCAGCAGCATCTCAGCAGCAGACAAGAAGAGACTGAATAAACTTGTGAGGAAGGCCAGCAGTGTGCTGGGGTGTCCATTGGATACGGTGGAGGTGGTGGGAGACAGGAGGGTGATGGCCAAGCTGTCATCCCTGATGAACAATACCTCCCACCCCATGCAGGACGCCCTGGCAGCTCTGTGCAGCTCCTTCAGCCACCGGCTGCTTCACCCCGGTGTGTGAAGGAGAGGTACCGCAGGTCCTTCCTTCCTGCTGCTGTCAGGTTACACAACCAGCTCTGCTCCCAGCAGACCACATGACAATAAAAACACTGTGCAATAATGGTTAATATAGCAATTTTTTTTTTCTGTCTGTAAATATTATATTTCAGTTATTGTGTTTTTCTACTGTTTTTATTGCTTATTTATAATACTTGTTTTTATTTTATTTTTATTTTTTATTTTCATTTTTATTTTTATCTTGTCTTCTTTACTATGTCTCTTGTGTGCACTTTAACTCTATGCTGCTGTAAGCCTGCAAATTTCCCCGCTGCGGGACTAATAAAGGATTATCTTATCTTATCTTATCTTATGATGCCTTTCTTGTCTACCGACCACTCAGAACACTTCATGTCATTCAGCCATTCACACCCATTCATACACTGATGGCACCAAGCAAGGTGCCACCATAGGGTTAAGTGTCTTGCCCAAGGACACATCAACATGGACTGGAGGAGCCGGGGTTTGATTAAAAGATGACCCGCTCTACCTCTGAGCCAGTTGGGGAACAATGTCTAAAGTCTAATTTCAGTCTACTCTTCTGGCAGACTAAGTTTGATACAAGAAAGCCAGAGCCAGCTAGTCAATACAAGCAAGAACAAACGAAAATTTGGTGGTGTACCATGTTCAAGTCAGGTGATTGGCTGGGCCATTCTAGCAGCTTTATTTTCTTTCTCTGAAACCAATTGAGAGTTTCCTTGGCTGTGTGTTTGGGATCATTGTCTTGCTGAAATGTCCACCCTCATTTCATCTTCATCATCCTGGTAGATGGCAGCAGATTTTTATCATTCCTTCAATTATATGAAGTTTGCCAGTGCCGTATGCTGAAAAACAGACTGTTTGTGTGGAAGAATGGGCCAAAATCACACCTGAGCAATGCATGCGACTAGTTTCTCCATACAGGAGCTTTTGTACGAAGTATTAAATCAATTTCAGTAAGCGTGTTCAATACTTTTTCCCTGTGTCATTCCATTTTATTACAAATAACTTAATTTCTGAACTTATTTGTTTAGTTTTCTTTGTATGTATGGATTACTTGGGTTGTTACTGACAGCTGGTGAAAATTTCATGTCAATGGCACCTTTAGAAATATATTTACTGAGAAAAATGGTGACGTGTTCAATACTTATTTTACCCGCTGTGTGTGTATATGTATATATATACGTATATGTGTAAAGATTAATCTGTTGTCCATGATGATGTATGCAAATTATATTTTAGTAGTAGCACAAATCTATCGTATTCTTAATTTTTATTAAAGTTGGGTCAGAATTAAGATAAAGCAGTATAATTACTTAGCTAAGACATAGAATAGGTTGTACATAACTGAACATGTTGAGATTGGGTTGGTATATTTGGTCATTTTTATATTTAATATATTTATTTCTTAAAAAGATTTTTGTCTATGTTTGAAATAAAGCACAATCATGACATCTGACTATTTCCCTTATTTGTAAAAGCATAGAGTTTCTTTAAATTTCCTTCCTAATATGTTTAAAAACTATGAAAGTACGCTGAAAGGCTCTTCCTCTTCCTCACTATAATGTCTAAAAAAAAATCATATATAAATGAAAGACACACTGTTTGTTGCATATAACGCCATATATAACGTAAATCAAATTAGTTCATGTCTGACCCTGTGGGCATACAGCAAACAAAAGCCACGAGGCGAACCTTAATATTCCAACACAATAAACAAGCTTAAAATTCCGAAATTATACCCCAAAGCCAGATTCACATTAGTCCCAAAGTTCCTTCATTCAAATGAAAAAAAGTCCCATGATAAATAAATCCCCAAGGCCAAAATAATAATGTTAACAGTTGGAAACTTGGCAAGATGCCAATGTTCAATAAGTGTAGAACCCACACTATCTCATCACAGTCCCTTTAGCTGCTGGGTCTTGTCTTGCAGTAGTCCAGTGAAGTTTCCCGAAGTTGGATCCCAATCCTTCGCCTGGAAATCCTGCTCTTTGTGCCCACTAAACGCTGACCGCTTCCCCCATCTGTGCGCTCCATACTCTCTGTCACGTCACTTCCCCCTTGCCCCATTTTATACAAGTGAGGTGAACAAAAATAATAGTAACAATAATAAAAGATCCAATTCATAACCTATGTTACCATTACAGGCCACTGATAACATTTAAAAGTACAGCACTTTAAATATGCAAAGGAAAATAAACATAAACATGTTCCCCATTTGTAACGGCCATACATGGTACATCAAGATAGACTTAGGGGTCCATTCCAGTATGCCCTCACAACTAGTCAAGTTGCAGTTTACATCCATGCCTATCCAAAATGTCATCCTTTATCCTCTTAGACAATAGTGTGAAATGTCATAATTAGCTAATTCATTTTTGAGTAATGGCCAATTTTATGAGGTCACAGTGACCATCAAAATTAAAAATATGGATGAATTTAATAAAATTTGAATTCTTGCTATTGGACTTTACACCATAAGGCAAAGTTTTTACACTAGGTGTCTCTCTGATAGTGCTGTAGCTGAATCTAAAGAAGTGATTCCATCTGCATTTAATTCAATACCATTTCTCACTATAACAGAGGACTCCTACACTAGCTTTAGTCCTTCTTAGATTGATCATCTTGTTGCTAGTACTACATTCTCACTGAGAATGACAAAAGACGCTATTGCCCCTGTAAAAAAAGAAGATAATAAAACAAAGGAGGTTCGCTCCATGGTATAACCCTCAAACCCAAGAATTAAAGCAAACATCAAAGGATATGGTGTTTGGAAGAATCTCTGTTGTATGGCGAGAGAGTCTTAAACAGGCCCTATGATGCTATTTTCCGGGTGCATATTTTTATCTGAAGTTACAGTTACAACATGTTTACATGCGTTAATGCTCATAATCCGCCTTGTTTTTCTCATCATGGCGGTCCTGCAGCACATCGTCTCGCCCCTCTCTGGAATGCTCCGTTTTAGCGCTTGCTCCTCCCTCCAGAAAGCAAAGTCTGCCCTGATTGGTCAGTAAGCCCGCTCTGTTGTGACTGGTCAACGTTTTGCATGCGTCGGAAATGTCCCGCCCCTTAGAAACAGAATTCAGCCCCCTCTTCCAGAGCGGTTCAAACACTGTTGAAGCAGTCATCGGCGAAATGCAGCGAACACAACATGAAGTTTTCGTTGTACTGCTCTGGCAAAGTGTTAAAAATTAAATGTAGCCACTTTTTCTTCATTTCATCTGCCTTCGGAAGGCCAAACAAAGGACATTTCCCCTCGCAGAGCAGAGCACAGCGACTTCTCGACATGATGGCCGCAAAAAAGTCTCTTTTGTTGTTTGAGGACCAAACTAGCCGGGAGGAGTTTTACGTCACTTCTGTAACATTGTGACCTAATAAAGTTACGGAAGTGAGAATTCTATCGAGCCGTTTCAGACAGCTCCGGAGCAGTATTTCTGAAGGGGAGGGTAACTGCTTTTAGGCGTGGACTTTAGGTTTTACACTCTACGGACCTTTTACATGGTTTTGGTGCTGCATTTTACACAACTGACCATCACATCTTATTACAGAGACTGGAACATTTAATCGGCATTAAGGGAACAGCACTAAGCTGGTGTTCCACAAGGTTCTGTGCTTGGACCAAATCTATTCATCTTATACATGCTATTATCATAAAAACACTTATTGTGTTATGCAGATGATACCCAGTTATATCTATCAATCAAACCAGATGAAACCAACCAGTTAGCTAAACTCCAAGCAGTCTTAAGGATATGAAAACTCAGACAACACTGAAGTTATTTTACAGCACCACTGAAAAAAGAAACTGAGTTATCTTTGATCAGGGTATGTCCTTTAACTCCCACATAAAACAACCTTTTTTTTTTCCATCTATGGAACATTGCAAACGTTAGGCACATCCTGTCTCAAAACGATGCAGAGAAATTATTCCAAATTGCAGGAGAACTTATTGAAAATACACTTATGTAGAATCGACTTGGGGAATATTATCAGAAAACACTCAGTAAACTTTCATTGTTATGCAGATGATACCCAGTTATATCTATCAATTAAGCCAGACGAAACTAACCAGTTCTCTAAACTTCAAGTATGTCTTACGGACATAAAAACCTGGATGACCTGTAACTTTTTAATGTTAAACTCTGAAAAAACAGAAGTTATCCTACTAGGCCCAGATCACCTTCGAATTCAATTATCTAACGATATAGTTTCTCTAGATGGCATTGCTCTAGCATCCAGCACTACCGTTAAGAACCTTGGAGTTATCTTTGACCAGGATCTGTCTTTTAACTCTTATATAAAACAGATCTCAAGGACAGCCTTTTTTCATTTACGTAACATTGCGAAAATCAGGCAAATCCTGTCTCAAAGCGATGCAGAAAAACTAGTTCATGCATTTGTTACCTCTAGACTAGATTACTGTAACTCCTTATTATCAGGCTGCTCTAATAGGTCTCTTGGATCTTTACAGTTGATCCAGAATGCTGCAGCACGTGTTCTAACAAAAACTGAGAAAAGAGATCATATTACTCCAGTATTAGCTTCTCTGCACTGGCTCCCTGTTAAATCAAGAATAGAATTTAAAATTATTTTACTTACCTACAAAGCTCTAACTGGTCAGGCACCGTCTTATCTTAAGGAACTTATAGTTCCATATTACCCAACTAGAGAGCTGCGCTCAATCAATGCAGGGTTACTTGTGGTTCCTAGAGTATATAAAAGTAGGATGGGAGCCAGAGCCTTCAGTTATCAGGCTCCTCTTCTGTGGAACCAGCAGTGGTTAAATTGGGATTTTCTATGTGGGGGGGGCTCTGATCCGGAGGGGCCGCCGCTCCCCATACGCAGAGTACGCAGAGCCAAAATTAAGGTTGCAAAAAAAAAAAAAAAAAAATGTGTATCTGAGTTTACCTGTTCTCTCTGCCCCAAGTGATGATGCCGCACTGCATGTTTCACATCCCAATTTTTTATTTTTTGCCACAAGAAATGGGTAGGTTTTTTTTTAAAATAATCATATTGCTGTCTCTTCCAGCAGTCAGGGAAGTTGTCAGTTACATGCTCATCTGCACCTGTCCCTCCCGGTCCATCCTGCTCCTCTGCCCTCAGTGTCCTCATCTCTGCCCTGTCCATCCTCAGCTCCTCTGCCCTCAGTGTCCTCATCTCTGCCCTGTCCATCCTCAGCTCCTCTGCCCTCAGTGTCCTCATCTCTGCCCTGTCCATCCTCAGCTCCTCTGCCCTGTCCCGCCTCACCTCCTCTGCCCTCAGTGTCCTCATCTCTGCCCTGTCCATCCTCAGCTCCTCTGCCCTGTCCATCCTCAGCTCCTCTGCCCGGTCCATCCTCAGCTCCTCTGCCCTGTCCCGCCTCACCTCCTCTGCCCTCAGTGTCCTCATCTCTGCCCTGTCCATCCTCAGCTCCTCTGCCCTGTCCCGCCTCACCTCCTCTGCCCTCAGTGTCCTCATCTCTGCCCTGTCCATCCTCAGCTCCTCTGCCCTGTCCATCCTCAGCTCCTCTGCCCGGTCCATCCTCAGCTCCTCTGCCCTGTCCAGCCTCATCTCCTCTGCCCTCAGCTCCATCCTCATCCCTGTTCTGTTCAACTCTGCATTTTTAGTTTAGTGGAGGAAGAGACAGCACTTAAGACATGACAGACACACTATCAGGATGAAAAGATCTAGCAACAAATCACAGCTTGGTTACAGTGACTTCTGCACACGGGCCTAGCTTAATTATTTCAAAATTATGTCTTGGATAGCAGCTGCCCACCTTTTGAAGAAATCTGTAAGCTTCCTCCTTTTTGTTCCACTCATGTTTACCTTTTATCTCTGAAATGTTCACTTGTTGACTTTCACCCTAAGTTAAGAAGTAGATAGAATGTCTTTTAAAATGGTTCATATTATATAATGATGTAATCAAACGTTCTTTAAATAAAACACTTTTGAATGAATGAATGAATGAATGAAGCTATCTTTTTCTTAAAGGCTAGCCGATAGGCTACGTCACCATCATGTTAACGCGGGCTTTTAAATCTAACCTGCTGTGTAGCCTATATGCAAACATTAAATCACAGGACCTACTGTACTCACAAATAAATAGCCTAGGCAATGCACTGCAATTCATAGATACAAATAAGTTTGAAATTCATCCAGCTAGGAATGAGAAATGTGATTCGGAGATCGCATAGACTACTTGCTAAATCATTTAGAATTAGCAGCATTGTTCTTTTTAACTAGCGCTTGCCATTTGACATACCAGTAGCAGGCTATCCCTGCATGTCTAAGGTTAATTTTTCCTGCTTAATGAAAATGCAAGCCCATATCTAATGATATTAGCCTATTGGTGATGATCGACCTCTTTCAAAATACCGTGCACCTTTAATTTAGTTTCTCTTACCTCGCCATTCACCTGTCTACTACGATAATTATGTCTGATGATGACCGTTAGAATGATTTGACGTTGTGTTGTCTGATCTGGGGGGAGGAGGAGCTGCTGCGCAAGTTTCGTGCGCGATATGCCTACTTCTCAAACTTGCTCCAGATGTCTAGGCCAGCCTATCCCTACTCCATTATTTAGAATTGTGTTTTAAAACAACATAGATTTGCAATGGAAAAGTTGTAAATGAGTAGGACAACATTGCTCGTGATGGACTAGGCAGACTGCCAAAATCGGCTGGAGCTGATCTGCTGCGCAGAACTCCAGACCCGGCCGCTTATGTGCCGGGGCTCCGCCCGGACAGCCCCGGCCCAATTTAACCTCTGGGAACCAGGTTCCAGTTTCAGTCCGGGGGCAGACACACTCACCACTTTCAAGAGCAGGCTTAAGACCTTCCTTTTTGATAGCGCTTATAGTTAGGGCTGGTTCAGGTTCGCCTTGGTCCAGCCCCTAGACATGCTGCTATATGCCTAGACAGCCGGGGGACTACCTAGGATACGCTGAGCTCCTCTCTCCTCTTCTCTCCCTCCTTCTTAATGTATTAATCTCCTATTTATGCACATTACTGATTTTGCTTCTTCCCCGGAGTTCTTGTGCTTTCTCGCCTCGCAGGTTCCCAATCGGGGTTATATTTGGACTGTCATCGTGCCACCTACTGAGGCCCTGCTGACACCCACTACTACTACCACTATCATTATTAGTCACATTACTATTATTATTGCCTGTACTATTACGCTTATTGACTTGCTTGTACCCTGGAGTCTTTGTGCTTTCTCGCTTCACAGGCTTCTATAAATCGTGGCTGTACCTGGACCGTGGACGTGCATCCTGCTACGGCCCTGCTGACACCGACTGCTACCACCATTATTATTATTTACTAGTCACATTACTATTACTATTACCTGTACCATTAAGCATTTTAGCTTTACTTCCACCCTGAAGCCCTTTTGCTTTCTCGTTCTGCAGGTTTCCATGAATCGTTGTGGTACCTGGACCGTAGTCGTGCCTCCTGCTGTGAGCCGACTGACACCCACTGCTACTTCGATTATTATTATTAGTCACATTACTATCCCTATTTTCATGGCTATAATTCTTATATATATAATAATAATTGCTGCTGTTATTATAAGTAGTCTTATTATATGAATCATTTATGTCATATACATTGAATGTGTTGTATCTCTGTTATGCTGCTCATTCTGTACACATGACATCTATTGCATTCTGTCCATCCTGGGAGAAGGATCCCTCCTCTGTCGTTCTCCCATAGGTTTCTTCCTTTTTTCTCCCTGTTAAAGGGGTTTTTTAGGGGAGTTTTTCCTGTGCCGATGTGAGGGAAGGACAGAGGATGTCGCATGTGCACAGATTGTAAAGCCCTCTGAGGCAAATTTGTAATTTGTGATTCTGGGCTATACAAAATAAACTGAATTGAATTGAATTGAATTGACTAAGGTAATTTCATATTTAGGTATTTCATATTTGGAGAAATATTATATATATATATGAATATATTATATATCATAAAACCCTGCCTTAATCACCCAATGACAGCAGGGATCGGCTCCAGCCCCCCCATGACCCTGAATAGGCTAAGTGTTACGGGTGATGGATGGATGGATAACAATATATATCACAATTACATTAATAGTCCATATGATTTTATGATGATTTATTTATTCATAAATACTTGACAAATGAAAAGTACTGAGTATTTTTCCATATAATTAAAAACGTAAGTGCAAAATTAAAATAAGATTTTCAAGTGTAAAAGAACAGCTGATAAAGTGTCAGACATTATGGCCCATAATTATTTATACTGCAATCAACTTCATGTAAAGCCTCCATAGGCTTAATGATTATGACATCATTAGTTATAACTACTGAGGTTAGCTGGAGAGACTAGTCTTTTGTTCTTGTATTAGACCTGCTTTGTTTACCTTCTTTGCGCAAGTTATGGACACATAGTGTGATGGCATTCATATGAATGAATTATTAGTTGTTTTATGTGGGTGTGTGCACAGATTTTTTATTTATCAGTTAACTGTTGTATATCGTACAACAGAGATACTGATCCTACATAAGTGGACACAAACAAAAGCCTGATTCAGCTCATTTCTGTGGTGTACCAAAGTGTGTAGTCCATTAGAAGGAGAAGAAGAAAATGCATGTAATGCAGCACAACTTGTGCTGGTTAATGATAACAGATAGCCTGAACTCCAAACTGGCCTAGAATGGCCCAAGTATAAGACTCTTAAGACTCTATTTGATCCAGAATGCTGTAGCACCTGAACTGACAAAAACTAAGAAAAGAGCTCATATTTTTCCCATATTAGCTCCTCTGCACTGGCTCCCTGTGAAATCCAGGATAGAATTAAAAATCTCAATTTGTACTGATCATTTGTTTGTTTACACTTTTGAATAATCCCAAACACAGTATAGAAACCTAACACCCTGTTCATATCCGATATTATTTTGCTTTTATAGATTCAATTTATCATAAACATTGAAACAAGCAGTGTCATATGTGCTTGTACAAGTGAGCCATAAGTCTTCCATAAGCACATTTCAATTGTAAAAGATACAAACCAACTCAAACCTTTAAAATCAAACTGCGCTTAATATTTCATCAGCACTGTCTGCTCTCTTCAGCGCAGAGGAGAGAGCCGGACTACGACACTCATGGTCAGCTGTGGAGTAAAACATCAACTAGCGTTTAAGAACTGCAGAACAGTGTCACTAGTTTTCAGTAATCTTTTTTTTATTAAGGAAAAAAAGCTAAACTTAAATTTGTAAATTATCTGTACTTGTATAGCGCTTTTCTAGACTCCCGACAACTCAAAGCACTTTCACATGTCATCATTCACCCATTCATACACTGATGGTGTTATGCCGCTGAAAATAGGGATAAATAATCCCAATGAATTGGTAGAAATCCCAGCAATTGACACAGGAAGAGATCTGCTGGAGAGAAGAGAGTGCATAACTTATTTACATTAAAACAGTATTCAGAGTATTAACTGAGATATCGTTACTATCAAGCACAATGGTCAGCTGTGCATCTCTTCAGAACGCTAGTTTTCAGTAATCTTTTTTATTAAGGAAAAAAGCTAAACTTAAATTTGTAAAATTATCTGTACTTGTATAGCGCTTTTCTAGACTCCTGACAACATAGATTAATCTCAAGCTTTCACATAACGACTGCGGCTCAGTGGTAGAGCAGGGTCGTCCTTCAATCACAGGATAGGCTATTCAATCCCCATCTCGCTAGTTCATGTTAATGTGTCCTTGGGCAAAACACTTAACCCCAAATTGCTCCTGTAGGCTGTGCCATTGGTGTATGAATGGGTATGAATGTTAGTTAGTCCTGATGGGCAGGTGGCACCATAGTATCCACTGTCATCAGTGTATGAATGGGTGTGAATGGGTGAATGATGACATGTAGTGTTAAAGTGCTTTGAGTGGTCAGAAGACTAGAAAAGCTTTATACAAGTACAGTCCATTTAACATTTGAAACTCTTCAGAACTCATTTAAAGTGCATAAAACGTATTATACAGCTAAAGGACATAAAATATTACTACTAAATATTACTATCTGCGTACATGTGAATTCACAAAATGGCAGCTACACTTGACACAGCTACAACTACACTATTAACACTGGGGAACTCATGTACACAAACATGTCAGTACTCTTGGCAAAACTCAACTCTTAAGTTCCCAAAATGGAACAACAAATTCATGAAACTTGTGTCATGTTAGCAGATTCATACCAACATGATATAAAATCCACAACATACCTGAAAATGGGGATAAATCATCACAAGATGGATGTGGTGCGGTTTCCTCAGCAATAACTTTACCCCCATGAGGAAAAGATGGCAGTTTTCCCCTCCCCAGAGAGTACTATGAGCATATAATTGGGGCTGCCAATCAGACAATTATAGGGAAAACTGGTACAAAGAGGCGGAAGTTATTTCTATTGTGGAATGATGAGAGCAGTGAGGTAATAAAGAAACGGAATAAGGCTTTAAGGTATTAAGAAACACCCGCAATTTCTAAAATTTCATACAGTACAAAAGAATGCAAGCAGTAGTGTGAAAAACTATCAAAGAAGCTAAAAGGAAGTATTGGAGTTAATTTTGTAATACTATAGGGAGAAGCACTTTAATTAACCAAGTTTGGGGAATGATAAAGAAAATGAGGGGCAAAGCTGGAGTTGGGGTACCCAGTATTGGAATATGGCGGGGTGTAGGCTAATGATGGTGAAACAATGGCAAATAAATAAAACAAATATTAGCTAAAGCATTGGTTGAGGTCCATAGCTCTCGGAATATGTCAGAAGAGGCTTTCAGCGGAAGACATAGAACAAGTGAAGCAAATAAAGAATTGTTGGAAACAGATGAAGAGAGGGAAGACACAATTAATGCTCCATTCACTTTGGACGAAATAAAGCTATCAATATTTAAATCACGTCTAACTGCTCCAGGTAAAGATCAGATTTGCTACACAATGTTGAACCATCTGTCTGATGTAGCATTAGAGATGATTTTGCATTTATATAACAAAGTTTGGCAGGAAGGAAAATTACCAGAAAGTTGGAAACAAGCAGTTATAGTACCCATCAGGAAACCAGAAAAAGATCCCACCAATCCATCTAACTATAGACCAATAGCACTGACTTCACGCATGTGAAAAGTAATGGAGCGTATGATCACAGAAAGACTAACATATTATTTGGAAACAAGGAATCTAAGGTCAAAACATCGAAGTGGATTAAGAAAAGGAGGGGAACAATGGATCCCATAGTATGCCTAGTCAGAGGTAAGAAAGGCACAAGTGAATAAGGAGTTAGTGGTAGCAATATTTTTTGATATTGAAAAAGCATATGATTTAATGTGGAAAGAGGGATTATTAATCAAAATCAAAAGATTAGGAATATCGGGTAAAATGTTCAGATGGGTAAAGGATTTTTTGTGTGGACGCTCTATAGAAGTGAGAGTAGGAAGGTGTTTTTCGGCCAGTCATTTGGTGGACAATGAAATGCCACAAGGAAGTTTAATTAGTCCTTTGCTGTTTTCAATAATTATTGATGACGTGTATGCTAATATTGGACAAAGCACTGGGAGATCTTTATTTGCAGATGATGGGGAATTCGAAACCATTGCTACTAACTGGAGTTGATTCACAAATCATTAACCTTTGCAGGCAAAACAAGCTAGCAAGCACTTCAACTGAAGCAAATTAACCAAACATACTAACCATTTTAAAATGAATCAACCATTTGAAACAAGTTGGGAGAAAGCAACGTTATGTAAAGTCATCAGACATGCATGTGCTACCATGTGATGTGACTTGGGGTGTGTCCACAGCATTTCCACAACATAACCAAAATATACTGGCCCTTAACTTCCACTTAAATGTCAATATGATTCTGAGCATAACTTAGATGGCAATGGAAAGTTCTGATAGGGAGCAAAGTAGGTCATCCTCAAGAAAGGAAAATAAGAGAATGTTGAAATTATTTTCAAGGCCACACACATTTCCAGGACATTTTTCAATTTACATTTTCTTCTTTTCCATATATCTTATTTTTCAAGGATCGGAGTATTTGTGAACAGTTTCCATGATGTTAGGGAACCCTGTAGAGTTTCTGCATAGGTCTGGAAATGTAGGCAAAGCCTAGCCCAATCCCATGACATTCAGGTCCAATGGTAAACCTACATGCCTGTTTTCTCCCACCTGTTATAACACAAGTGACTACAGTTTATCATGAGAAGAACATTGAAAACAAAAAGTTTATTCAAAGGGGTCTTTCTCATTTCCAGATTTTGTGCCTCCTCTATTCCTCACTCCTTGATCCTCGGGTTTGTGACCAGGAAATCTCAGCGCTCTGTCTTGAAGAACATCCCAATTCCTAAAATGTATCTTGAGGAGCGAGGATCAAGGATGGAGGATGGAGGAGGATGGAGGAGGCTTGCCGGAGGAGCTATGAGCGGGGAAACACCGGTGTATCCTTTCCTCAAGTGTTTTTGGCACCCGTAAACAAATAAAAGCGGGGTGCCACACAGCTGTAATGATCTCAAACAACGGCTGGAATCTACAACTGTAACGATCATATTTGTATTCATAAATTGTATTTATCCAAGATGCTTATAGATTCGTGATCAAACGTTCACAGTTTGTGTAGCTCCTGATAAGGCTTTGTTCAAACCACATTCCTAATGACATTCACCTGATACTTATATTATTATACTGAATGTAGGCTCCATCCAATTCAACTGCTATAATCCTGACATGATGTTTGCAAGTGCTTCAAATGATTATGTCAATAGAACATTCCCTTAAATTCAGCGCTAATTAACTGTATTTTATGTTGTCATATAGAAAGACAGGATTAGTTTGTTTGTACATAAAATAGATCAATTAGTCATATTTAATACATGTATTCTTAATTTGTATAGTAGGCCTACTTCTCCTACAAACATTTGTCGTGCTTCACAGAGTTAAATATATGAAGTCTTTATACTATGTTCTTAGTAATTTTTTACTGTGTTCTGTGTCCTGCTCATAAGCGCAGGACCGATTTCTACCGACGAAATGCGTTTGTTTGCAGGTTGTTAAACAGGTAACAGGCTGCAGAGAGAAATACATTTTCTACTCTGGCAGTGATGACAATTTTGTTTCATTATTAATATTAGTACAGTGATGATAACTTTGTTTCATTATTAATATTAGTACAGTGATCATGTGTGCAGACACAAAATCAAAAGTCTCTCCAGCTGTTAAAGCCGACTGACCATCAGAAACGGACGTCGCTTCAAGTGACGCTACAGAGGAAAGGACGTCTCATGTCTCTTAAAACACATTTCCTCGTTTCCTCTCTCCTCGCATTGGTCTCCATGCATCCCTGGTGGGAGGAACTGAGACGCAAGGAAAAGACGCAAGTGAGGGAAACGGGGATGCAAATAAGAGACTTGGGATGTACCCTAAGACGCGAGGCGAGGAGTCAAGGAAATGAATCGAGGATGTTCAAACTGGGATATAAGCATAGGCTATACGAAAGGCCTAAAATAACGACAACATCACCCACACTGCACAGCGCTTGAACGTCATCACAACAGGAAGTGTCTGAGGCTGTGCCGTAACGCTGTCGGTGTGGCAAGAACAAGTGAGTAACACTGCGGTAGTTCAGTGTGTCTACGAGGGAAACGGTTCCCCTTCTGCCGGCGCCCATGGACGACGCCCAGGAACAACACACCCCTATAAGGAAGAAATAAATTCGACGGACGAGGCTTTGTTCCCTCGGTTCTCATCTCGGTGGACCGTTCACCCTATGATGGAACGGGCGATGGAGCAGCTTAACGTACAGCTCAGTCGGCTGACCCGTTCCCTCCGCCGGGCCAGGACCGTTGAACTCCCGGAAGGTAAGCGCACATAATGCTAGAGGCTGAGGTTAAAACGGCTCAGGATAGCCGTGTAACCGATGGGGTCCGTGGGCAGTCATACGGAGGGGTCACACAGCACCTGCCTCGGACCCAGGACTGTCAACCACAGTGTGACTTTATTCTATAGGCTGGAGGTAGAGTCATGTAGCATCCTACCCCGTCATTATCCCTGTCAGCCATAGTGATAGGTTCTATTCTATAGCCGGTGTATGCTAGCTCTGACAGCCTAGCATAGAGGAGCAGACCTCCGGAGGGAGGACCAGGGTTCTGTTATCCTGTCCGTCATGACATTCTCTTCACTGTGATTTTTATGACAAAGCAGACAGCCGGCCTGCACAATGTGTTTTAGATGTTTGCAAATATGTTTATGTGTGATATTATATCTAATTTAATACTAGGAACTAGGAATACCAGACCTGTAGTCACAAATGTGAAGCTGAAATTGATTAATATAAACATAGGGTAACCCATGTTAGTTTGTGTAACATTAATGTGTGGGAATTGTATTGCATCTTACATATGGCTATGTTTATTAATCAATTGATGTTGTGAATATGACATCATACATAACGGCATCATTCCATATAATCAATTAATGTTGTTAATGAATGCAGTGTAGCTTACTGTAACCCTAGAAAGCATAGCTTTTGACTTAACAGCAGAAGCACTGGGGAATAGATGTCAGAGCACTCGATTTGGCCCTCACCTCCTGTTGTGACGTTACAAAAGCAAAACTCAACCCACCCTGGTATTATAAGATAAGATAAGATAAGATAATCCTTTATTAGTCCCGCAGCGGGGAAATTTGCAGACTTACAACAGCGTAGAGTAAAGTGCACACACTCATCCACACGTATCGTCCACAGAGTAAAATAGATATTTTTTCCCCCTTATTGTCGCATGTTGGAAAAGTTGACTCTGTAGAGTTGCTAATGATGCCACCTGGTACAGAACAGGGACCTACCAGACCACGCCCTGTGGTGTCTGTCCTCCTGTCCCATTATGTTCATTTGATATGTTACTCTTTATTCCTATCCAGAAGACATGGAGGGAGAAATTGTTAGATTTGCTAGTTGCTGGAACTGTCACAGAATTATCTATACTTATTTTAGAGTTTTGAGATTTGTTTGTTTAAATTTGCCAATTGATGTATGTCATTAATATTACAGGTTCAAGTGGGTTTTGTGGCTATTATTTAAGTTGTACGTTTTCTAGAGTCTCGTGTCTCTGATCAATTGTATGAGGTCTTTGAAGTCCAGGTACTGGTGAAAAAGATGGTGATGGTGTGTGATACTTTTTGTGATACCATGTGTAATAGTGAAGAGGAGTGCTGTTGAGTTTTGCCATTAGGCGTCTATGTGAGTGTACTTTACTTTTTCCCAGCCACTTGTTACAGAAGATGAGTTGAACAGTGGGCTGGAGACCAGCAGCTGTGCTGGGTCTAAGGCCCCCCGCCTCACCCCCCATACCTCCGGAGAAAAACAAACTCATCGATAATTTTTTGATTTATAAAACACCTTTCACAATTTCTTAGAGCCCAAGAAGTCACCTTTAATGTCTTGTTTTTTTTCAATCAACAGTTCACAACCAGAAGACATTTAAAATAATATAAAACCAGGGAAAGAAGCAATTCCTAATTTTTGAAAAGCTAGAACTAACAAATGTTTTCCCATTTTTTCTTGACAACAACCAATATGATTAATCGTGTATCATAATTGTTAACTAATCATGCCCTACTGATACTGGCAAAATTGTTGACTGTTCCACCACAATGTGTTCTCCTTCAGGGTTTGTTCATTGTCATTCTACAACATAGGCAGCGCGGGCACCTCTCCTCACAGATATTACTGATGCTCGGTAGATGAGCTGTGCACATCCCATGCCTGTTTGTAATGTTTGCAATCAGGAAGCTTTCTGGTGCTCCTCTGTAAAAGTTAACAAAAACTTGGCAGGGGAACTTTGCCTTCTTAAGAAATACAGCCATTTTGGAGGCATTTCTTTCATAACCAGGGTGGAAATTACCATGTCAGGTTCTCTGTGATGCTCTTTAAGTCTAATAGTTGTATATTATATCTTATTGCTCCTTCCACAGACAATGAGACTGCAGTGTACACACTGATGCCAATGGTCATGGCTGACCAGCACAGGTAAGCATCACACATGACAGGAAAGCGTGCTTAGTGTGTCATGGCACAATGAAGAATGCATGTATTGTGGCAATCTTCTGCTTTTGCTAGTAGTCTTTCTTCTCACATCTGTTAGAACTGAGGTAGACTGAATTTGAGTTGTTGTCTACAGAGAAAAATTTACTTTTTCCATCCTGTCTCTAAAAGATCAGTGTCAGAGCTGCTGCTCAACTCCAAGTTTGATGTGAACTACGCCTTTGGACGGGTGAAGAGAAGTCTACTTCACATCGCTGCCAAGTAAGACATTGTTCACTCTGTTCTCGTTCAAGAGTGTGCATACCCTTGAGTTCTACCAGGTCCTTCCTCCCTGTCTGGAGTATTAAATCACAATGTCAACAAAGATGGGGGAGTAGGTTGCACAGTGCACAGTGATGCCCGCCATGACTGTAGCATGGAACATACCAATGTACACCAGCCTCCTCCCTTGCTGAATTTGACTGGTGCAACCGCGACCTGACCGCACGATTGGATGACGAAATGATAGAGCTTCATTTGTCATGGTTCCACGTTGGAAAGCCGCATCAGCAACATGATGCCTGGACACACAAATCCCTGCGGACAGTCTCTCTTATAGATGTTATTTAAGAAGCTGATGGGATTTCAATTCAATTCAATTCAATTCAGTTTATTTTGTATAGCCCAGAATCACAAATTAGCCTCT
Source organism: Anoplopoma fimbria (assembly GCF_027596085.1). Taxonomy (NCBI): domain Eukaryota; kingdom Metazoa; phylum Chordata; class Actinopteri; order Perciformes; family Anoplopomatidae; genus Anoplopoma; species Anoplopoma fimbria. Next base: position 14,237,587 of record NC_072468.1, on the reverse strand, counting down.
GAGGGCTTTACAATCTGTACACATGCGACATCCTCTGTCCTTCCCTCACATCGGCACAGGAAAAACTCCCCTAAAAAACCTCTTTAACAGGGAGAAAAAAGGAAGAAACCTATGAGAGAGCGACAGAGGAGGGATCCTTCTCCCAGGATGGACAGAATGCAATAGATGTCATGTGTACAGAATGAACAGCATAGCAGAGATACAACACATTCAATGTATATGACATAAATATTTCATATAATAAGACTACTTATAATAACAGCAGCAATTATTATAGTAGAATTATAATTATGAAATAGGGATAGTAATGTGATTAATAATAATAATCGAAGTAGCAGTGGGTGTCAGTCGGCTCACAGCAGGAGGCACGACTACGGTCCAGGTACCACAACGATTCATGGAAACCTGCAGAGCGAGAAAGCAAAAATGGCTTCAGGGTGGAAGTAAAGCTAAAATAGCAGTCGGTGTCAGCAGGGCCGTAGCAGGATGCACGACCACAGTCCAGGTACAGCCACGATTTATAGAAGCCTGCGAAGCGAGAAAGCACGAAGACTCCAGGGTAGAAGCAAGTCAATAAGCGTAATAGTACAGCGAATAATAATAGTAATGTGCAGGATTTGCCTGCAGTCTGAATGTAGCCAATGTTGCTCTCTGTACAGCTGTGGCTCAGTGGAGTGTCTGGTTCTGCTGCTAAAGAGAGGAGCCAACCCAAACTACCAGGACATCTCCGGCTGTACCCCTCTGCACCTGGCTGCTAGGAATGGGTACGAGCCACACACTAAAACTCTTTTCACATGTTTGTGTTGTGCACAGTTTTTATTCTATAGTAGGTCTGGTGACACTTGCTCCAGTGAGTACACAGTTACACACTTCTTTTGTTATTTGTGGATTTCATGAACACATCATGTGATTCCTTGAGGTCCAGCAAACATGTTGAATGCATTTCCTACCTTATGAATCTTTTGCAAAGCCAAATTTTAATGTATTTAAAATACTGCATTGTTTAAATCTGCAATCACTATTGTGCAGCCGTCTTCCCTGCCTTTTGGTGGGACATTGCTGTCTTCCGTGGCACATTACCGCCAAGTGTGAAACCTGTGCAAGCATGTGTATCTTCATGCATGTGCACGAGACAAACAAAATGGGGACCAAATCCTAAAAAAAGGCTCAACAGCACTACTAAAGGTAGAAGAAAAATAAAACACTGCTGGATACCTTGAACTCTCCTTTAGGAATTCTCCCAGTGGGATGAGTGGGTGACCAGATTTTTATTTTTGTCCTACATTTGGTCTCTCCCTGATTATTCCAGTAATATGTACCATCCGAGACGACCTCCAACCAGTATGCTATTGATGTGTACACATTAGCTGTCTTAAATCACCCAACCATCCAGCGACTGAATAGACACAAATATCAGCATTATTGGGAAGGCTCACCATTCACATCTTTCCTGGAGTTTTTGCTGCTTGATTCTACTGTTACCATAGAGATTAAATGTCCCTGAATGCATCCATTACTCTGATTTTCCTAATATGCTTATTAGACTTCTAGACGTTGTTTGCATGTAGTCACTAGTAGTCACTGGACCTTAAGGGAAGTCTTGGCGTTAAGATGTGTGAAAACAAGTGAGTGAATGTGTGATAACACTGCTACTTACACTTGCTTTCACTGTTGCCTCAGACAGAAGAAGTGTATGGGCAGACTACTGGAATATAATGCTGATGTCAACATCTGCAACAACGAGGGACTGACTGCTGTGAGTTGATTTTAATCCTCTGTTGTATTGAATGCCTTAAAATCATTAGAATCCTAATTGTTAAATACAATATTGCAGTGTTATCTCTGTGAATGGTGGGTAATTAAGTACTGTAGTCAGGATAGTGATTATGAATGTGAACCTCTGTTGCAGATCCACTGGTTGGCAGTGAACGGGAGGACGGAGCTCCTCCATGATCTGGTCCAGCACGTGTCCAACGTGGATGTGGAGGACGCCATGGGACAGACAGCTCTACATGTAGCCTGTCAGAATGGACACAAAACTGTGAGCCAATTTGAAATATCTCTTTCATTGGAAGACAGAGTTAAAAGATTCCTATGCTATATTTATAGCATTGGACCACCACAGGGTTGGTGGTTCGAACCCTGGCCTCTACAGTCAACATGCCGAGGTGTCCTTGAGTGAGACACCTAACCCCAAGTTGCTCCCCGGGCGCTTCTTAGCAGCCCACTGCTCCTCAGGGATGGGTTAAATGCAGAAGGGAAATTTTGTGTATATATGTAACAATGTACAGCGGGTAAAATAAGTATTGAACATGTCACCATTTTTCTCACTAAATATATTTCTAAAGGTGCTATTGACATGAAATTTTCACCAGATGTCGGTAACAACCCAAGTAATCCATACATACAAAGAAAACCAAACAAATAGAGGTCAAATGGCACTGCACATCACCCCAAAAACACCATAACAACAGTGAAGTTTGGAGGTGGGAACATCATGGTGTGGGGCTGTATTTCAGCTACGTCACTGGCAAACTTCATATAATTGAAGGAAGGATAAAAATCTGCTGCCATCTACCAGGATGATGAAGATGAAACGAGGGTGGACATTTCAGCAAGACAATGATCCCAAACCGAAGCCAAGGAAATTCTCAATTGGTTTCAGAGAAAGAAAATAAAGCTGCTAAAATGGCCCAGCCAATCACCTGACTTGAATCCAATAGAAAATCAATGGAAAGAAGTTCATAGAAGAGGCCCACGGAACCTTCAAGATTTGAAGACTGTTTGTGTGGAAGAATGGGCCAAAATCACACCTGAGCAATGCATGCGACTAGTTTCTCCATACAGGAGGCGTGTTGAAGCTGTCATTACCAACAAAGGCTTTTGTATGAAGTTTTAAATCATCATCACCCATTTCAGTAAGCGTGTTCAATACTTTTTCCCTGTGTTTTTCCATTTTATTACACATAACTTCATTTCTGAACTTATTTGTTTTGTTTTCTTTGTATGTATGGATTACTTGGGTTGTTACCGACATCTGGTGAAAATTTCATGTCAATAGCACCTTTAGAAATATATTTACTGAGAAAAATGGTAACGTGTTCAATACTTATTTTACCCGCTGTATGTATGATCAATAAAGCTGATATTCATGATAGTGGACATCAGGAGCAGTATGGCTTCTGAAGGCTTCATGTTAGGTTTTAAGTCCTGAATTTAACACTGAATTTAAAAGTGGGTGCCAGACTTTTGGTTGCCGAAGCTGAAAATATGGTTGCTATTTCTAGTACCCTTGTATTGTGAATGTTAGATAAGTTATATGTCAACTTAATGATGTATATATGACAATACCTATGTATACATAAGTCTTTTTACAGTAACAGAGCAACATTTTTGTAGTTTGTGTTTTATCTGATAGAATTTAGTGCTCAATTCTTAATAGGTAACATGTCCGCCCTCAACTCCTGGCCCAAAATAATAGTAGTGCAGCTGTGCTCTACACAGATCCCTCAAAAGTGTATCCAGCAAGCCACTGGTTGCTTGTTCATTCGCTCTTCCCCTTCCAAATTTTGGTTTCCCAAATATTATAAAGTTGGCTGAGAATACAGTGTTGTAAGGCCTGGTTTTCCTGCCAGGATGTGAACCTGATACCATCAGCTTAGACAGATGTGTGTGTTCAGGAATAGCTTGCCCATCATGCTAAGCCAACAGATCGCTGTCCATTCTCTGAACCTGCATGTGAGTCAGTGTAACAACCATTACAGTCATATGTGTCACAGTGTCGTAACCATACAGGCTTTTGGTTGAGCTATCTACTGTGACCGTAGCATGAGCCAGCCGCAGCAGAGGGTGTGTGGATGGAGCTACTGTCCAAGCTCGGGCCTCCAACACAAGTCAACTTGTTGTGTTTCTTTAGACGGTGTTGTGTCTTCTGGACAGTGGAGCTGACATCAACCGGCCCAACGTCTCTGGAGCCACGCCTCTTTACTTTGCTTGCAGGTGATCTCATTGTGATGTTGTAGATTCATAGTGTGCTCTCAACCTCTCTTAAGGCACGGGGGGAATTTTTTTTTTGTCCTGTCATTGATTTGCACGTAAACTTTCAAAGAGAATGCAAATTTTAAGTGTCATTTTAAGGCACAAGATAGATTTTTCTTAACTTTTGCACTTTTAATATATACATCCACTAATTACTTCCAGTGGAATATATATTAATATGTAACTGCTTAATTTGGCTCAAAGTAAACTCAATAAAATATCTTACAGAAGCCTAGTCCAAGCAATATTTGCTCTGAGTCAGTAGGATCCATAAGTTGGTCCTCTGCCTCCGCGAATCTATTAGAAACTTTTAATGAACATTCTTTGCAACTGGCGCAAATACACATCGCTGTTGGTATCAGTAGTTTAAGGTGAAATATTCGCAGGCCATGTTTTTGTTACGTGTTTCAAACGGTGTATAAAGGCCTTCACTTTAACACTTCCTTTTAACTTTTCAGGAGTAGACATGCACTGATGCACGTACACTTCCGTAACTGTCAGACTCATTAATTCTGGTGTCAGAATACTAATGTAACCCAGAATATTTTGGATAAAAATCTTCTAAAAGAACCATTGAAGAACGAGTATATGACCTTCCATTACTGTTTTATTCTGTAGCCATGGCCAAAGAGACACAGCACAGATCCTACTCTCTCGAGGTGCCAAATACCTTGCTGACAAGAATGGGATCACTCCTCTGGATCTCTGTGTGCAGGTGAGGTTTTTTAAACCACCTTTTCCTCTCAGTGTTGTGCAGTTCTTGTGGTTACTGTCCCACCTTTCGTGTGTTCAGGGTGGATATGGGGAGACCTGCGAGATCCTCATCCAGCACCACGGCCGGCTTTTCCAGACCCTCATCCAGATGACACAAAATGATGAAATGAAAGAGAACATGGTATGACCAGTTTGTGTCCTCATTCATCGATAAGCCCTGTGAAAACACTGACACGTGTGTCTGTGCAGCTCCGGCAGGTTCTGGAACATGTATCTCAGCAGAGTGACAGTCATTACCAGAGGATCTTGACAAGTCTTGCTGAAGTGGCTACCACTAATGGACACAAGCTTCTCAGGTATAATTGTACATATTTGATTCACATATTTGCTTTCTTTTCCTTATTTATTTGATGTTGTGTACATATTAATATTTTTATACATTACCTTTTTTTTTATTGATTTATAATTAATAGTTAGGAATCAATCAACATTTTTTGGAGTTCACTTTCTTTTTAAGTGAGACGTTCACATTATTGCAAGCATAAAGACTGTAAGTAGGAGGAAACAGCTTGCTGGCTCTTTCCAAAGTATGTATCTCATTTCTTAAAACCAAACTGTAAATAGAGCAATTTGTGGTTTCAATCATCTTATTACATCATAGACTGTAAATAAGAAGTGGCCATAGTCACTGTGACGTCACCCATTTGTTTGTGGACTACGTTTTGTAGCCTTAAGTTCAGCATTTGGCCGGTGCCTTCTCAATATTTGGAGGGTGGAGTTACAATTGAACCCTGATATTTAAATTGGCCAAATTGTTACATTTAACTTAAATGAACTAAAAAGGCACCGTGAAAGGGTCGAAGTTCTAAGACGAAAAACATGGACAACAACCAGAATTTACAACGCCGTGGTAAAAACCTGTCAATCACAATGTAACCCCGCCCTAAAGCATACCCTGCTTTATGGTCTATTTGATGGACCATAATTTAAATGAACATCATGCTGTATTGAAGAAGACTTTAAACTAGAGATTGAGACCATAAACTCATGTTTACTGAGGGAATAAATCAAGAGAGAAGTAGAGTCATTTTCTCATAGACTTCTATACAACCAGAGGAGTCGCCCCCTGATGGCCATTTCAATTATTGCAGGTCTGGAAGATCTTTATACAACATTCTGAACATTATTCCTCGTTTGTCCTCTGGTCATCCTCAGCCTGTCCAGCAGTTATGAAGCCCAAATGAAGAGTCTGCTGAGAATCGTTCGTATTCTCTGCCATGTGTTCCGCCTGGGGCCTTCATCACCCAACAATGGCAACGACATGGGCTACAATGGCAACAAGACACCTCGCAGCCAGGTCTTTAAGGTAAGTAGGAGCTGTACATATGGTATATTGTACTCTGCAGGTTCTGTAAGAACCACTGGGTAGGCTGCTGGAATGGAAGTAAACTTTATGTTATTCGCAGAAGTGTGAGATTTAACCAACCAAACCAACATTTTTTTATTTTTGTCAAAACTGATGATCACCAATTCAAATTATGATCTGGTCAATGCTTAATTCTGGGATATTTGACCGGATAGTACGCATATCCAAAGGACAGGAATATCAATGCTAATATGTTCTAATAACGTTTTTTTATTGACCATTCAGGGAACTTGGAGGTCAACAACAACAGGTGACAACAATTGAGAAGTAAAACAATATGATCAACAAACGGGCTGTTAAATATCTTGGAGGCGACATGAATAATGTTATTGAGGAGAGAGGCTCACTTTGACCAATATATCCAACAATAATGGCTTATAACAAATAAATCAGTATCAGCATGCTATCTACGGCGATTAAGTGACAGGACATGTCACTGCAATTTAGACAATGTTTCTAAATTAACTTATTTCTTTGATATTTCTGCAGAGTTTGTCAGAACACTAACATGTTTATTTTTGCACAGTAGAATGTCCTGCTCAATACAATAATTTGTCACAAATCTTTACGAACCACATTTAAGTGACAACTATTAAAAAAACAAAGAAAGAAAGACATTGCTGTTGATTTGAAAAAAAAAAAGAAAAGTTCCCCAATAACTATATTGTCCTGAAAATCCAGTATATGCATGCTTTACTCCAGCTTTGGGAATTGAATTGAAATGGCTCTCTGGTTTAAGTAGTGACTTTCAGCTTTTAAGGGTGTTTATTTTTGAGGTTGATAAGAGTGGTGAGAGTGAACGACAACACTGAGCTAAAAGCACCATAAAGCTGCAGAGTCGGTGAAAGTTATCTGTGGGCTGGTCACTACGAGTGACTCCTTTCACACAACACATAGTCATGTGAGCCGGTTACTACAGCTTTAAAGCACTTATGTGTAGGGTTTTGAAAATGTTTGGCTTTGGTTAGTCCTAGTGTTAGTAACAAAAACAACACTGGGGCAATAGTGGAACTTTGTGTTAATTGCTTCTTTTATAGGAAGATAGCTGGTAACGCTTCATAACATGTTATCTTGATCACACTGACTTGACTGTATGTCCTTTCAACCAAAAACAGCCCAAATAAGAATGACTCCATTGGTTGCAGATGTGTGCGAGACAGATGGAGGTGGAGACGGTACAAAAAGATGAATGTTCCTGGACAGGTTCTGCTGTCTTTGATGTGAGCCATGGACATTTTTATCATTTGCAGCTGAAATTTGGGAAACATGATCTCTGGAACCCTACAATCCCATAATCATACTTACTATTGTCAAGGTAGCTGGGTGTTTACATTTAATCTCCCACTGAACGGAAATCTGAAAGATGATTTTCTCATATATTTCATGTTCCATTTGAAAATGATAGCCACTGTGGTATTTTGGTGGGTTTGGGGAATATGGATAAAATTGTCTTGTCATTTTTAATTGCAATGCAGTATATCATGATATTACCATCTAAAATGATATGTAATTATAACAGTTTATACAATTCTGTAAATGTAATATCATTATAAAGCAGTTCTGCTCAATGATTTGCATCACTGGCTGCACATCTAACAGACACAAAAAAAAGTGGCAGTGACTTGGGTAGAGATTGTATAGCAATATATCTATAAGTATGACATGTTTCATAGTATTGTGTTTATTTTAATATTGCCCAACCAATACATTTTTACTGCTCATTAAAAACCTTTCTTAAATGATTGCTGTGGCATTAACCCAAACAATTCTAGTCATGTTTGACTTCTTTAAAGGGTTTTTCTTTCAAGTAACAGAGAAAAACATATCCAGCCACACAGATAGTTCAGGTTTTATTTTGTTTTGACACACACCTGTCTTCCAGATTTCTGCCTCCACAAAAATACAGAGACGATGATGAGTTTTCATAGGGACTATTTCTTCTATAGGAAGTAGTTCCAAACTACAGACCAGAGAATGTGGATTATGCAGAGAAACAAGGACACCATTTCACCAGATGTTATTGTTCACCCTTTCAGTTGTAATTGTTTCACTGTTATAAGCTCTACAAACAAAATTCAATTCACATCCAGTGTATTTACGTGGAGACAAAACAATCAGAGACAAAAAATATTCACAACTTTGTGTTGCGAGATAGCACATAAATAAAATCTATATTTTTGTTATTTGGATGAACCGGCCCATTGAAAGAAAACATCTGTGCTGGTGCAACTGACTGGGTATCTTCAGCTCCTTGAAAATTCCGATAATGTTCCTTACATTGACCTTTAGTAGACTCAAAATTTTCATGGCTTGTACTCACTTGGATGAAGGTCATTAGTCTTAACTCAACACAGACAACGAGCAAATGTCATGGAGGACTTCCTTGGTTTTCTCTGTGTGTCTCTCACCTCCTGTCTGTGTCTCTGCAGCCATTGGAGCTGCTGTGGCACTCCCTGGATGAGTGGCTGGTGCTCATCTCCACAGAGCTGGAGAAGAACAGGAGGAACCCATCTTCCTCCTCCTCCAGCAGCGAGATAGCCTCTCTGCTTCTCAAACAACGGGAGGTCGACCACTCCGGCTCCAAGCCGAAGGTGCCCTCCCTGCTGGACCCTGAAGCCGTCATGGAAGCAGAGGTGTATGCCGACGGGGAGGACGTCATCTCCATGACAGCCAGTCGGCTCAGTGCAGTGATCCAGGCCTTCTATATGTGCTTCTCCTGTCAGATGCCACAAGGGTCTGTGATCAGTCTTCATCTGTCTGCTGTCACCAATGATCAGTTTACAAAGACCGATGTGGTTTCGCTTACTTCTGACATTCTACTACTATTATAGCCACAACTAGCTAAAACTAATACTGCTGGTACTGCCACCTATTGACATACTATTACTGCTATAGCAACAACTAGTACTGCTGCTAACACTACTCCTATTATTCCTTAAGTGCTACTACTACTGCTATAGCCGCAACCACAATAACTAATGTTGGTACTACTACTACTACTGATATTACTTCTGACATACTATTGCCATTGCCCTAACCACAAGTACTGTTGCTGGTATAACTACCACTTCTTATGCTGGTACTACCTCTGCTAGTACTTATGACGTACCACTTCTGCAATAGCCACAATTACAAAAGCGGTTACAACTACTGTTACTACTTTTGATGTACTACTACTGCTATAGCTACACCTACAACTATAACTGCTGGTTCTACTGCTACTACTAGTAGTACTACTTCTACTTCGGACATGATATACTGCGATAACTACGACCACTACTACCACTGCAGTAACTACTAATGCTATTACTTTTAACATACTGCTACAGCATCAGCCAAAACTACAACTGCTAAAACTGGTACTACTTCTTAATCTACTTCTGACATACTACTGCTATAGCCACAACTACAACTTCTACTGCTGGTACTACTAACGCTATTACGAAATATTTTGAAATACAACTACTGTGATAGCCGCAACCACTTATTCTGGAACTACTGCTTTTACCTCTGCTATAGCTTTAACTACAATTGCTTGTACTATTACAGCCACTTTTGCTTTACTAGTACTGACACTAATACTGCAACTTTAACTACTACTGCTGATCATTTTACTTTTAACACAACTTCTGTTGCCGGTACCACTACCACTACACTGCCGGTACTAGTAAGAGGATATTATTTGGATAAGATAGTCCTTTATTACTCCCATAACAGGAAATATGCAGCTTTATGCGGCAAAGGGGACAGGGACATTAGTATAGAAAAGTATATATATATATAGCAAAATAGTAAATACATAATAAATTAGTTCATATGTCCAATCCGATCTGATGCATAGTTTTCATAAGCTCCATTTTCAGCCCAGCATCCATAGTTGGGCTCAGAGTCCAACACTTTGTTGACACTGGGCATGAGGTGAAAGCAGCAGCAGCAGCAGCTTCAGTCCTGTGTCACAGCCAGATGTGTTCAGCAGCCTCATGTGTTCAGCAGCCTCATGTGTTCAGCAGCCACATGTGTTCAACAGCCACATGTGTTCAGCAGCCACATGTGTTCGCTCTATTTCGGCACAAAGGATGAGAGTAATAGCCTTCACACTCACGGGCAACTAACTAGAAAACAATTGATTAACTGATTAACCTAACCAACAGTAACATGCACCTCCCACACAGAAGGACCAGCAGCCACCAGGTTTGACCCCTGAACCCACCTGCTGTGAGGCTTCTGTGCTGAACTCTGCTGGACTACAACTGCTACTAGTACTAGAACACTGATCACTACTACTACTTTATTTATGTGCCCTGCTGCTACTTCCCATTGACAACCTGTGTAGTGTGGTTCAGTGTTGCAGGAATTGAGTAAACTTGAAGGCTTTTCAGAGTCTGAGACTGTGGGCCTCCCCTCAAACCCCCTCAGTTTTCTTAACTAGTGTTGCTCAAGTCCTGTATGCCTCATGGATAATGATTATGGTATTTGATCCCCTAGACACTCTCCAATGGAGCCACAATAGCCTAACATTGCAGTTTAGCAAAACTCCAGACTACACCAAATACATAAGAAAGCTTCTAAGGCATTTGTTAGTTTCTGACTCTGGGAATGTTGGAAAAACAGTAGTATTCCCCAAAACTACTGCATCATCTCTGCACTTTCTACCTTCCCATCTCTTGAACCAAACAACATACATTTAGGCTATTCCATTTCAATCTTTTGAAACTGTTGGGCAGGTCTGCCTCCCACTTTGAAAACCTCTGATCTAGATGTAGTTGTAAAATCCATCAGCAAGTGATTTCTTCTATTATTAGCCAACATCATTTTCAGTTTAGAAGCCATTTCAGATAGAAATGAATGAAATTGTAGAACACATGCTGTTGCTGAGATGATATTGCTGTCGGTCTTTTCTCCTGCCTCACTTCCTCATTCTTCACCTCCCTTTCTTTCCTCACCCAGAATGACATCCCCTCGCTTTATTGAGTTTGTCTGCAAGCATGATGAGGTGCTCAAGTGTTTTGTTACCAGGTAAGTCGATGTGGCCCTATGCCAGACCTCCACCTCTCCGCAGAGCACCTAGAGACTGGCTATTGATCCAGTAACTACTTTTTTCTGTTATCTCTTTGTTCTCTCACTTCCCCCTAACCTGTTTCTTGCATCATTCATCCTTCGGCCTCTCTTTTTCAGGAATCCAAAGATCATCTTTAATCACTTCCATTTCCTCCTGGAGTGTCCGGAGTTGATGTCACGCTTCATGCACATTATCAAGGCCCAGGTAAGACATGATGAATTATTTCCTTCAATGTTTTCCAGGGACTGGATACGGAAGCATACGTTTGGAAGCTAACTTCAGTCTGCCAGAAAACATGGTCTGTTCTTTTCTGAGCAGGAAGTAACCATTGTATTTAGTCAGAGGGTGTTCACTTTAAGTATGTGGCAAACAACTTCCGAAAACCTTTTTTCATATTTTTGTTGCTTTAATGTTTTCTTCTTATAGTTGAACGGTTGATTACTACTGCTACACAGTGAACCATGGCAATATAAGGTAGATTTTAGGAAGTTTTCTCATCTTGTCCTTTAAACCAACTAAACTCAGACCTTTTAAACTAACATAAAGTGACTTAATTATTGTTACGTTCATATTGTCAGTTCATTGGAAAATAAATTAGTTCTGTATTTGGTCCTCTTTAGCTCTGCCAGTCGGCAGCTTCTGCCCATTGCAAACGGGATTTGTTCTGTGTGGCCTTATCAGGGATTGCCGACTAAAAGCATTAATGCCCATCTCCTGATCTTATATTTTGACTTGGATCAAACGGGGCATCCCTAACGACGGTTTATGGCACGCACACTTAAAGCCAATCGTACTCCGTCTTCCTTTGTGGTCAGAGAGTGGTTCGTTTCAGAGGGGTCTCAATTATTTTGGTGTTCATACACAGTGCGCATGGAAAATGCTGACAAGTCGCTTTGATGGTTTGGAGGGCTGAAAGGAACCACGTGTGAACACACCCCTTAGTGTACATATAAAGGCGGTACGGATCTCATAATCTAAAGTAATAGTCATCTACTTAACATCTATGTCAGCTGAAGCCCCATTCCAGTAACTCTAACCCTATAGGGTTATGGCCATATTTGCAACTTTTTGCTTTCTAAAATGGTCTACATGCTTTCCTGAGGCAAAAGGTAACATTTTCAATAGTTACAATTAGTTTGAATTAGTTTCAAGCAGTCTAAAATGCAACCAAAATTAATTTGCATATACTGGGCATTTTATAGACTAAACAATAACTCAATAAGAAAATTAATATAATAATTATCATAGACCAGATCAATCATGCATATGAAAGTAAGATGCAATATGCATCATTGAATGTGAGCTGAAAGCCAAAAATGAGTAATCTTGCACCTTTAAAAACTCAAGTAATGAAATCTTTATTGGCCTTAAGAATCCAGTGTCCTTTTCTGCAATTTCTTGTTTTTCATTGGCCAACATGTATGCTGATAAGGATGCATCTGTGATGAATTAACTTAACATATAGACTCTTATATTAACTTTTCCAATTTATCAGGCGTCTTATGTTACATTTTTTATTAAAGGTTCTTCTCACCCTGTTTCTTGTCAGGACCTTGTAAAAACAGTCATAATTTATTAGTAAAATAAACAACATTTTAACTTTCTACTTCATTCTCTACTTTGATGTCCCTCTGTGTCTTTATGATTGTGTCTAGAGTTTTAATGGAAAGTGACTTTGAAAGTCCTGTCTTCACTTCAGGATAATTTAACAATGTTACAACCATGGCAATAATACTTGTCTTAAATTCCATTTATATGGCTTCATAAATTGTAAGTGCTGCTTTGAGTTGTGTGCTGTTCCCTTACTCTTCAGTATTCATATTTGAGCTGCAGCAGTGGAGCCTTGTTACCCATGGATTATGGCTCGCCTGGGAGCAGACCCTTGTTTTAATTACAGACTTTAACCTGCTGAATTTGATTTCATCTCCTGATTCCTCTCTCAGTAAGGCCCCAGGGGGAAAGCCTTTCTCTCACTTCCATGCTCATCCCTCATTCTCCCCCCAACACTTAGAGAACAAAGGCATATATTATGCAAATGGAACCAGCCTCATTTCTGTATTACAGACAAGTTTTTCAGAACCGAGGGCTTCCTGAGCCGTCGGTCGAGACTGAAAGATCCACAGTCTGATAGTAGAAATCACAGAGAAGTGGTAATTACTGTAGGAAAGTGCTGTGCGGTATGGGCTGAATTTTTGTTTTCTCTCTCAGCCCTTTAAGGATCGCTGTGAATGGTTCTATGAGCATCTGCTGGCCGGCCAGCCAGATTCAGACATGGTTCATCGTCCTGTCAACGAGAACGACATCCTGCTCATCCACAGAGGTACGATGGCTCCTCTTCATACGTGAACAGAGGAAGTGTATAGGGGTGAGAAGATCACACCAAAATCCATTCAAAGATTTCATTTACACATTAAATGAACACAGAATGAGCAAAGGTGGATATGTTCAACTAAATGACTTCATTAGAGTTAACCATGAAGTCCATTGGAATTAACCTCCTATGAAACACTAATTGTGTCATGCCGACCAACCACTGTTTAAAAAAAATTCTAGAGTGTATGAAGCTCTTATGTCGACTTTATTATTACCTGATTTGGATAGATTCAGAATTAGATCGTAGAATGAACTGGAATGAAAATATTTTTTTTACACCGCACTTGGCAGTGCCCTAAACTTCAGAGGTTTTGATACCCTATCCAGTATTCATGGTATTGACTTTCTATTGGACCTGGAGACTTAAATGGGTAACTTCACTAGATCAAAACTTAGAAATAGCCACACTATAAAGCTCACAGAAATCCTGCTGGTCATTGCTACAAAATGTATTGCGTTAAAATGAAAATCAGATGCCTCTATCTCAAATGGAATGTGGCTCCCTGAAATAAATAGTTGTATATTTTTAGAGAAAATAACTTATTGTTTAAGTAACAACAAGGATTATATGGGTAATCTCCCACCGCACCAAATTAATAGTGTCTTGTGTTTATTAATCTTGTTCTGGTGATTTGATTGATTACCTGATCCTTGGTCTCTCTATGGTTGTTTAGTTATATCATTTTATTGTCATTGTTGTTTATTTAATGTTAAATTTGAGTTGTTTTTTTGTTGTCTTGTTTACTTTGTACTGTTATTTATTATTTAATGGCTACTTGTGATTGTCTTTGATAAAGCAAAAAAATATATTTTACAAGTGTACGAGTGAGATGATAAAAAGCTAAAAAGAAAGACCAGTTTAAGTAATAAAATCATGACTTCATAATACTATGAGACATCTCAGATATTTTTATGCATTGCTAATGTCAGTCCAAAAGACGCCAAGGGCCTTAGGGTTCTCCATATCTCTTGAATGTTTACTTCTATAGTAGACTAATTATTTTTTTATCTCACTTACAGATACCATATTCAGGAGTAGCTGTGAGATGGTTTCCAAGTCCAGCAATGAGAAACTCAAACAGGGCATTGCTGTTCGCTTCCACGGAGAGGAGGGGATGGTGGGTTTCTAAATTCATATAACACTGCATGAGTTCATAGTAATGAAACACCTGTTTGAGTTGCCATGTCTCATGTTACCGACAGCAGTGAGCCGTGCTGAATGTATCTGTATGTTACAGGGCCAGGGTGTGGTTCGGGAGTGGTTTGATATCCTGTCCAATGAGATCATCAATCCAGACTACGCTCTGTTCACTCAGTCAGCTGATGGTACGTGACATTTGCCTTACTGTGATAACATTTAGCTGGAAAAGCAGATCTCAATCATGTAGAATAAAGTTGTATGTTTGAATGTGTGTGATCTACAGGTACAACTTTTCAGCCCAACAGCAACTCCTCGGTGAACCCGGACCATCTGAACTACTTCCAGTTCGCAGGTCACATCCTGGGTCTGGCTTTGTACCACCGACAGCTGGTCAACATCTACTTCACCCGCTCCTTCTATAAACATATTCTGGGTAAGAGAACACAGGCATATGTGTGAATTTGAGTGAAACTAGTGTGTTGGTTTACAATATATAATATAAGGGATCAATTGCCCTTCACTCTTAAAATAAGCTTAATGCAGTCAGTAAGAAAAATCTGCTCATATCAGTCAAACTGGAACGCACATGCATCATACATACACTGCTGAAATCAGTGTGACTCGCTCTTTCCGTTGATTGTGTAGCCAAATAATAAATTATATAAAAAAGACGGTCCTTATAACTACGGATCTTGTCTCAAAATCATAAAGATCTGTCTGAGACAGACATGAAACCAGGCAACTGGAGTGTCCTTAATACCAACACTGGAACTCAAATCAACCAGAATTAACTGAGAAGCATCAGACTTTTTTTTGAAAAAAGATCAGTTTGAAACTGGTCCAAAATATATATTTTTGTACATGTAAAAGGTCTGTAGAGTGTAAAACCTGAAGTCCGCGCCTAAAAGGAGTTACCCTCCCCCTTAGAATCACTGCTCCTGAGCTGTCTGAAACGGCTCCATTGAATTATCTCCTTCACTTCTGTAACTTTATGAGGTCATAATGTTACGGAAGTCCCGTAAAAAGGCTTCCGGCTAGTTTGGCCCTCACACAACAAAAGAGAGAGAGACTGAGCTGAAGCTCTGGCGGAAAGGTTTTTTGAAATGTGGAACGTTGACCAATCACAACAGAGTGGGCTAGCTGACCAATTAGGGCAGACTTCTTTTTCTGGAGGGAGGAGCAAGCGCTACAACGGAGCATTTCAGAGAGAGGGTGAGAAGAGGTGCTGCAGGACAGCCAGGATGAGAAAAACAAGGAGGATTATGAGCATTAACGTATGTAAACATGTTGTAACTGTAACTTGAAAATAGCATAATAGGGCCTGTTTTACTGATCGCTAATTGGCCAAAATCAGGCTTTTTAAGGTATTAAGAGATTCCTCGCGTTTGTCTTTTTTCAGCATCAGTGCTTAGCAGCAGAGCTACACCTCTGCCATTTTGGACTGATATGAAGGCAATTACCATTACTTCAAAGGAAGCCAGCAAAACGTCTGCCTGTTGTTTTGCTGGCATCTTTTAGGTTTATTTTTATGCATGTTTTAAGTTTCACATGGGAGTGCAGAATGTGTTTTTATATATATATATATATATATGGCATTTATATATGTTATAATTTCACAGAGAGAGAGAGAGAGAGAGAGAGAGAGAGAGAGAGAGAGAGAGAGAGAGAGAGAGAGAGAGAGAGAGAGAGAGAGAGAGAGAGAGAGAGAGAGAGAGAGAGAGAGAGAACTTCTAAAATAGATAGTATAATATAATAGGCCACAGATCATGGATCCAATAAATCAGAGACCCCCCCCCCAAGTAAGGGTATCACAGGCAGGGGCAGCTAACAACTGCAGGCAGGAAGCGGGAGCAAGGTATGGGCCATTACAGCATTGTGATAAGATACATTAAAGTCTAGAAATTTGTTTTTATTGAGAGAAACATAATCAGACAACCTAAGGTCAAGGGTATGTTCCCTATTAAGAGTAGGAATTTTAACATACTGTTAAAGAACAAAAGACATCAAACATCTATATTTAAATCACCAGGGATAGGAACAATCATAATTGACCAAAATAAATGACAGAATCTCAGAAAATTCTTGAATAAAACCAGTGTTCGCTTTGGGCACCAATAGATTTAAACTCTCTATACCAGATGCTTGACATTTCAAATAAAACCCAAAAGAAGAATAAATATTTAAGCTAGGGTTGGTAATCTTTCGAATTTTGCAAGAGTAGGCTATATATTGAAAATGATCCAACCTTAAAACCCAGCCCACTGTTGCCAACTCTGTTCCAATTAAAGTAGCTAGCAGCGCTTGATCCAAAAATTACTAAATCTAGCAAGAAAGTCGCCAAGTCAGCAACACTCATAGCCTGTCCCTTCAGGCCTCCCTCCAAAGACACTCCCCTAAAATGATCATTATGAATATAAACAACCAACATGGCTATTGTTAGTACTCACAGCTATCAAGCTAGCAGCTTGTAGAAGACTTCGGTGATGAGCAATCAGTGAACTGGCAGATTACGCACAGGCAGGTATCTCGTCAAATCATTACATTCAGGCCGAATGAAATAATTTGACTGACTTTGTTGGGGATGTAATTAGAATTCCACAAACATATTTGTAGTTGTTATTTAAAATGATAGCTACACCACAGCCAGACAGCCTAGCTTGATTAAAACAAGAGTAAAATGGGAAATGGACTGTACTTGCACAACTCCTTCCTAGTCTTCTGACCACTCAAAGCACTTTAACACTATGTGTCGTCATTCACCCATTCACACCCAAAATACACTGATGACAACCCGCTACAAATCCCCTTAGTAGTTAGGGGACAAAGTATCCAATGCTGCACCAGGACTCAGTGATAAATAATAAATCAATATTGTTGACATGATAACATTTATGAGCAGGTATCCCGGTGAACTACCAGGATGTGTCATCCATTGATCCAGAGTACGCGAAGAACCTGCAGTGGATCCTAGACAACGACATCAGTGACCTGGGTCTGGAGCTCACCTTCTCTGTGGAGACGGATGTGTTTGGGGCGATGGAGGAAGTGCCGCTCAAACCAGGAGGGACCAGCATCCTGGTCACCCAGGACAACAAGGTCAGTCCCCACAAACACACAGGCATAATGTCTCCCAGTGTCAACATAACATAACACAACCAATTGTTTAAGTTATAGGTGGTATGCCTTATTTGACATATTTCTTTGATACTTTCTTATAAAGTGTCCTGCTTAAAAGAAAATAATTTGTTTGTAGTTCTAGGTAAAACAGAAACAAACCCATTTAAACAGTGTTTCTAATCCTGGGGCTTGGCTACCCCAAAGGGGGTCGTGACTTGTTTATTAGGGTGGGAATGAAAAAAAACTGCTTCTTTTGAAGTCTAAATAAGTTGGTTTCCACTGAACATTTGAACAGTATTTAATTTTAGACACATTTGTTCTGTAGGAAAAATGTTGTTATAATTGTGCTCTTTGTATGTGCGGGCATGATTCAAGTATCACTACTCAATTTCAAAGAAGTAAGCCACTGTTTCCAAGTAAGCTCCTGGTAGGTGGAGTCTAGAATACAGTGACCAGGTCAGTACACTGCAAGTAGACCTGATGTCCAATCTGATAGTTTGGAGGATTTTGCACCTTTTTCTGGGTTTCAATGCCTTTGAGTATTTGGAGAGGCGTCTACATATATGATGTTTAGGACTGAATAAAGTCAGATCAAATCACTCTAAACATTTCAGAACACTAGGGGATGTGTATGTCTGGACCTGGTGTCGTGATGAATGATTAAACTAAGTGTGGAGACTTGAGTATTTTTGTGGTGTCATGCAGCAGCAGTGGTTGAACGCGGCATTAATGACTGGCTTAAGTTCCTCTCTAGTATATGTATCCATAGTTGGTCTCCTATGAGCGATTGATCTTTCTCTTCTAGTTAATTGCCAGGATGAGTCCCAATTAGAGAGTGCAGTACTGCAGTGTTCCTGCAGATGGCACTGTCATGTAAAGCAGGTTGCAATCCAACAGGAGCCGATAGAATAACCATGAATGTGCTCTGTCTCTTTCTGTTGTCCATCACTATATCTTGGGGACTTTGATCTGTTTGTATGTCCTCTCAGGAAGAGTACGTCCAGCTGGTTACAGAGCTGAGGATGACGCGGGCCATCCAGCCTCAGATAAACGCTTTCCTGCAAGGATTCCACACCTTCATCCTCCCTTCACTCGTCCAGCTCTTTGACGAATACGAACTGGTTAGTCATTCAATTCAATTCAATTCAGTTTATTTTATATAGCCCAAAATCACAAATTACAAATTTGCCTCAGAGGGCTTTACAATCTGTACACATGCAACATCCTCTGTCCCGGAACCCTCACATCGGCACAGGAAAAACTCCCCTAAAAAAACCCTTTAACAGGGAGAAAAAAGGAAGAAACCTATGGGAGAGCGACAGAGGAGGGAACCTTCTCCCAGGATGGACAGAATGCAATAGATGTCATGTGTACAGAATGAACAACATTACAGAGTTACAACACATTCAATGTATATGACATAAACTTCACTGGAAGGATCAATAGTGTAGCATGATGATTATCTCACCTTGGTTTTGTTGGCCATGCTGTCATTGCAGGGAAACCTACAAGTGAACAGCCTGCTTTGTTTTTTCACAGCAAAGCTGTTTCACTCTCAGCATCTGCTTTCAGCAGTGTATGTGTACCTAGAGTTTAAAGGATAAGGATGGCAATATTCTATCAATATCAATATCTATTTTATCGACCAAATATTCTATGTGCAAAGTCAAACAAACAATGAACGTATCCTGCTCACTTATGGTGGCAATCAATGTAAAAAATCCAAAAGCGCAAAATCCACGCTTCTGGATGTAGAGGAGCCATGCTTGCAACTCAAACAGCCACACACACGCATTACTTCTGAGAGTGTTTTTGCATCACTCGCTCTCAAAATATCTGTGCTTGTGCGAGCAGGATTGCAGCCTGCAGGGAGAACCTTGCCCTGAGCGCGTGCTGTTATCCCCCAGAGCACAACTACTACCATTGCTCTAATGTTGTCAAACATTCACCTGCTTGCTCGCTCGCAAGAGGTATTCTTTCAACAAAAGGTGGGCGGTTTCCCTTAATCTAATTGGCTACAGCACTCTCCTTTTTTGATCGATGCTAGGCCTGTGCAACTCTTGAGATGGCTCACACATTAGCTATTTCCGTCATCAGCCCCGAGAAAAACTATGTGCTTAATTCAGAATGTTGTTGAAGTTTTTACGTCCTTCTGGCTGCAGCCTGGTGAGGTATATGAGGCAATTATTCTTCCAAAACAAGGTTTGGCTGGGTAAACAGCATCCTCATATCATTGACAGCTAATGTTGACCACCGCCAGTGAAGGTTGGACACTTAAGCCCCAATAACTGCAGACAAGAAGAATACGTTTTATTTCTCTGATTCACTGCTTTGTTCTCAATAACACCGCTCCCTCTCTTCATTTACTCTATAGCTTGCCCGACCATTACTGCTTCGTCTCTCTTACTTGCTCATTCGCTGAGCCGAGGAGGAGTAGATACTTTGTATGCCCTGTGATTGCAAACAGCAACTGATAAATGTAACATATTATACCTTTAAAGGTGCAAAATCTGTGATTGAGAGTTTGAATGCACACGGCCGAGCTTGCGGCTAGCAGCTAAAAGTGCTAATAAGGAGAACTCTATCAGCGCTAGCAGCCATATCAGTGCAGTACAGCGCGGTGGCCATTAGCTAGCCAGTGGGGCACATTGGGACTTGCATACAATAATGTGCTAGGTACACAAAGCACAGAGAAGCTCAAACTACAACGTACACACAGAGGGAGTGTTACGTTACTCCAATTTTGCACCTTTAAATCAGGCACAATTCAAATCAAAGAATGAGTAAATAAGGCTAAAAACCTTACAAGACATTCATTACCAGCCTTCAGTAAATGGTTTTCATTACACAGTGCTACAGGCATATTTTGATCTGTACCGAAAAGTATTATTTAGGCGGTCTGACCCACCTCAAATACTGCTTCTTAGTCAATGTCATTACAAAAATTCAGTGTTTCTTCTCTTAGTTTCAGTCACAGCATTCCTTGCCTCCGATTACCTTACATACTTTTTTTTTTTAAATAAGATGTATGCAATGAGGTTTACAGATTTTAAATGGGGGAAAAAGAGAGCACTGGTATCACTACTCATTGGCGGAAGATCTAACAAAAAGTGGAGCTGTGGATATTGTGATAATGAGAGCTAACGTCAGGTCTGTGCATCCCTAAGAATCAATGCAGGTAAGGCTTGGCTGCCACATGTTCATATCAGAGCTGGACAGTATTGGTTAATTAACTACAAAACTGTGGGATTTATGCTCTTACTAACGTGTATTTTTATTTGTAGTTTTTGTTAATGGTGTGTGTGTGCGTGTGCATGCGCGTGTGTGCAGGAGCTTCTGTTGTCGGGGATGCCAGAGATCGATGTGCAGGATTGGTGCAGGAACACGGAGTACACCAGTGGCTACGACCCTCAGGAGCCAGTCATCCAGGTGGGCTTTTTTTCTGCCATCCTCAATAACTACACAATTCTGTCTCACTTGAATCATCTGGTTGTTGGTGATGTTTACCAGTTAGGTTATCCAAACCTTGGCCCAGATTACTGCATTTATGCATTCCTTTGAAAATAGTTGAAGGAAAGTGACATAAACCAAGCGTTGCAGGAGTATCACAGACTTTTAAAATGGCGTACCAGAAAGAGCAGCCTAAATATGCGTCGCTGATGTGTCTACAGACCCCCAAAGTGTCAATAAAGACCATCCTCTCTCTTATTCTTCTGCTCTATCTTTCTAAAAACCTGTGAAAGAATGAGCGGACCAGAAAATGGTCATGAATAGTTTTCATTTGGGGCTGTCTGTCATATGTGGGTTTCCTGGTGGAACAGTAGAACCATCCTCAGCTTGACAGGAAAACAATTTTCTCAACGAGAGTCAGTACCGTTACACAGCAGGATTGACCTCCAAATGAAGCTCAAGATGGATCTGGACCGGCTGTCTGTGACCCAACTTCAAACATGTAGAGGTAAGTTTTGCCCTTTTTATGATGTTTTAGATACTGTTTATTAAGCAGACTGTATGCCTGTTAACGTTAGCATGTTGCGCCGCTAATGCAGCTGGCTTCGATTGTAGCAGGTAATACAGAGAGAGACTGTGTGGACTCATATGTAGATTGGATGTCGGTAACTGTTTTTATCCTTGTTGCCTTTTGTGAAACTGTGCACTGCAATGCAGCTAAGCAGCTTTGTTATCATGAAGGCCCCGTCTGTTCGGTGATCCACACCGGTGATTCTGTTTATCAAGCAACCCTGTTAACTGGCCACTTTTAGCCGAATGCGTCCGTTGTTGTTGAGGTTACGACATCTGTTGAAAACTAGAAGAGAATACTTAGCGTTCCCCGTGAATGCCTCATTGTTTAGTCTTTCATCACAATGTCAAAACATATCTGATTTGTCTCTGGAGGCTTGTTTGAACACACAGGTCCACTCAGTCACATTTTGTCACAGTTGCTGATGTTGCAAAAAGGAAGAGCAAATTTCCCTTTCTATTCTAATAAAGTTTCTACATTGGTCACATAGAAGAACTGTTCAGCCCTTGTAATCTTATAAAAGGAAAACGTACAGGATTCAAACTCATACCATTGTGAGAGAATAAACGATAGACTGAAGACTATTTAAATAAAACAACACATACAACGAGCCATCTCTTAACAACAGGAGGCAGCCAGATCAACCTGTGACTGTCTGTATTTTTTACTGGTTTCCAACACAAATAATCAGCGTAATTGTATTGCTGCAAATCAATGAAGTGAATTGATATGTTAAGTAATCGAAATGATGAAGTTTGAAGATCCTGCATCAGCTGCACAATTTAAAAAAACAAACAAAAAAAAACGCTTTCCAGAGTAAAATTGTATAGAATTGAGGTCCCTCCACTGCTTATTATCCCAAAAAGATTTTTTTCAATTTAATTTATTTTGTATAGCCCAAAATCACAAATTACAAATTTGCCTCAGAGGGCTTTACAATCTGTACACATGCTACATCCTCTGTACCGGGACCCTCACATCGGCACAGGAAAAACTCCCCTAAAATAACCTTTAACAGGAGAAAAAAGGAAGAAACCTATGGGAGAGCGACAGAGGAAGGATCCTTCTCCCAGGATGGACAGACTGCAATAGATGTCATGTGTACAGAATGAACAACATTACAGAGTTACAACACATTCAATGTATATGACATAACTGATTCATATAATAAGAGTAGTAAGCAGAGTAACAAAATAAAGAAATGAAGACTACTTAAAATAAAAGCAGCAATGACTACAGAATAATTATAATAATGATATAGGGAATAGTGATAGTAATGTGACTAATAATAATAATGGTAGTAGCAGTGGGTGTTAGCAGGGCCACAGCAGGAGGCACGACCACAGTCCAGGTACAGCCACGATTTATTGAAACCTGCAAGGCGAGAAAGCACAAAGACTCCAGGGTAGAAGCAAAGCCAATAAGCGTAATGTTACAGGGGAATAGAACACAGAGACGACAGAATGGTCTCAAGCACACCTTCATGAACAGAGTGTTCACAAGTTGATCTGCTGTATGTATTATTTATGCTCCGTCCTCAGAATCATAGTGTGGTGATAGAATAGTCTCCCGACTTTCATTTATTTTCAAACAATGGTATTAGTTTGAATCCTATGTATTTTTTGTTAACGTTTTAAAAACTGAATGGTTCTTCTAAGTGACACGTTTACTTTCTCCAAAAAACAAATTGGCCCATGGAGAAACTTTATTAGAGATACACTCACAGTA
Organism: Anoplopoma fimbria; assembly: GCF_027596085.1. Taxonomy (NCBI): domain Eukaryota; kingdom Metazoa; phylum Chordata; class Actinopteri; order Perciformes; family Anoplopomatidae; genus Anoplopoma; species Anoplopoma fimbria. The sequence continues at coordinate 14,213,970 of NC_072468.1, read as the reverse complement.
AGTTAAATGTGCTCTTTTTCTGTTTCCAACATCAACAAGCACTGTTTAAAAAGCCACTGAGTGGACACGTTTCTTCAAAAAAGCCTCTGAAGACAAATGAGATATGTTATGAAAATCTACACGATGGGTATTCTCTTCAGTTAACCAGTTAACAGGGGTCCCTTTATTAACCGAAACACCACTCTGTGTGTTTTTGAGTATGTGTGTGTGTAGATGTACTATTTTTCTATTTATTGATACACTGCCCTGAAGGCACACATGTTAAAATATATGATCAAACTGTACCCAATTTAGAAAAGCAGTAATTCCTTTGCTTGATCGTGTAACGTTAGCTTTTTTATTCGTTAGCACCAGTCACTTACTTGCTCAGGCCGGTGATACGGTAAACAAGACAAGCTAAAATAACATAATTTATATTATGTTTTCAGACTTTTGCACTTTGTTTATTGTTATCCACCAAATCACCATGACAAATTCCTGGTATGAGCTACTTGGCTATTAAAGGATTAATGTAGCGAGTGAGAGCTCAAACGGATAATACCAGTAAAGTCAACAAGCGTCTTCTCTGTGCTTACCCACCACGCAGAGGGATTAAGACTTTGCAACGTGGATACTTTTTTCAGTTTCATTCGTGTCTCAGGCTAAGTAAAACATATAAGTCTAATAACACTGTCTGTAGTGACCAGCTGAGCAGAAGGTAAAGTTACTATGATCATTGTGATTCACTGATACACTGTAATATTAGTGGCTAACTGTAGCAGCACCTATATCCTGGCTATTTACATCTTAAACTGACTTTACCAGCTTTTGGTTTAAACAACACCAGTTACACTCCCAGTCAAAGGCTCTGTGTAATTAATTTCTTCCTTCTTACTTGATAAAACAGATTTATCATTTTTAGACTGTTTGTAGCTGTTACCATAGCTACACATGTAAGATGATGATGATGTTGTAAACTAAACATTCCTCCGGTCACACTTACTGTCATTCACCTTGATGTTATTACATGACAGTTTAATGCAACAGTGAATCTGTCATGTTTTCTAGGTGATCCTCGGTCCTGAAGCTCTTGTCTGATGAGGTGTTCCTGAACCCAGCAGACTCTCATCACAGTATGAGAAATCATTCAAGCAGAAGACGAGCCGGGCTGACCTCTGACCTGAGAGATCCATCAGCATCTAACACAACTTTAGTCAACAAGAAACCCTTTACTGATGGAGCACATGATCTGAATAGTTACATACAATCTGCTACTTCTTGCATTATGTTCATCCAATGTATATTTCAGGGTCAGTCTATGAATAAAGAGCTTTACTTTTAAAGAGGGTTTTTATCATTTTTAAATCCAGGTAGTAAATACTGAATGTGAGCAACACAACTCGCTTATCTGTTTCATAGTCATATAAGGGTGGGCGGTATACCAGTTCAGACGGTTACAATTGCAAAACCGTCTTTACCGTGATAAATGCACACATTTTGGTTTAGCACACATTCGGGGACAAGCGATATGCATCACTACCACACAGTCTGTACTGTCTAAGACTGCCTACAAGTAAAAGTGTCAAAAAAACTACATTTTTCGGTTTCTTCGAACATGTACATTTATTTAAGTGTAGTCTAATTCCCATTTTGTTACTGCTAATTGAATGAATCACATTACACTAACATGGGATGGGCTCTTCCTCTCAAAAACATGTAGGTTTATAGCTTATTTTCATTGGTATTTAAAGCACATCTAGTTTATAATTAAATGTTTTTCTCTCTTAATAATAATAATAATAATTAACATTTCATAGCATGAATATAGCATTAACTGTCTGACAAGCAAAAACATTTTATAAACGATCAGTAATTCCAGCTTCAGTTCTGTTGACATGCTGGTCTGATATAGAGTATAGTCATGGTAACATGTAACATTGAACTGGTTACTGTGGTTCATTTAGCAGTTTAGTTACTGACTACTATTTCAGGTGATCCTCAGCCACATGTGTCTGTGGTAGTTGTTGAAAACGTGAATGCCTCGTTTTGTTTTTCATTACAATGTCAAATCATATCTGATTGTTGATGTTGAAAACAGCACTTTCAAACGTAAATAAATGTAACACCTAAGGGATTTGAACTCATAACACTGTGGGAACTATTAACTTATGGACATAGCATAAGACAACACATACAGCCAGCCATCTCTTAGAAAGAGGAGGCAGCCAGATGAATTCCTGAGCACACCGTCCTTTTCTGCTCTTGGGACCATTATGTCGTTTCTGTGCTTGGCTGGTTAGCAGTGGAGTTCTTACTATATGAATTTTCTTTCTGGAAATCATTCATTTTTTTTATAGTGCAGCTGATGCAGGATCTCCAAACTTAATTATTTCCACATGATTACTTGAAACATAAACATCATCTTTTTATTTAAATTGTTTTAAACGGCATCTTATTTGTGTTGGAAACCAGTAAAAGACGGAAATGGTCTTAATGCCAAAATTGGTATTTGAATCCCATAAGTATTTTTTTTTCATTTAAAAAGGCTGAATAGTTCTTCTAAGTGACACATGTTTACTCAAACATTTAGTAAGAAACAAAAAGGCCTACTTATAAACTTGATTAAAGATAGACTCACAGGAGGCCTTATTGTCTCTTTCTATGTTTTCAACTTCAACAACCGCCATTCATAATGTGAGTTAGTGGACACGTGTCTTCAAACAAGCCTCCAGAGACAAATAGGATAAGTGTTGACATTGTAATGAAAAACTAAACTACGAGGTAATCAGCTAACTGCTACTTTTGGTTTTCAACAGCTGTCGTCACGACCACAGCCACAGACGCATTTGGCTGAAACTCACCAATTATCAGGGTTGCTTCATAAATTGAAACACTGACTGCGAAGTGAAGCTATGTGATTGATTGACAGGCAGCCCCAGAAACGCTGACCAATCAGAGTAGACTGGGCTTTTGCGGGATGGGGGCTTAAAGAGACGAAAATTTGCATAATAACTATTAATTCTCAAATGCCCAGTAACCTTCATAGCAGGTTCCTCTTAAAGCTCCAGAGCAGTGAATGAAGACAATTCTATTTTATGGTGGAGTGTAGTTGAAACAACCAAATATGAGGGAAGTTTTTGTGTTCAGTGATGTGATCAAGTGTTTGCAACTTATAGGGAAAATAGCCCAAAGTTGAAAATAACAACTTTTCTTATAAAAATGATGAGGATAATGTTTCAAAAGGTGGTTGGTTGAGGAGAAATAGTTCCCTGTCCCCCAGCAAAACTTACAACATATAAGGACCCGTTCTTCTCTACCACGGGTTAGGCAGAACTATGTTTACCCTCAGCTAACCGGTCTCCATTTGTTCTGCAGTGGTTCTGGGAGGTGGTGAACAGTTTGTCCCAGGAGGAACGGGTTCTTCTGCTTCAGTTTGTCACTGGAAGGTTTGTCCGTCTGATTTTTTTTTTTTTTTTTTTTTTTTTTTTACTGAAGATCTTGAAATAGAAAATTGTGGATGTCTATGAATAAGTAATAAAGTAACCTTCTCTATCAGTTCAAGGGTTCCGCACGGTGGCTTTGCCTACTTGATGGGTGGCAGCGGTTTACAGAAGTTCACCGTTGCTGCCGTGCCATACACCTCCAGCCTACTGCCTACCTCTAGTACCTGGTAAGGACTATTCCTCTGTCAGTCTCTTTCTATTGAGTCATTGGTTCCCCATGGAGACCTTAGGTACTGCATATTTTCCACTGTGTTTCTTTGCCATGAAATTTCAAGTTTTCTGAAAAAAAGGATGTAGTTTGGTATTAATGTCATCTAAGACAAGTAAATCAGATACATTATATATTTACAAGAACTGTTCAAATCTTGATGACTGAAAAAACAAGATTAATTTCGATACAAGTAGATATTCTTTTATATATTTACATATATACTATATTATATATTGATACTGATAGTGACTGTATTGATTGAATTCTCTCATAGTTGACTTTGAACAATAGTATGGAGAATATTACATGAACACTATTTAGTTCTCTCTGTACTCTGTCAGGAATGGCTCTCAGAAGTGCTCACAGTTTGACTTTATTGAATAAAATATTGAACTATTATTCAATAGTTTGACCGCCATGAGTGCTATACATCCTATTGTGTTGCCAAGGCAGCTGGGATTGTATTCTCCACTGGAAGAAACTAAGTATTGTAATGATCAGCGCTCAACTCAAATCTGCGCTTCAAAATGAAGGAATAAATAAACAGACATAAAGACCGAGTACAAGTCACCAACAAACCTTTACTGAGGGACATTTGACAAATATTACTAAGCACTAGAGGGCAGTATGTGTCTTCAGTGTCGTTGGGACTGTGTAGTATTGTCCTCGTACACTGGTGGCAGTGTGAAAACAGGGAGAAGTGTCTTTATGCCAGAATGTGCAACAGGTAATTCATATCGCAGCAGGTCTTTTTCTTGGACAGGTATGAGACATCAGAACTCCTCTACCAGCTAGATGAGTCGTCACGACCACAGCGGGTGATTTTTTTTTTCTCCTCTCCACAGTATCAACATGCTGAAACTCCCAGAATATCCAAGCCAGGAGGTCCTGAGAGACCGGCTGCTGGTAGCGCTGCATTGTGGGAGCTATGGTTACACCATGGCGTAGTATCACTCCCTGCTGCTATGAGGGTTTGCACACTCATGCAACACTCCCTCCTCCTCAGACTCACTTTTTGTAGCCAGGCACTGCTTTTGCTGGACAAAAAAAGGGAATTCCAGATTCCTAATTAATGAGCTGCTGGAGAGCCACAACAGACTGAATAAAGACCACAGGTTCTGGATCTTCATACATGTGCCACAACTTCTATTATTTTGATTGAAGATGGTATATGGTAATGTATGCAAATAATATTTGAATATCTTCTAAATTTGAAAATGAAATTAAAATTAAAAAAAAACAGCATTAATACCACGAATCCTCTGCTTTAAAATCATGATCACAATAAAACATATTCATGCATGCTTATCAAATGTTGAATATGGATTTTGTTTAGGGGCCTTTCCATATGGAACCAGTATAGAAGTGATCAGTTTCAAACATAGAATCAATCTCAGCGATCATATCCTAATCCCTGCTGTCTTTAATGGGCCTTAATCAGGCCCACATTCCAGCAAACTGGTACAATAGAACAAATTAATTTCATTTTCACCTGGTTTTAAGATTTTCTTTTTTGTCAACTCCAGATTTAAACAATCCATGGATTTTGGGCTGGTAGCTCTTTTCCACTACCAAAAGCACTTCCCATCAGGGCTGGGTATTATCAGCAGTTTAAGATGCCAAGGAGCCAATATGACACCTTGTTTTTTTTTATACCATAATGCAAGAAACCAAAATCTTTTACTTTGTCCATCAAAATGAGCCAAACTTACAAAATACAGATAAATCACTGCACTATGGAACAAAAAAGTATGTGGACAGCTTTACATACATACATGATGCGTGGTAGTTGATCATGTCATCTGGAACCATAGACCTGCAGGGACGTGGAACTGGCTTTATATACGTTGAAACCAGAAAGGCTCAAACACAAACTGTGTCTATCATTTTAATGTTGTAGTATTCAAATTGATCATAATTGGAACTATGGAGCCCTAACCAAGGGAAATGGACCCAAATCAAAAGTACACTCAAGTATATGGACATGTGTAAATCATCAAATAATGATTATTATTATTGTTATTATTATTATTATTCTAGTAACACATGGTGGGCATTTTACAGCTTGGTTTCAGTATTTCTAGTATGAATGTATTTAAATTGAGCTATATTAGATGAACAAATAAAATAAAGGATTCAGTATTTCCCCACCATTAGTTTGTCCTGTGAGTGCTGAAAGGTGTAAATGACCAGTTCACTGTATAAATCAAATATGTGTAGCGTGAGTTTGGGTGGTGGTGATGGATTCAGGACCTTAGTATTTCTAAAATATTGACATCATAAACACAAATATGACACCGAAAGTTAATCAAATTTAATTAATTAAATTAAATTCAAATGCACGTCCAGGATACATTTTTATGGATTTCTTAGCAAAACTAGTTTTAATTTAATTTTGAGTTGAATGTAATGGATCTAAACTGGACTCATCCCACTGGGCTTGAGGAGGCCCAGCTGTAGGTATTGGACGGACTGTATGGCTGATGTTCTGTCTAAATAGCTGTATGACCACACCTTCCATCCCTCTAGCGTCACATGCAGGTGGTTTACAATGTGAAATTCTTTTTTATCTTTGAAATGAGTATTTTGCTGTTCTTGTTTGGTAGACTTTCATGAGGGGCAATACAATATATCTACATGATAAATGTTTGGCTCGCAGTGCCAAAAGACAAAAGCTGAAATAATTTGAAATACCTTCTTTAGTTTGTATTTTTGCTCTCTTAATTCTAAAAGAGGCAAGGACCATGCCATGACGTTTTCCTTCTTTATATTTGTAAAGGGAGTACATGTTGGCTTAATATTTCATATTATCTATCAGTGTTGTTTTGAGGAACTTGCCTCAAATGCTTTTGTAAACTGCTGTTAATGTTTATTAAAAATGTATCCTTTATAGGTATTTCTGTAAATGTCTATAGTATCAAATTATGCATATTACCAGTCAAATATGTTTGCTTTGAGATTTTATCCAATAAAAGTAATTTTGACAATCCAGGTGATTTGGTTATGTTATCAGCCGGCTGAAGAGGGTAACATAGCTCATGTTTGTGCGGGGATAAAAAAAGGAGGCATTGAGAGGGAAGAGAAGGTAGAAGCAGCTGATGTGCAGCCCTCTGGTGTGTTTGCCCATGGAGCTGCGTGTTTCCCCGGATAAACGTGTGGCCGCAGCGTGAGTGTTGTGTTGGGTCACCAGTTCAGAGCAGCAGGTCTACTGGTGCTAAATGGCCCCTAACAAGCATTCAGTGAGTCTAACATCTGCTGTAGCTCTGCCCTCACAGCATATTACACTGGCTGCAACCTCTGACTCACACCCAGTTCTAGTATCAGACCAGTATGGCTTTTTGAAGAGTAGTATTGATACCACATCAACCAAAAGCCTTATTAAAGCTTTGTTACATAAATGGTAATCCTGTGCCAGGCAATAAAACACTTAGATGTACTATCAAAAAGCTCTAAAAAGGGAATGCATAAGATAAATACAAAAGATAAAGCACTTACGGAAGCAAAAAATCTTACAAAAATATATAAAAAAGTATAAACATATTAGCAACTAAATATTCAAATGTGAAATACCACTACAGAATACTTAATGTTGGAATTTAAGAACCACTGAAATATATTATCTCATCTAGCTGAAGTCATAATTTTGATTCTCTCTCTTTGAAATGGGTCATTGTGTACACAAATGGAATTGAAATATTCAACATTTGAAAAACTTATATTCAGGTTGCTAAAATTAGTTTGTCAAATCCTGATTTCAAAATGTAGGTCTGGTTAGGAAAAAATAAATTGTTAAGGGGTTTTATCTATAGCTGCAGGGACTTAAATGATAGTAAGAACTTAAGGGAAGAACACCAACTTTTCAACTATCATTGTTTTCCAGATATGCCCACTGTGCAACAGCTGTAGCATGGTTTAGTCTATCTTTAAGCCTGATAATGTTGTTCGTATCATTGAAATGCTTTGAATATCACTGTGTCTTTCATACTCAGAAAGCTAAAATGGAATTCCCCCACATTTAACCCTATTTGGACAGAACCCAAGAATCAACATGGGCTTCACCAAACAGAACATATTTGATTTCCAATGAAAGGCTGCTCTACTGGCAAAACCAAATATATATCTAATCTTATTCTTCACCCGATACCTGGTCCCCATGGCAACCCCCACCACCACCACCAGTAATGGACTGCTCTCTGTAAACACAGGATGCCTGCCTTAGCAACAACTTCTTCACAACATTAGTATGGTATCGCCATGGTCACAGCTTTTCAAGTGATACGGTTTCCTGCTGGTCCGGCCTTAAAAGACAGAACACACAAAGCAGCCTCTCACTGAGGTCTGACATTTACAGCTGGCTTTGTGGCCAGTCTGTCACAATGTCAAAGCCCCCATGTTGCACGTTCAGGTTCATACCTACTGTATTTTTACTGTATGGTGTTCTGTCGTGTTTAGAGCATATCCCTATTTTGTTTAGTAGCATAACGTTACTTTCAAAAGACTTCCCTTCTTACTTTGGGCGGCTGTGGCGTAGTGGAGAGCAAGGTAGTTCTCCAATCAGAGGGTCGGTGGTTCGATACCCGGCTTCGGCAGTCGATGTGTCCTTGGGCAAGACACTTAACCCCAAGTTGCTCCCGAAGGCTTGCCATCGGAGAGCAAGGTAGTTCTCCAATCAGAGGGTCGGTGGTTCGATACCCGGCTTCGGCAGTCAATGTGTCCTTGGGCAAGACACTTAACTTGCCATCGGAGAGCAAGGTAGTTCTCCAATCAGAGGGTCGGTGGTTCGATACCCGGCTTCGGCAGTCGATGTGTCCTTGGGCAAGACACTTAACCCCAAGTTGCTCCCGAAGGCTTGCCATCGGTGTGGACTGGATGTTGCATGAATGTTAGTTAGAGTCTGATGCATGGTAGCCTGTCATCAGTGTGTGAATGGGTGAATGATATGTAATATACTACTGATTGTAAGTCGCTTTGGATTAAAGCGTCTGCTAAATGACTGTAATGTAATGTAATGTACTATGTTTCCACTTTGCAGCCCTTCAACTCATCCAAAACACATGTGTATGACTTTAGTGATGGGTATGCAGCATAGTGGGAGATACACAGTAAAAATCCAGAGAAAATGGTGCATGGAGTTCCATTGGTTTTGGGGAAGAAAACTTTAACTAGGCCAGGAAGCAGTCATGTCCTGAACGACATAATAGTTGTCATTACCATAGACACTCCTTTCAATGTCAATGAAACACACTGGATTTAGTGTCCAATGCAATATTATTTACTGGGCATCAAAAATAATACAGCAAAGCGAGGGCTGGTCCATGGAGCAGCACACTTAATCCAGAATATAAATAACCACACACATTTATAGACTTCAATACCACCTTTTTTTTGTGGAGCTTGTTTCTATTCCACATTGTTGTATCCCTGGCCCTTTTCCTTTAACCACATTTGGTTGTTTTTAAAACACAAAGGTGTTTTATAAAGCTTTGTCTCATGGTCAGTCCCTCCCATGCATTTCCCATGTACTTTATTCTATTAAAACTATGCTCTTGTCTTCAACAGCCTTTTTTCAAAGTTACAACTTTGAAAAAGCATTGTATATAGACATTATAGAATATAAGCAATGAAACCAAAAAGTAAGTGGTAAAAAAAGTACTTTCTCATTGAAAGTACTTACCACAATGATTGACAATTGATAATGCATTATCACAGAAAATATCTACTACACTAGATAAAACTAGACACATTAAATAATTACGGTCAATTAATATAAAACAAGTGTAATCTTAAGAGAAAAACACCACATTGGTGGTTAAGCTCAGATAAGTGTCCAGGTCTTTGGCTCTACATCATGTAGCTGTTCCAGATTGTGCTCACGTAACCACAGGCTTCTTGAGACTATAAATCCACATTCAAGTCATTTGGGGCATTTCACGTTGGAGGTCCCAACCTCCACACAAGTGCACTTTCCTAAAACAACTACATTCACACAATACATGCTGAAATAAATCATTTTTTATAACTTAGTTCCGGAACAAGGACCTTGGCCCGACCATATCTCATTACCACCTCACAAAGTATTTAAGCTCACCTGACCCATTGACTTCCCCTTTGACTCAGTTTCAACATCCCTTCCGCCAAACCCCCTTCTTTTTCTATATTTCCTCCTCCCCCTTACTCTCTCTCTAAATTGATTACAGGGACTCTGCATAATCAGCTCTTCCAAAGAGACAGCCCCCACTCAAGAGTCTCCACTCCCCCAGTTCCCACCAGCCACCGGACATCAGCGGTCCATCATTGCTCTCCTCAATACATCATTCCATGAAGCTCTTCACCGTCCTCGATCCTTTCCCTACACCCTTTCTTTCCTTACCCTACATCCCATCATCCCTCAACCACCTTTCGCTCCCGAATTCCATCCCTCTCACTTCAACATGCACTGAACCATTTGAAACCCATATCATATTGTCATTAGAGTGGTATTTGTTGATCAACGATAATTGGTAATCAACATTAAACAAAGTAATACATTAAAATGTTTATCAGTAAAACTTTTTTTGAAGGTTACCGTTTACACAAGTCAATGTGTAAATAATGATTGGTTGTCCAATATCATTTTACTTGGAGTGTAGATTTGCTGTTTTCTTATATACCATGGCCAAATCAGAGCATTCTCCCTGAACCTGTTTGATGTCATTCACATGAACTCTGTTATGTTTGCATGGGTGGTCCGGTTTGCTTCTGGTGGAGTAAAAGCTGCCAATTGAATAGAAGAATTCCACTCAAATAACCAGACCGCTTGAAAGTAGCGTTGGCCTGCTTCTGACTGAACTGGTGCGGATCTTATGGGATTTGTAAGCATAGCCGACCAAACACAGGATTGTATGATGGTGGTAACCTTGATTAAAGAGTGTATAAATGTTCCTTGATCAATAAGAATGAAATAAATGAAAACCCATGTGTTGTCTGCATGATTTGCTGTCAGTCCCCAACTCAATTTCTCCACATAGGTTTATTAAGTTCTGATGATGTAGGATGAGGAATACCAATTATCTGTCAACAAGTAAGTCCCCTCATCTTTATTCTCTGGTAAAAAGTCAATATCTACGCAAAAAGGACCAGAACTAAAACCATAATGTCTCATATTTTTAACCTGGTCTGCATCCGGTGAACCAAACTACAGGTATGAAACAAACAAAGCACCAAAAGGGGCCCTAATGGGGTCTGAGGACAATTGCTCACATGGGTGAAACCTGAAGCCCTATTTGCAACCTACATGGGGAAAATGTACATGGCAAAAATTCCCAATGCCCATGTAGACATATCTGGTATACTGGCCCAGTGGGTCTGTTGCTGAATCCCCATCAGCTTAATGAACAGAGTTTTGGTGACCACACACAGTCAAATATTGTGACTGTGCACCCAACGCCTATGTTCTCTTCTTTGGCTGTGAATCCGACACAGGTGATCCACTCCCTGTGCCTGAACTCTAAACTCTTGCTTCTTTATCTGCTGGCTGAGGACTTTCCTGATTGCACCATGTCTTCATGACAGAGATAGATTCACTTCAGCTTTTCCCCTTTAGAGTTATTACCTCTGCATCCACTGATGCTGATTATATCTGTTCAACCCAAAGCTCTCACACAGAAGACCGCACTCAGGTTGCTGCTTTCGTTTACAACAACACCCTGTTTCATTCCACAAAACACATTCCCTATCTTTTGACTTTCTCATTTTACAGCTCACACATTCACATGCTCAATTTTCAGCACACATGCTGAAGTCTTTTTCACCCCAGATATTCATTGTACACATACCGTATGTCCCCTTACAAAACAATAAGGCTAAAAATGTGGTGTTGTGCTTTGTAACACATTTATCATAGTGGAGTACTTTACAAAGGAAACTACCTAACAGTAGGAGAGAAAGACAAGTACACATATCTAGATCCTGGAGGACGTCAAGCAACTCCCAGGTTCAATATTTGTCCACACATTTACACAGGGAGAGAGAAACAAGGACGCCTTCACACAGGGGGAGAGGGAAAGGGCACTGCCCCAAATCGTTTGGAAGTCAATGCTGTGTGGATTGATTAAAGCAGATTGAGTTATATTTGCATAATGTGTTTATTTTTTCTTTAAACTGACAGAGACAAGGACAACACATTCCCTGAATCTTTGTGTTAATAACCATCCACCCTTTAGAAAGACTGTCTAAGGAAACAAAAAAAAAGTCAGATTGCCAGACACATTTTGGAATGTATTTTTGCACACAACAAGGTCTGTGGATCTTTATTTCTGATCACTTGTACAGTACATTAGGAAGAGATGTGTAAATGGTCAGCATGGACAGAAGGAATGATAACAACAAGCACATCCTGTTTCAATGCACTTATGACCTGACTAGTGTTTTAAGACAGACTTGATACAAGAAAAGTTATAAATCATGAACCATGAAATCACTTTGTCAAAACCAGTTAGTTCGTGTCAACAATCTTCTCCTTTTTTATAATGGTAGAGTATTTACATACATTGTTTGATAGTCTCAAATCTCAAACCATCCCACTCTAGCTGCCCGGTAATTATTTCTGCAGGCAGCTCAGTCCCCACTGGAGCGGAATGAGTGGTCATTAGGACTCACCTTGTCCCTTTGGTACCTTTGATTGGATTATGTGTGAAAGACGCAGGGGAGCGTGCACCCATAGGAGCTTAGTAAGCATTTAGAAAGCTAAGATGCACTAAGAAAGTCAGCAGGAAACTGCCAGCTGATTTAACTTTGCATACATTGATCATAGGGGTCCTCAGGGTCAACCCACGACTGCATGATGGGAAACACAAAACAGTGACAGAACCAATGTACTCTGAAGAGCTACATACAGTGTTTTCCAATTGTTGTTTCCAATAATTGTAATTGTCCTCCTGGATCTTTTTTCTATTTTGTTTACGCCCATTCATACACTGATGGCAGGGGCTACCATCCAAGAAGTCACCTGCCCATCAGGATTAACAAACATTAATACCCATTCATACACTTACAGGAGCAATTTGGGGTGAAGTGTATTGCGCTAGGACACATTGACATCTTGTCCTCTGTTGCAAGAATGTGTTGCTGAGAGAGAAAAGGTCTCAGAAAAAGTAAATTTTCTCTTGATATGTGGGATCGAAGAAAAACATGTCATAATGTTTTGAATCTATGTGGCTTGTGAAAAATGGGTCCAATATTTACTTTGGTGGCTATCAAGTTAAAGAATCAGTCAAAATGTGTAATTAAATCAACTCAGGATCTGCCGCTTGTCTCTTAAAGTGGTGGGGCAGTGGACCGTCCCACAGACACAGGAAACTGACTCTAAGTAGGCTGTCTCCTTTCTGAACTTTCTCTGCTATTATTATATCCTCTTCCTCATTGATAACTATTATATATATATATATATATATATATATACAGCGGGTAAAATAAGTACTGAACAATAGTAAATATATTTCTAAAGGTGCTATTGACATGACATTTTCACCAGATGTTGGTAACAACCCAAGTAATCCATACATACAAAGAAAACAAGACAAATAAGTTCAGAAATTAAGTTATGTGTAATAAAATGGAATAAGACAGGGAAAAAGTATTGAACACACTTACTGAAATTTATTTAATACTTCGTACAAAAGCCTTTGTTGCTAATGACAGCTTCAAGACGCCTCCTGTATGGAGAAACTAGTCGGAGAATTGCTCAGGTGTGATTTTGTCTTCAAATCTTGAAGGTTCTGTGGGCCTCTTCTATGAACTCTGATATTTAGTTCTTTCCATTGATTTTCTATTGGATTCAAGTCAGGTTATTGGCTGGGCCATTCTAGCAGCTTTATTTTCTTTCTCTCAATTGAGAGTTTCCTTGGCTGTGTGTTTGGGATCATTGTCTTGCTGAAATGTCCACCCTCGTTTCATCTTCATCATCCTGGTAGATGGCAGCAGATTTTTATCAAGAATGTCTCTGTACATTTTTCCATTCATCCTTCCTTCAATTATATGAAGTTTGCCAGTGCCGTATGCTGAAAACAGCCCCGCACCATGATGTTCCCACCTCCAAACTTCACTGTTGGTATGGTGTTTTTGGGGTGATGTGCAATGCCATTTGACCTCCAAACATGGTGTGTATTATGGCATCCAAAGAGTTCAATGTTGGTCTCATCTGACCAGACTATATTCTCCCAGTATTTCACAGGCTTGTCTAAATGTTGTGCAGCAAACTTTAAACGAGCTTCAACATGCTTTTTCTTCAGCAATGGAGTCTTGCGTGGTGAGCGTGCATACAGGCCACGGCGGTTGAGTGCATTACTTATTGTTTTCTTTGAAACAATTGTACCTGCTAATTCCAGGTCTTTCTGAAGCTCTCCACAAGTGGTCCTTGGCTCTTGGACAACTCTTCTGATAATTCTTTTCACTCCTCTGTCAGAAATCTTGCGAGGAGCACCTGATTGTGGCCGGTTTATGGTGAAATTATGTTCTTTCCACTTCCGGATTATGGCCCCAACAGTGCTCACTGGAACATTCAGAAGTTTAGAAATCCTTCTGTAACCAATGCCATCAGTATGTTTTGCAACAATAAGGTTGTGAAGGTCTTGAGAGAGCTCTTTGCTTTTACCCATCATGAGATGTTTCTTGTGTGACACCTTGGTAATGAGACACCTTTTTATAGGACATCAGCTGGGACTGAACCAGCTGATATTAATTTGCACTGACAAGGGGCAGGATTGCTTTCTAATTACTGATAGATTTCAGCTGGTGTCTTGGCTTTCAATGCCTTTTTGCACCTCCCTTTCTTCATGTGTTCAATACTTTTTCCATGTGTCATTCCATTTTATTACACATTTATACATAGCCGTGGGGCGGCTGTGGCACATGAGGTAGAGCGCTTGTCCCGTAACCACAAGGTTGGTGGTTCAAACCCCTCTACCGGCAACATGCCGAGGTGTCCCTGAGCAAGACACCTAACCCCAAGTTGCTCCCCGGGTGCTTCATTGCAGCCCACTGCTCCTCCGGGATGGGTTAAATGCAGAGACATAATTTCCCCATTGTGGGACTAATAAAGGCTTAATTATTATTATTAATTATAACTTAATTTCTGAACTTATTTGTTTGGTTTTCTTTGTATGTTTGGATTACTTGGTTTGTTACCGACATCTGGTGAAAAGTTCATGTCAATAGCACCTTTAGGAATATATTTACTGAGAAAAATGGTGACGTGTTTACTAGCGTATTCATTCTAACTACTCTAACTGCATCTCTTCTCCTTTCTACTATATATATATATAGTAGTTAGAATGAATATGCTAGTTTGAAAAGATGGGTTTTAAGAGCAGATTTGAATTCTGTAGTAGAGTCTTTATCCCCTTCAAACTCCTCATCTCCGGATCCCCACCCTGAGTGCTCCTCATTGAAGCAGACTGCAGCCTTCAGTTCCGCGTACCTGGATGGGGCTGCAGCCATAACGCGCTCTGGCATCCTTGCTACAGGAGCTGCTTTCACTCATTAATTCACTCAGAGCTTTGCCAGCCAGGCCTCACAGAAGGACGGCGTAGGCAGGGGGAGGTTGAGTCGTAGCCCTCCAAGATAACAAGAGGAACAGGCTTTGCCACGACACAGTATTGTCAGTCTTACTGAATATTTCGAATGTGTCCGCTTGTCTGAATGGCACTGCCAGTCTGCATGCTCACAGACAAAGAGAATCTCTGGTTGGTACACAGGAGCCCAAACCAGCGATTTAATACACACTCTCCCTTCATTTGCCCCCAGTTTGTCCTGTTGAGCCAATGTCATTCCCATGCAGAAGGGACCTGAGAGACTTTATGCTTTACCAAACCAGTAAAAGTCTCGGTGAAAATGTGCAATTGCAATTTGAAGCCAAGACGCTCTTCTGTGTGTGCACAAGTTGTAAAAGTACTCACTGGTAGATGCAAAAGTAGGCCAAGTTTGCTAACTTAGCTGTTAAAGATACAACTGAAAATATTAATAGGAATACTGAAGCTGGTTTTTATTCTAAGTAACTAGTTTATATGGTTGATTAGTCCTCTCAAAATCATGAAATTAATTGGTAAAGTCTTTACCTGGGCTACCATTTTCATATTATCTTATTTGTCATATTTGTACATGAATCTCCTCTTTAATATATTGTCCTATTGTCGATCGTCATACATTCTTTTGGCTTGTCCAAGTCTATTTCGAGTGCCATGTTTTCTTCTCCTCAACCTGTAAGCAGCCATGGACTCTTTCCCAGGCCAGAGTTTGGAAAACATCCACTGGTATCTGACAGTTGGTAAGAGTTGAAATTGGTGGTTTTCCTCCTACTGGCACAGGGGGCAGCATTGAGTCTATTCGACACTCGACAACACACTTGGAAATGTCACACAAAGGTGAGATTTGTGCTTTTTGAGTGTTTCAAAGTACATTTTTTTGGTTTTACAAGAGAAAAAACTTTGCCTGCTAACCACCACTCCAAAAGAGCAGCACAAAACCACTTCCCTGAGCATTTCTATGAAATCATAGACTGTCTACCATGCAGTGGATGGAGCTGTGTCTCCAGGTGGCAGCCTTGACTCAAAGCATCTTGTGTGGACACATGAGGGCAGGGAGGAAGAGCAAACGCCTTGGGTTGTTATTTTATGCATGGATCCTCCTCTTCCTCTGCCTCTGGTCTCAAGGAGAGGTCAGGGTTATGATCAGGGTCACCCTCCTTGTG
Source organism: Anoplopoma fimbria (assembly GCF_027596085.1). Taxonomy (NCBI): domain Eukaryota; kingdom Metazoa; phylum Chordata; class Actinopteri; order Perciformes; family Anoplopomatidae; genus Anoplopoma; species Anoplopoma fimbria. Next base: position 14,197,553 of record NC_072468.1, on the reverse strand, counting down.
TTTTTTCCCCCTGCCTCACAGCACTATGAAAGGGTCAACCCATCAAAGTGCAGATTAACTACTCTATAATATGTGTGTGTGTGTGTGTGCGTGCGTGTGTGTGTGTGTGTGTGTGTGTGTGGATTCTCCCACACCCTGGCCTTGCCTCTTTTTGCTTGGCAGTCATGAATACACATTAGTGCCGGAGAGCGTTCAAGGGGTTGGCGGTTCAAAACAGTAATTATGTTTCTGTATTTGAACTCTCTCCACCTCTGTTTGACATTGGCTCTGATGTTGCCAGTCGTGGAGTAAGCTGTGTTGCTCTTTCGTGCCACCACACTTGCCTCCACCCCTCATCTGTGGAGCTGGGCCTCTGGATGTCTCTGTCAGTGCTGCAGGCCACTGACATGCCATATTGATCTTACAGCCCCCTTTTTTCCAGCTTCATGTTGAGCATTCACATACTGCAAAGACCTTTAAGGCCAAAAGTCCTTCCTCCCATGTAATTGGCAGAGGTCCAGCTTAAATACGATTTCTGTCTGCTTGTTATTTAACTTTCATCAGTCTGCCTTTAGCATGTGGAGCACATTATTTTCTTGGTGATTCTTTATGAAACTTCCACAACTTAAATGTCCTTTGAGGCAGACCTTTCTTTTGAAATTGAGATAAAAAAAAAAGTAAGAAATAAAGACACAGAGAGGCAGGGAGCAAGGACATGGATTTTATTAGCATATGTAAGAAAATGACTGATCCCCGGTGCTCCAAGAAAGATAACAGACAGCAGCCTTTGACACTTGTTTCCACGCAGCCAAAAATATCTGTGGAGCTCTTTCCTTTCTTGTTTTCTGGAGAGAAATTTGCTTACTCCTGGACAACAAGGGGAGACGTATTGTCCCTTCCAGAGTAGCGATATCTGGCGGAGCGCTTTTGATCCATCAAGATAGTTACTGAACTCAGTTAAATCTCTCTGCTGCCTGCTGTCCTTGGCTGTGGTGAAAACTCCGGATTAAAACATAGCTACTCCTCCTCTTGCCAAGGTGATGAGTGGATAAAGGGAGTAATTGGGCTTTAGACAGGAGTGATACCCGCTCCTGCAGACACACTTTTCCTGCCCCTCCTCCTCAGGTCTCTGGGCAAGATAAAAACAAAATGGATGGCTGCATAGTAATGAAACAAATGGCTAGAATAGGCCCAAGATGGAAGTGAGAAAAAATGAGCATGTGAATTTTGTTGAGTTACATCACCTCTGGTTTGTCTTATTTCCACTTTCTCAGATTTTTTTAACTATTTTTGTTCATTACCCTCTTTCATCAGTCACTGACAGAAAAAAGTAAAATATGCTGATGACTTCTCTGAGCTCTAGGGAGTTTTTGGCAGTCTCAGGAGTTTTGTGCTGATCGTTTACCATGTGAAGTGATTATACGGCAACTGGCCCTATGTTATCTTAGCAAGGCAGTCTGTTGTAAATAGCTCCCAAGTTATCTGGGCAGCACAGTCACTCGGAAAGGAGTAATTGGATAATTAATTTAGTCCTGGACAGGTCAAACGGATTTTCGTCTCGTCTGCCTTTCTGTGGCTCACAAGGTTCTATGGACACGTGATTGATGTGTGCCACAGGATAATTAAAGGGCCCCATCTGCCCCTCATCCTCCACACAAAGCATTGTGGGTAATTAATGCACATCAGAGGTGATTAGAGTTAGACCAATATACATACTGAACATGTGTCAGGAAGATACTGGCCTTTTTTTAAACAATGCAGTACTATTTAGTAGTATTTGTCGACCACTTGGTTAGATGTAGGAAAAGAGCGTGGTTGACATAAACTTTTCTTTCTAGTGATCACTACCAAGTGACAAAAGAGTCAAGTGACTAACCATGCTAACTCCTCAAGTGAGTAACAACACAGGAGACAAAATGACAACGTTACTCAAAGCTTCACGTGGAAAACCAACACCAGAAGGTTCGGTGATTGTTAAATCCATCCAGTACCCATCCTACCTCCCCTGAACAGACTCTGTCCACTAATGCAGCGGTAGGATTTACACTTTTTGTATAACCAACTTTACGGAGTTGGTTATGAGGTTAAACCTCATGAATTTGCACCCAACTGCTCTCAAAGCTCTTGTAAATAATTTCCACTGCTAGGTGACATTTCTTGAATGATGAGTTTTGAAGGTAGAATCAGTGAAAGGTGTGTTGTAGTGGCTAACCACAGCCATCTGTTTTTTTAAAAGCTTCAATAATCAATATTTTTTTAGGTTTAAATTACATTTATGAGGCTGTTTGTATTTGTAATATTTCTTGTTAAAATGTGTATCTGTTTATAATGGACCATGTAACATACTGTAACTGTATTTTTTCATTTATATATACACTAGTAGTGTTTTTTTTCTACATACAGTATTTAGATTTTCAGTACATTGTAAAGCAGTCCTGGTGTTTGTGGACATGCTGCACAACATCCACTACCAGGTGCATTAAAGACAGTAATATTCAGCATAATTCTGGGTTAGAAAGAGAAAAAAATTACTCAAAATACGTGTGTTGTATTATAGGATGAAGCAACAGTAAGTTTTTCAGCAGAGGGATTTACATTTTCAGATTTGTTATAAAAGTGTTCACTTATTTTTAAGTGGAAAAAGTTAGCGGCGAGATGGTGAACAAAGTCAAGCAATCAACAGCTAAACAGACATATTTCTTTAGTAGTCGGTTGTACCAAACCACAGCTAAAGGAGAGTGAATGTTGGAATGTTGGACTTTCATTCCTCAGGTGAACACAAACTCAACTTCAAATAAAGACAAGTTGCTCTGTTTCTACTTGATAAATTAAAGGCCATGGGTTTCTATCATGTTTCCCAAAACAACAAAAATGACAACTTGTCAAATTGACTTTAGAATGCCAAAGATACTATAGGATTGAAATATGTTTACTTTGATGAGATCTGATTGTAGTGTCAAGAATGAGACTGTGCAGGTAAAAATGTTTGCCGTTAGAAAAAGTGATACATGACTCCAGTGAATGGGGTGTGTGTGTGTGTGTTGCACTTTTGTGACTTATTCAAGTCACCAGGTTTTTAACTATTCATTCATTCATTCATTATCCGTTATCCGTTACCGCTTATCCTGTTCAGGGTCGCGGGGGGGCTGGAGCCGATCCCAGCTGTCATTGGGTGAAGGCAGGGTTCACCCTGGACAGTTCACCAGACTCAGATCACAGGGCTGACATATATAGACAGACAACCATTCACACTCAGATCCACACCTAATGAAGTTTTAAATAACGTAGTTCGGGAACAATGACCACGCCCTGAACACCTAATTGGCTCTGCACAAAGTATTTAAGCATGACGAATCCATCCACTTCCTCCTTGACTCTGTTTTCTCATGACGTCAGAATCGCGAGACAACACAACAAGAACCCAAAACCGCTTACCCAGCACCATGGACCAGGAACTCTTCCTCAACCCTTCTGACAACGAGCTGTTCGAAGAACACGAGCTCACCCCCGAAGTCCCGAGGCTCCAACCTTCTCCCACCATCCTCTTCTCCCTACACATCAGACTTCAAACATAACTCTGATACCTGCCACCTGCAAAAGTTCTCTGACGACTCTGCAATCGTCGGCCTCATCTCCGCAGGCGATGAGAGGGAATACAGAGAACTGAACCAGGACTTCATAGGATGGTGCCGGCGGAACCGCCTCCAGATCAACTCTGGTAAAACCAAAGAGCTGGTGGTGGACTTCCGCCGGGGAAAACACTGTCCTCCGGAACCAGTGAACATCCAGGGACAGGACATTGAGATTGTGAAATCTTATAAGTACCTGGGTGTTCACTTGAACAATAAACTGGACTGGACTAATCACACTAACGCACTGTATAAAAAGGGTCAGAGCAGACTATCTGCTGAGGAGACTGAGGTCTTTTGGAGTGCAGGGAGCACTCCTGAAGACCTTTTTCAACTCCGTGGTGGCATCAGCCATCTTTTATGCAGTGGTCTGCTGGAGCAGCAGCATCTCAGCAGCTGACAAGAAGAGACTGAACAAGCTTGTCAGGAAGGCCAGCAGTGTGCTGGGGTGTCCACTGGATACGGTGGAGGTGGTGGGAGACAGGAGGGTGATGGCCAAGCTATCATCCCTGATGAACAATGCCTCCCACCCCATGCAGGACGCCCTGGCAGCTCTGTGCAGCTCCTTCAGCCACCGGCTGCTTCACCCCGGTGTGTGAAGGAGAGGTACCGCAGGTCCTTCCTTCCTGCTGCTGTCAGGCTGCACAACCAGCTCTGCTCCCAGCAGACCACATGACAATAATGACAATAATAACCTGTGCAATACACTACAATAATAACCTGTGCAATACACTACACCGTGCAATAATAGTTAAGAAAGTTAAAAATAGTTAAAATAGTTGTTGTTTTTTTCTCTGTCTGTAAATATAATATTTCAGTTATTGTTGTTTTTTGTTTTTTCTACTGTTTTTTTATTACTTATTTATAATACTTGTTTTATTTTATTTTTATTTTTATTTCTTTATTTTTTATTCTTAGCTTGTCTTCTACTATGTCTCTTGTGTGCACTTTACTCTACGCTGTTGTAAGTCTGCAAATTTCCCCGCTGCGGGACTAATAAAGGATTATCTTATCTTATCTTATCTTATCTCTAACCTCGGCTACGTTCCACCATCCACGTTCCTCGTGGCTCCCAGCATTCATCCCCGGACAACTCCGAGGCCGTCGGCCCCTCGCCTTCCATCAGCCCCAGGGGAGAACTCGACTTCGGCGCGCGAGGACATCGTCCCTCCCCGAAGCCGCTCTCCCATCCGCTCGAGATCCAGGCGCTCGAACGACGGGCAAAACCGCCCCGACCCTCCTTCACCACGCCGACTCTCCAACAGCGCCAACACGTCCCACATCTCCAAGTGGACAGTCGCCTGTCTAAAGAACGTACTCACCCAGCGCAACATCCCGTTCAATAAGTCCGACAGGAAAGCAAAACTTTTCAAACTTTTCACGGACTCCCAACACAACACTCAGCAAACCTCCAGAGCACGTCCGGATTCCCGCTGCCGCGTCAGCCGCTACGCCGATGACGTCACGACGCATCCGACGGCCGGGGAATCCCCGTCAGCCACAGCAGCCCCCCAGAGGGCCAGGTCGTATCACAGCAAACCCTCTCTGCCCCAGAGACATCACATTCTGCACTTGTTTCCCCCCAATCTGCACTATCAACCCATGCACATGCATCCTTTCATCCCAACATCCTTTCCTCTTCTCTCCCTCCTGCCTTTCCTGCATCATCTACCTTTGCCAACTTTGCTCCGCCCTACATGAATCCACCTACCTCAGCTGCTCAGACAGTTCCAACAGCAGGGGCCCATAGCGGAGCAACCGGCCAAAACCTATTCTTTCCTCCTGTTTCTGCTCTTCCCCCTCCCTGCCCCACCGGTTACCGCAGCCTGCCTCCATCATTTCCCCCACCATCCATCATCCCAAAACCAGCCACCAACCAGCCAACAACCACCGGCCCTCTCCCCAAAGGGGTAGACAGGAGAGGCAGACCAGTCCTCTTCCAGGGCGGGAGAATGGTCTGCAACAACTTCAACGATTTAGGATGCAGCACCTCTAGCTGCCGCTTCCTCCACACCTGCTCCTTCTGCGGAGGTGCCCACTCCAGACCAACCTGTCCCCACAACCCCACCAAGCACAGCCTCTGTAAGTACCTCAATACACCAATCAAGGTCCAAGCTCTAGCTTCCGCCTTACAGAACCACCCAGACCGCCAGTTCACCAGCTTCCTAATACAAGGGTTCACACACGGCTTCCACCCAGGTTTGCAGGTTAAACCAGAGCAGTCCTATACATGCCATAATTTGAAATCCGCCATTTCCGAGCCCGACATAGTCGACAAACTCCTGGCCCAGGAAGTCAAAGACTCTTTCATGATCGGCCCTCTCCATAGCCCACCTTTCCCCATATTCAGAATCAGCCCCATCGGCATAGCTACTAGGAAATACTCAGGAAAAAAGAGACTTATAATAGACCTCTCATCCCCCCACGGCTCTTCCATCCCAAGCATCAATAGCCTAATCCCGAGCCCGGACTACTCCATGCAGTACACCACAATCACCAACGCCGCATCCCTCATTCGCCTCGCAGGTCAAGGAGCCTGGTTGGCTAAAGCGGACATCATCAGCGCCTTCAAAGTTCTTCCGATCCTCCCCGAATTCTGGCATCTTTTCGGCGTCCATTGGAAAGGCTCTTATTACTTTGCAGTGCGCTTGACCTTCGGGTGCAAGAGCAGCCCAAAAATCTTCGACTGCTTATCCGAAGCTCTCTGCTGGATCCTGACCAACGTCCATAAACTTCCGTACGTCATCCACCTCTTAGATTACTTCCTCACCGTCACGCCACCTTCCTCACCCCCAGCACACGGCCTCAACACTTTAACCTCAGCGTTCAAGGAACTCAGCGTTCCTCTGTCTCCAGAGAAAACCGTAGGCCCCAGCACCTCCCTCGAATTCCTTGGCATCACCCTCGACTCAGTTTCACTCCAAGCCCCTACCTACCGAAAAAATCAATCGGATCTCCTTACTCATTTCAAATTACCTCCTGGCCCCCAAATGCACCAAACACCAACTCCTTTCAATGTTAGGCCACCTCAACTACGCCATTCGCATCATCCCCCAAGGTCGATCCTTCTTGTCCCACCTCCTTTCAGTCGCCGCCTCTGTCCCAAATCTCCATGGCCACGCCTCCCTGGACAAAGCATGCAAAACGGAGCTAAAACTGTGGCACCAGTTCCTCTCCTCATGGAACGGCATCTCTTTATTTTACGATGACCACATCACCAAGCCGGAAGACATCCAGCTGTTCACAGACGCAGCCCCCTCCATCGGCTTCGGCGGCTTCTACGGCAGCAAATGGTTCTCAGCCGAATGGCCGCACGAATTCTCATCCCTCACCCCTTCTTCGGCAATCTCTGAAATGTATCCGGTAGTCATAGCAGCCATTCTTTGGGGCCGGGAATGGTCCAAAAAGACAATCGCTTTATATTCAGACAACAGCGCCGTCGTAGACATCATCAACAAAGGACGGTCACATTGTCTAGACATAATGCAGTTCATGCGTAGACTCACCTTGGTTTCGGCCCAGCAACAATTCATCATCCGAGCCTATCACATCCCAGGTCACAAAAACTCCATAGCCGACTCACTTTCTCGTTTCTCTTTACAGAAATTCAGACGATTGGCGCCAGCCGCGGACCCTCTGCCAACTCCGGTCCCACCGTTTTCAGCCACCATCTTCAACTGACCCCGCTACTAGAACACCTAATCTCTGCCTCCCAAGACGCCATCCTCAACAGCGTCGCCCCCAGAACACTCTCATCATACCTCACCGGATGGAATAGCTTTAAAGCCTTCCACGCTTCCCTCGGCCTTCCATTCCCCTCACTCGACGTCCTGACCCTCACGAACTTCATCACGTTCGCCCATTCACTCCTCAAGATCAAGCCTTCCACTATACGGGTCTACATAAGCGGAATCAACTTCTTCGCCAAACTTTCCTCAGGCACTCCTTGTCCAGCTGCGTCCCACTCACACATCACCATGTTACTCAAAGGTCTCCGTAAAGCCGAACCACACCCCACGCCTAAACGTCTGCCCCTCACCTCGGACCTCCTTACTCGCTGCATCCAAACACTCCGTTCAGGCTACCTATCCCCCTTCATGGACAAAGCATTGGAGTCCATGTTCTTGCTGGCCTTCTTCGGCTTCCTGCGCTGCTCGGAATTCACCGCTCAGAACTCTGACCACCATCCATCGCAACACGCCACCATGTCCGACATCTCCATCCACCATCCGGACACCATCATCTACCACCTCAAACGCAGCAAGACCAACCAGTCTGGTCCGCCCCAGCCCATCTACATCTTTCGACTAAACTCATACCTAAGTCCATTCGAACCCATATGTGACTACATAAGCGCAAGATTAGCCAGCGGAACTTCTCCACAGGACCCGCTTTTCATCACAGAGACAGGCAAAGGGGCCACAAGAACCTGGTTTCACCACCACTTCCGCCAAATCCTCCATAAATCCGGTATACACCCGGAACATTACTCAGGCCACTCATTCCGCATCGGGGCCGCCTCCACCGCCTCAAGCCAAGGAATCCCTGACCCCGTCATCAAGACCCTCGGCCGCTGGTCGTCCCCCGCGTACCACACCTACATCCATTCCAACCTAAATGACATCAGAAACGCACACCGGCACCTGTCCTCTTGAAGCTGTCTTTTGGGGACTCTGCGCCACCTGACCTTCCGGAGAGACAGCCCCCACCCAAGAGTCTCCAATCCCCCTGTTCCTGCCAGCCACCGGGCACCATCGCTCTCCTCCCACCATCAGTCATCAACCTTCCTTACCCTCCCTGCTTCTCTACCCTACACCCCTCCTTCCCTCACCCTCCATCCCTTACCCTCATCCCTTCCTCCCACGACCCCTACCCCCTCATCCCTCGACCCCTACCCCCTCATCCCTCGACCCCTACCCCTTCATCCCTCGACCCTTATCCCTTCATCCCCTCATCCCTCCAACCCCTTCCCTAACTCATCCCTTTGACTCACATTCGTAATAAATCAGTCATAACCTATCTCGTGATAAGCGTGGTCTTTGTTAGTGAACGGGAAATTCAGAGTCTTCAATTAACCTAAGAGCAGGTCTACACTATTCAATTCAATTCAGTTTATTTTGTATAGCCCAGAATCACAAATTACAAATTTGCCTTTGGGCTTTACAATCTGTGCACATGCGACATCCTCTGTCCTTCCCTCACATCGGCACAGGAAAAACTCCCCTAAAAAACCCCTTTAACAGGGAGAAAAAAGGAAGAAACCTATGGGAGAACGACAGAGGAGGGATCCTTCTCCCAGGATGGACAGAATGCAATAGATGTCATGTGTACAGAATGAGCAGCATAACAGTTCTTAGATACAACACATTCAATGTATATGACATAAATGATTCATATAATAAGACTACTTATAATAACAGCAGCAATTATTACAGTAGAATTATAGCCATGAAAATAAGGATAGTAATGTGACTAATAATAATAATCGAAGTAGCAGTGGGTGTCAGTCGGCTCACAGCAGGAGGCACGACTACGGTCCAGGTACCACAACGATTCATGGAAACCTGCAGAACGAGAAAGCAAAAGGGCTTCAGGGTGGAAGTAAAGCTAAAATGCTTAATGGTACAGGTAATAGTAATAGTAATGTGACTAGTAATAATAATAATGGTGGTAGCAGTCGGTGTCAGCAGGGCCGTAGCAGGATGCACGTCCACGGTCCAGGTACAGCCACGATTTATAGAAGCCTGCGAAGCGAGAAAGCACAAAGACTCCAGGGTACAAGCAAGTCAATAAGCGTAATAGTACAGGCAATAATAATAGTAATGTGACTAATAATGATAGTGGTAGTAGTAGTGGGTGTCAGCAGGGCCTCAGTAGGTGGCACGATGACAGTCCAAATATAACCCCGATTCCTGGGAACCTGCGAGGCAAGAAAGCACAAGAACTCCGGGGAAGAAGCAAAATCAGTAATGTGCATAAATAGGAGATTAATACATAAAGAAGGAGGGAGAGAAGAGGAGAGAGGAGCTCAGCGTATCCTAGGTAGTCCCCGGCTGTCTAGGCATATAGCAGCATATCTAGGGGCTGGACCAAGGCGAACCTGAACCAGCCCTAACTATAAGCGCTATCAAAAAGGAAGGTCTTAAGCCTGCTCTTGAAAGTGGTGAGTGTGTCTGCCCCCGGACTGAAACTGGAACCTGGTTCCACAGAAGAGGAGCCTGATACATTTACTGTATTCGTATCAGTTCGCTGCACTTATTGAATTTGTATTTATTTACTGCACTTATCCTATTCGTAGTAATTTGTAGCACTTACTATATTCGGATTAGTCTGTTGCAATTATTGCTTTCATAGTAATCTGCCTCTGCACTATACTTTTGCTCTGGCTTATGCTTTGAGATGCTTGTTTAAGAAAGGAGATGCACTTATGACTTGTGGTGACTAGTAGTTCTCTTGAATACCTATGTTGAATACACTTCCTGTAAGTCGCTTTGGATAAAAGCGTCTGCTAAATGACTGTAATGTAATGTAAAAAAAATGTAATGATAACTGAAGGCTCTGGCTCCCATCCTACTTTTATATACTCTAGGAACCACAAGTAACCCTGCATTGATTGAGCGCAGCTCTCTAGTTGGGTAATATGGAACTATAAGTTCCTTAAGATAAGACGGTGCCTGGCCAGTTAGAGCTTTGTAGGTAAGTAAAATAATTTTAAATTCTATTCTTGATTTAACAGGGAGCCAGTGCAGAGAAGCTAATACTGGAGTAATATGATCTCTTTTCTTAGTTTTTGTTAGAACACGTGCTGCAGCATTCTGGATCAACTGTAAAGATCTAAGAGACCTATTAGAGCAGCCTGATAATAAGGAGTTACAGTAATCTAGTCTAGAGGTAACAAATGCATGAACTAGTTTTTCTGCATCACTTTGAGACAGGATTTGCCTGATTTTCGCAATGTTACGTAAATGAAAAAAGGCTGTCCTTGAGATCTGTTTTATATAAGAGTTAAAAGACAGATCCTGGTCAAAGATAACTCCAAGGTTCTTAACGGTAGTGCTGGATGCTAGAGCAATGCCATCTAGAGAAACTATATCGTTAGATAATTGAATTCGAAGGTGATCTGGGCCTAGTAGGATAACTTCTGTTTTTTCAGAGTTTAACATTAAAAAGTTACAGGTCATCCAGGTTTTTATGTCCGTAAGACATGCTTGAAGTTTAGAGAACTGGTTAGTTTCGTCTGGCTTAATTGATAGATATAACTGGGTATCATCTGCATAACAATGAAAGTTTACTGAGTGTTTTCTGATAATATTCCCCAAGGGAAGCATATATAAGGTAAATAAAATAGGTCCAAGAACAGACCCCTTTTCGTTTGAAAACGCATATGTTTTGCTTCGTTTGCACCGAGCGACCTTACTATACTGGAGTTTTAGGGCACCGAAAACAGAGTTTGGAAACGCTCCCGAGGACAGATACGTTTGAAAACAAAAAACCTTTTCCAGAAGAGAACAACAACAACAGCCTTGATTACCGATCGACTACCAGGTTAATTCAGAATGGATAACTGATTTCAGGTGTTGTTGACCTAGCAGCTGTTGTGCAGTTCAATTCTGCATTTTATAATTCTACTACTGCCGACATGCAGAGGAATCAGCTGTTATTGGAACGATTAGTGAGCGGCGTGTCTAGCGGCGTTATCAGCCCTACGGAATGGACTTCTGAAGTCCTGGTTTGAGGCTTTGAGGAGAGCAATAGACACAAAATGGAGGACTTTCCTTTTCTAATTAATGCTTATTTTCTTCTCCACAACTATTGTGAACTTCCCAAATAACCAACAAACAAAACCGAGAGGAAACAAGTGAGAGACTTGTGTTGACCAAATGTATGGACCCATAATCTAGTAAACTTCGTTTAATAACTGTTCATTTTAAAGTAAATTTGCTGTCTGTGTGGGAGAGATAGAGTTAGACCTGCAGTGTTGTAACTAAGTTTGAAAAATAAAACTTCCACTAAATGTGTCTGTTTAAGTTTATGGAGGAAGATTTTAGAGGAAGTATCAAGCACAACCGTTTTTTTAAAATTAAAGAGTAGTGTAATAGTATTATCTGTAACCAAGCAACCAATGTACTTCCTGTTTACACTGGCATGCGCATGTCCAGTGTACGTGAATCTTCATGTGATATTCTTTTTAGGGGAGCAAGTCTGGACTCAAATCATTTCGAAAACAATGCTGAAACACGTGTGGACGGAGATCGTTTCAGTGTAGACAGGGCCTAAGCTGCACGTCTTTGGACTGTGGGAGGAAGCGGGAGAACCTGGAGAGAACCCACTCTGACACGGGGAGAACATGCAAACTCCACACATAAGGCCGTCTAGTCCAGGGATTGAACCCAGGCCCCTCTTGCTGTGAGGCGACAGTGCTAGCCACTACACCACCGTGCAGCCCCAGTTTTGAACTATCCTAGCAAAAATTCAGAAAGCATTGCAAGCTTAGCAAGCTTTGAGGTACAGCCTGGCAATGATCAGCAACACTTGAGAACCTGTGCTATTATAATTCATTCATAATAATTAATTTATATTATATGTGGTTATTTTGTTCACAGAGCCAGTTCTCATACCACCCTAAAGTCATTTTTTGATGGGAGTTTTGGAGCACACTGAAATCCTTAAAGTCGTCTGGCATGTCTGGGTTTCATCCACCTCTCATCTCATCAGGCAAAATAAAAATGGACCACACAGGAAGTCTCCCAAGTGCTCTGTGGCACGGCTTGGAAAGAGGCTTCATTAAAGTGATTATTCTGATTAGTCTCTGAATGCATCCTGGAGAGAAAAGCTCTAATCATCACCACTGCTACATCCAATCCTGATTGACATCTCACCCTCAAAGTTTACACAGAAATAATACCTACATCAATGTTGAATTAGCCATGGGGTCTGGTCATTAAATCCCTCTACTGGAGGAGATACAATGTAGAGGAACTGAAGGGCCAGTAGATCAAAGCAGAGCTGCCTGCCAAGGCTGCCAGGCTGTCTGAGGGGCAGGGGGAAAAAGCATAAAAAGGGCACCGGGTGTGCAGAAAAAAACCCTAGAAAGCGCTATGGCTCAGTGGAGAGCAGGGTCATCCTCCAATCAGAGGATTGGCGATTCGATTCCCCAGCTCCAGCAGTCCAAGTCGACGTGTCCTTGGCAGACATTTAACCCCAAATTGCTCCCTGCGTGTATAGGTGGCGCCTTAGTAGAATGGGTGTGAATGGGTGAATGATGATATATAAAAGCGCTTTGAGTGGTTGGAAGATTTGAAAAGAGCTATACAAGTACAGTCCATTTACAGGCGGTGTAAATTATCATCCATCACTGACCCACTATAGCATTTGCTGTATTTGTGGCTGTGATGCCAGCAACAATTGTTATCTCGGTCGCTACATTAGAAATGATCTGTCGCATGGCTGTCTACACCATGGTAGCAGGGTGACCAGAACTGAAATGGAGATGGGGACACTGGTCATTAGAAATTGGAATTAGGAAAAAAATCATTGCAGAGAGTGCTATTTAGAATTTAGAATGCTTCTAAATACTTTAGCCTTTGTTTGGGGCATCCCTGTCATCTTACCCCTCACCCATGTATGTTTTATCATATTCCTGTGGTGTTTTAATATTGTTTTAATATTGTTATTATTGTACTTGATATTTTGTAAAGTGTATTGAGACCATGTACCATGGTGATTTTGCACTTTAAATAATAAATTGATTGATTGATTGATTGATTAGAAATTGGAATTAGGAAAAAAATCATTGCAGAGAGTGACATTACCCAGACTGCCAAATATTAACACAAGTAGTGAGTATTAATATCCAAACTGTTTAAAAGATTCTGCTGCTCTACCACTGGGACCATAATGAGGAGGCTTTTGCAGGCCAACTCCAAAACCGACACAGCAATAGTTTGGACTCAAATTCAACATTTCAACACTTATCACTAATCATCTCATGGATGAATAAAACAAGCTATGTATTTTAAATTGCTCAGGATAAACAATTGCACTTTCTTAGGAACTATAAAGCTGCACGCATTATTAGATGACCAGAAACTGGAAGTCATACATTCCACTATACAGTAACGGACTATTGCCACCAATGCAGAGATGTACTCGCTTGGCATTGGATCGTGGCTTCAAACTCTGCATTGAAACTAGACGGTCAGTACAAATAGAAGAAGGAAATGAAAGACAACAGCCCAATTGTACAAAACAATGTAGGCTGAGGACTGCTTTAACCAAGGCAGTCCACCAAAATAGAGGTGCGAGCTGTGCATGTGATGCAAGGTCCCTCAGAGTGCCCTTAACTGCTTGCATAACCCCAAAGTCCGTGCCATCGGTGTGTAAATGGGTATGAATACTTAGATAGAGTTTACATAGAGCACCTTTCATGGTAGCCCCTGCCATCAGTGTATGAATGGGTGTGAATGGGTGAATGAAGCCCAGTTCACAAAATACAGATTTAGTGAGCCTCCTGACAGCAAACACACGCACGCACGCACGCGCGCACGCACACACACACACACACACACACACACACACACACACGTACATATTCATATTTCAGGTCTAAAAGCATGAGCGGTTCTCGTGGCAGTGATACAGGGGCAATGATCCTCTTTTAGAGTGCAAACTGGATGTGGAGCTGCAGTTGGAGGCTTTTAGTGTTTTGTTGGTCAGACGTGAAAACAGTGGAGGTGAATGCAGGTAAGGCAATGCTGACACTGAGAGCTTTTAATCTCCATTAAGGCTGCATAACTCCAAATCTCACATCTGATTTGCTTTGACGTCTCTCGCTTCAGACTTAATCAGCCACCCACGCAGGAGTGCTGACATGACTCCCCACCGAGCTCCACAGCAGCAGCTGGTTTACGCTGGAATGCCTTTCTAACGAACAACACAGGATTTACAGGGTGCAACGTTACAAACCTGTGGCTGCAAGTATTAAATATGTTCATAAGAAAGACAAAAATACTAGGACATTTTTTAGTTAGGAGGTGAAATAGTGACTAGAGGTCGAATACATCTTTGAACTATACAGATTTAGTAAAAACTGAATTAATGCATGAGTAAATTGGTGTATAGTGTAAGTAGTAAATGCAATTTTAAAAAATGGATTAAATAATGAATTAATAAACAATCAAATATGAGTTGATAATAACAGGACATATAAACACAGGCCTAGTCATGGCCAGCTCTTGTTGTCTGGGGTCCTACCACTTCCTGTTTGTGGTGTATGTTGGCAAACTAAAAGACATGTGGCAGAGCCTTTTATCACATGGCCATCGGTATGGTTGTCAGCTGCTGTTTCAAGGATTTTAACGTTGATTATGTACAGATTTTCCACATTTCCCTTTGCCCTTTGTAAACCTGAGCCAAAGCACAAGCTTTTGAGAGTTTTCAAGCCAGGCCCCAATAATAAATAATAATAATAACTTTATTTATATAGCACCTTTTAAAAACAAGGTTTACAAAGTGCTCTGACAGACAAGCCAGCAAAACAGTGCAATGATCTGGGTTTCATTATTTGCTATCACCTGAGTGAAGTGTTTATTCTATTGCATGTTATTTATCTCACGGAGTTAACTGTGTGTGATTTTTAAAGTGTAGATTCACTACATGTTACCTATTTTATGAAAGTTGTTGGTTAGGTATTTTAAGTTGTGTATCACTGGTCCCTAGTTCCAGAAGTCCTGCTTGAAAACTGAACAGTCTATTGTTGCAGAATGTTTGTACAATAAAAGACGACTTCCTGCTCTCCAACCTAGTGTCCTTGTTAATGATTTTATTATTCCTTATTCCTGCGTTGTAGTCTAGTCTTGCTACAGTATAAAAGAATAAACAAATCCCAAGTGAAAAATCTATGGAGGACAGTTGAGTAAATTATTCAACATCAACAAATGGTTATTTGACTGAAAAAAGTTGATACGGTCTATGTACTGATTTATTTATCAAATTGATGATGCAAATAAATAAAAGAATGAACGAAAAATAAGAAATGAAAGAATAATTAAAAATCAATGGATAAATAGAGGCATTAATCAGTACTAAACGGGATTAAAATGGAATGAATGGATGAGTACAAACTCAGGGTAGCTGCTATGGATGCACTAGAGATATATATAACCCAGGAAAACCTGCTGTACTCAAGTGTAACGATGTCGTCCAGGTCGAGGCCAAGAAACAAGATGTGTTTTACCCTTCAAACAAAATACTATGCTTGTTAACAATCAGAACCACTGATTAGGTACACAGCAAAACACAAGATGGTCTCTGTAAAGCAAGCTAGCTCGGGAGGAGGAGGAGGAGGTCCTTTTCCTGAGGAGAATAAACACAAGGAGTACATCTGAGGAAGCAATATTTCTCTGGTAAACAGGAGCTAGAATAAGGGAAACATTCTTCTGCCTCACCTCACCCTGCTGTTCACAGGCACACGAGATACAGTGGAAACATGGAGAGAGAGGGAGAGAGAGACACAAGATACAGTGGAGACATGGAGAGAGAGAGAGAGAGGGAGAGAGGATGCTTTAAACATGTTCTTATCTGTAGATTGGATAAATATATTCAAACACATTGCATCAAAGTTAAGCAATGTAAAACATTACATTATATTTTGGGTAATTACAACTCATATTGTGTCTCGTGTTGTAGCACTTTCATCTCATCTATCTTTGAGGGATGCTCCACCTGAAAGCTATCTTTTGAAAATCCAACCTTTTCCCGCTGTATATACATTTCTAATGTTTCAGTCCTCATGTACCGCTCTCTCTGCGTCTGATGATTTGTGCACAACTCTTCCAATGGTCAGGAGAACTATTCTGCCCCTAGCTGACAGAGACTCTCCAAGTGTCTATTGCTTTTTTTCTTCTCATTGTTATTAAAGAAAGTAAAACTTGACATGAAATAAATATGACATTGTGGGATAACATGGGATGTGAGACTCCACATACCTCAGTGGCAATGGCCAATTAATAAGAGTTCAGGCCCAAAAAGCCCTTTTGACTTTTTTCTCTTTTTACTGTAGGATGTGGGTGAGCTGTGTCAGTAGTGTGCCTATGTTATGTTTAGATGTATGTCTAAGGAATGTATATCTGCATCTTAGACTGGCTTAATTTGTGTGCTATTTGTCATATGATTGTTAAAGCTATATGTCCAGTACTTTTACATAGTGTTTTGCTGCTTTTATTAGCTGCTGTATTGCTGATTTTATGTTTACATCCCTTTGGTTCAAATAATAATAAAGTTTTGATCAGAATAAAATGAAATAAATTTGACATTATGAAATAAAAGTGTTATTGCACAAAATGCCACGTTGAAATAAAACAGACTTTTGAAAAATGGCTTTTTGAAATTGATTTATGATGTATAAAAATGTGTCTCTTTCTGTCTTGATTTCATTATATTATTTCCCTCTTGACATCTGACATGAGATAGAAGAAGCCACTTGAAGGGTAGCCTTACGTATCCTGCTGCCAGCTGACTTTTCAAACAAAGAGGAGCAACATGTAAGACTGCGCCAAGCTTCTAACTCAAGGTTTATAAAGGAACGACTGGTCTTCCTCAATAAGCAGCATGGGAACACAGCACAGGAACATCTGCATCATGTGACATCAGAACCTGAACTTCTACTTGCCTCTACTATCGATGGAATCACCAGCTAACAGAGGAATCCCTTCTACTCCATGGACTTGGTAATGTAACTTGGGCTAGTCCAGCACAGCATTAGCACAGTAATGGCACATGACTAAGCAAGACAGTCTAACTTAAACTTCTGTCAACGTATACGTATAGATTTAATTAAATGCGATTCACTGAGTTTATTGTTGTGATATTATTGTAGTTATGATATTTGAATGGCTGGCTTCGCCACAATCTATGGGGGAGTTTTTTGTTCTACAAAGACACATGCAAACTAACCACCCTCTCTCTATCCCGCTACACAGATCACATTCCCTCACAGTGAACTGGCTTTAAAACACAGACATACACAGTGGGAAAGGAATCTCAAAACTCCAGCATCGAACGCTCTCTGTTCTGACTGGAGACAAATAGACCGTGTTGTTGAGATCCTGGTGTCCCCTTTTTTTTTTATAAGGGCATCTTTGTGCTTGTACTATTTGTAGGCCATGCAGCCTCAGCCTCCATTGTAAACAAACACCATTTTGCCTTTCTCTCTCTCGCACACCCATTTTTGGTTATAGTTATTAATATTAATTAGAGTTCCAAATGAATAGTTTAGTATACTTAACAACATTACAACAAGATGATGATTTAATGTAAATGAAATCATGTTATTCAATATAATTATTCATTACTTTTGATAATACTTAAGTGAACGTCTCATGAGCAAATTATTCAAGATGCGTTCCTTTAACTGGCAATGTTAACGCAGCAGGGGAACTGACTTTTAAAGAGAAAGTAATACTTATTGAATCCAAGGATAACTTTTGGTCTAATTGTGGAAGTCAAAGAAAGTTCAGGGGGTCTCCAAAGTCATGATGATCATCCTCTGGAGAGCATCCACACATTATTTCAATGCAATCAGCCCAGCTGAGATACAGTGGGTACGGAAAGTATTCAGACCTTTAAATTTTTCACCCTTTGTTTCATTGCAGCCATTTGCTAAAATCGAAAAAGTTCATTTTTTTTTTCTCATTAATGTACACTCAGCAACCCATCTTGACAGAAAAAAACAGAAATGTAGAACTTTTTGCAAATTTATAAAAAAAACAAACTGAAATATCACATGGTCATAAGTATTCAGACCCTTTGCTCAGTATTGAGTAGAAGCACCCTTTTGAGCTAGTACAGCCATGAGTCTTCTTGGGAATGATGCAACAAGTTTCTCACACCTGGATTTGGGGATCCTCTGCCATTCTTCCTTGCAGATCCTCTCCAGTTCTGTCAGGTTGGATGGTGAACATTGGTGGACAGCCATTTCCAGGTCTCTCCAGAGATGCTCAATTGGGTTTAGGTCAGGGCTCTGGCTGGGCCAGTCAAGAATGGTCACAGACTTGTTCCGAAGCCACTCCTTTGTTATTTTAGCTGTGTGCTTCGGGTCATTGTCTTGTTGGAAGGTGAACCTTCGGCCCAGTCTGAGGTCCTGAGCACTCTGGAGGAGGTTTTCTTCCAGGATATCTCTGTACTTGGCCGCATTCATCTTTCCTTCAATTGCAACCAGTCGTCCTGTCCCTGCAGCTGAAAAACACCCCCATAGCATGATGCTGCCACCACCATGTTTCACTGTTGGGATTGTATTGGGCAGGTGATGAGCAGTGCCTGGTTTTCTCCAAACATACCGCTTAGAATTAACGCCAAAAAGTTCAATCTTGGTCTCATCAGACCAGAGAATCTTATTTCTCATAGTTTGGGAGTCCTCCATGTGTTTTTTGGCAAACTCTATGCGGGCTTTCATATGTCTTGCACTGAGGAGAGGCTTCCGTCGGGCCACTCTGCCATAAAGCCCCGACTGGTGGAGGGCTGCAGTGATAGTTGACTTTGTGGAACTTTCTCCCATCTCCCTACTGCATCTCTGGAGCTCAGCCACAGTGATCTTTGGGTTCTTCTTTACCTCTCTCACCAAGGCTCTTCTCCCATGATTGCTCAGTTTGGCTGGACGGCCAGGTCTAGGAAGAGTTCTGGTCATCCCATACTTCTTCCATTTAAGGATTATGGAGGCCACTGTGCTCTTAGGAACCTTGAGTGCTGCAGAAATTCTTTTGTAACCTTGGCCAGATCTGTGCCTTGCCACAATTCTGTCTCTGAGCTCCTTGGGCAGTTTCTTCGACCTCATGATTCTCATTTATTCTGACACTGTGAGCTGTAAGGTCTTATATAGACAGGTGTGTGCCTTTCCTAATCAAGTCCAATCAGTTTAATTAAACACAGCTGGACTCCAATGAAGGAGTAGAACCATCTCAAGGAGGATCAGAAGAAATGGACAGCATGTGAGTTAAATATGAGTGTCACAGCAAAGGGTCTGAATACTTATGACCATGTGATATTTCAGTTTTTCTTTTTTAATAAATTTGCAAAAAGTTCTACATTTCTGTTTTTTTCTGTCAAGATGGGTTGCTGAGTGTACATTAATGCGAAAAAAAATGAACTTTTTCGATTTTAGCAAATGGCTGCAATGAAACAAAGTGAAAAATTTAAAGGGGTCTGAATACTTTCCGTACCCACTGTAGCTCGCCCTGGCTCAAAGTGTTGGACAACTGACCAACAAATACATATTGCCATCCTTCAGTGCTGTTGCAAGCATGGGAGACACTTTTGAAGAAGTGCTAAATAAATCTCATCTACTTATTTCAATCTTTGGACATGTAAATGATCACACAACCTTAGAATCAGCTTTCAATAGCCCTACTCTTTCATATGTCAGAATTTTCTGTTTAATCCAACATGGTTTGTGCATACAGACATATGTGAGTGCTGTGTGGTGTTTAATGTAATTAGACAAAGAGTAGCAGCTTTGCTGTGGTCCCCAGCAGTGAGAGCTGCACATTAATGTAGATATGCATCAAATCCGCCGATTTCAATTCCCCCAGTGATTTTATTCATTGAAAATAGAATCCTCTGAGATTTGAGAATGCTTTCGTCTGAGCCTGAGTTATTCATCAGCCCTTTAGAAAGCTTGACGCTATCAAAAAGAGTTTGTTCACAACTCACAGCAACATTAGATGCCTGGCCACCTTCATCCTTTTCCTTCTGTCTGTCTGCTATCTTTACTCTTCTCAACGTGCTGTCTGAAGCTTAAGGGCCTGTTGATAAGAAACCTGGTAGAGCAATTAATACAAGTAGTTTAACCTTTAATTTCAGCTTCCTAGAGAGATCACTGTGACTTCATAACCTAGGTCATCAATAAAGACTCAGCTCATGAGCCATTTCAGAAGGTTAATAAGTACAACCCTCTTTCCCCGAGACTCTCTAGTAGATATCGTGAGTACATCTGATCCCCGCTCCGTGCTTGAATGGATACCTTCCTCCATCTACAGCCATTTATTTGCGCTTTCATGAAACATGTTTTTGCTGTCGGGCGTACAAATTGATTGATTTGGTGAGACACTATGTAGGCAGTTTCTGACTGGATTAAATACATAAATACATTTATTTTAATGAGGCTACAGGGGACCAAACAGGATGACTGGCAACCAGTTTTATACTGTAGCTTGTGCATTGCATTGACTGCACTTTTTCACCTGTGCTCTCCTTTGCTAACTGAGATCAGAGGAAAACTACGACCTTTTAGGTAAAGTTGTTACCTAACTTTAACCAACAGTATAAGGCAAGGGAAGGTTGGGAGGCTGGGCCCAGAAGTGCCCCTCTCTGATGCCCATATGGTAGATAATACATGATAAAGTGCCATACAGTGGCCCAAACATGCAAGAAAACCCAATAGTGAGCCCTTCCAGTTGAGGAAACATGATTCTGCACCATCTATGCCTTGCAGAGCTATTGATAGGATACACCGGTTTACGTTTTCAGCAACCGTGACATATAAAAGACTTGTGACACACAGCTTTCTTTTGTTTTCTTAATTGTAGTTATTTAAGATAATCAATTGTGCATCAAAAGTTCTGATGTTTACGTTTGTGTAGCTCCTCGTACGGCATTTCACCTTGATATTATGTTTGCCATGTTGTCATATAGATAGAGATTACTGTGTTTGTGTCTATATAATATATAACACTCAATCAAATTTGTTCAGTACCTGTGTCTTGTTTGTTAAATGCCTGATGTCTCGACTTATACTCATTACTGCTTTCATGTGTTGACATACCTTCACATTTAAACACACATTACACACCATCAAGTCACACTCTGCCCACAATAAAACCTATGCATGTCTGTCTGCAAACAATCAATGTCAGCTGTCACTGATGGAAAATGCTGCAGAATGTTGTTTAGTTTAAATAGGTTGTGTAAAGCGAATGTGTTTTAACAGCCTTTCAGTGACTATGTTTAAATTTACTACATTTGTCAAGTAAAGTCACTGAATGCAGTTAAGCAAATATCAAATATATGTCTAACATTTAAAATCCACTGTATTTTACCATTTAAATGACCAAACACATGATTGTGAGCTTACCACGTCTCTTATGTCTATCGATCGATAATTCTTAAAATCTTAAACTATATTTTTCATCTTCAGTTGGCCCCTGTGTTTTGTCCCATCAAATTAAAGCTGAACAGCTAAATTAACAATATCATTTAGACTACAGCATAATACACAGCCAGATCCCACCACTTTATCCTAGACTGGAAAATGATGACTCAATAAACAATGTTGAATCAAATTTCATTGTGTTCAGAGTTAGGCTCAGATGTTGTTAAATGTGCTTTCTGAAACAGGGCCCTGATAGGCAGGCTGAGTTAAACAGAACCAGAAGAGGAACCACAACAAGCACCTTCCACTGCAGGAGTGTCAGAAGAAAAGGAGTAAGAGCCAGAGCTGGTCCTTGATGATTTTACCTGCTTGTCACTAATATATGATCCTTCTCAACCAAAAGAAGAGCCAAGGACTATTCAAGAAGAGGAACCACCGCAGGAGAACAACAGTAAGATGAAATAGAGGTTAGATAGAAGTAGAGATTGAAGAGCAAAGAAGTTATACAATAAGTCCATGAGACAATAATCAATTAATGGATACACATGAATAGAAATGTGTGAATTATCCTGTAATCATCACTGACTCAGTGTATATGATAAGGAATGTATGACTGTTCAATTATTAATCACTCTGTGACCTGAGGATATGTTTGTGCACAGAGCAAATAGAAAAGAGCTGATGGAAGGTACTGAGAAGGCCAAGCTGTAGAAGATGGTTGGTTAAATGGGAAGCACCTGAACTAAACAAGTTGATTGAGTAACAGATCAGCAAAACATTGAGCAGATCATCAGAACATTGGTACATGACCAAGGTTGTCATGAGGAGATGACCTACCGCATTCACTTTTACTAAATGGGGTTGATGTCATAGTCAAGTGACCTGTTTTTGTTAGCAAAGGTAATCACGTCTCCTGATTGGCCTTTTGCTTATTGCTGAGCTAATGCAGGATGTCCAAATAGAGGCCAGAGAAAGTGTTATTGCATCAGATTCATGTGCAGTATTAATGAGTTTAAAATGTTGCCACTCCACGTGTAGAGAGGATGTATTGTATGAAATACTACAATCCCTGTTCAGAATTCATCAAATGCGGCTGTCTGTTAACTTTGTGTGGGTCCCTGCCATGTTGGAGTTGATGGGAATGAGGAGGTGGATCAAGCAGCAAAATAGGCTTTGAAGAGTGGGAGAAATAACATTAATGAAAATATAAGTAAGTCAGAAGCTAAAGGGGTGATTAAGGGACAGATCCAAAAGATGTGGCAGAACGAATAGAATAAAGAGAGTAATGGAAGATATCTTTTAAAAAATAAACCCTTGGTTGGGAATGCAGGATCTAGTGGATGAAACCACTGGTCTTAACAGTTCCCTCCATGTTATTGGAAAGCATAATAATGGAAAGTGTGAATTTTGTGAAGAAGAAGAAACTGGACTTTACGACCATGAAATACAATTTTCCCAGGATTCAGAACCCTTCCAGCACCGAAGTGGACAGAGCACCACCTGCTGCTTTCCTACTTGCCTACTAGTATGGCACACCGCGGCGGACTCCGTAGTCCATCCTGCTCCTGTGGTTTACTAAACAAGGTAATTTGGATGCTATCAAAGTTAGCGTTACCAAGTTATTTCATTTTGTGTTGAATTTACATGGTATAGATGAATTCTTTTTGCCAGTAACGTTACTTGGCGGTCACCGCATGTTGCTAACATGCATGCAAACTCTTTCATCTAACTGTAGCTAGCTAGCTACCGTACTCTCCTTTAGCTGCTGAGAGAATACATTTGATAGTTATCTTACTGTCGAACTACGTTACCAATGTGTTGAGTTATTTGATTTTCATTTCCACAGGATTGAATTTCTCAGCAATCAAATCAACACTGGGTTAAGTTAGCTGACGTTAGCTTGGTTATTTGAATTTAGCATAAAGGCTGTGTTAATTTAGCTAAATCATTTGCTATGTTCATTTAATTTTGACTTAATTAATGTAACATCAAAAGTCCGACATACGATGTGATCATCTTTTTAAGTTTTGTTATTTCAAGTAAAATTGTTTGTAAGATGTTTCATGCTGCTTTTCTCCCCAGGTGTCGTGGACCAAGCAGTCAAGGCACAAGGAAACAGGTTTCAAATTCAAAAGTGGGTTTATTTTCCCCAAAATTATTCAAAAACAATCACCTACAAAATAATTTGTTAACAGAGTAATAGGGACCCAAAAAGGAAGTAAACAAAACATAACTCTTAAGGAATAAGGCTAACAAAACAAGACTTTAACTCCATTAACAGGCCTCCTAGAATGAAACTGAGGGAAACCTAGTCAGGTCCATAAATATTTGGACATTGACACAATTTTCATAATTTTGGCTCTGTACACAACCACAATGGATTTGAAATGACACAATCAAGATGTGCTTTGAGTGCAGATGTTCAGCTTTAATTTGAGGGTATTTACATCAAAATCAGGTGAACGGTGTAGGAATTACAACAAATTATATACATGGTCCCCCCTTTTGAAGGGACCAAAAGTAATTGGACAAAGTAACATAATCATAAATCAAATTGTCACTTTTAATATTTGGTTGCAAATCCTTCACAGTCAATGACAGCCTGAAGTCTGGAACCCGTAGACATCACCAGCCGCTGGGTTTCATCCCTGGTGATGCTCTGCCAGGCCTCTACTGCAAGTGTCTTCAGTTCCTGCTTGTTCCTTGGGCAGTTTCCCTTCAGCTTTGTCTTCAGTAAGTGAAATGCATGCTCAATTGGATTCAGGTCAGGTGATTGACTTGGCCATTGCAGAACATTCCACTTCTTTGCCTTGATAAACTCTTTGGTTGCATTTGCAGTATGCTTTGGGTCATTGTCCATCTGCACTGTGAAGCACTGTCCAATGAGTTTTGAAGCATTTGGCTGAATATGAGCAGATAATATTGCCCGAAACACTTCAGAATTCATCCTGCTGCTTTTGTCAGCAGTCACATCATCAATAAATACGAGGGAACCAGTTCCATTGGCAGCCATACATGCCCACGCCATAACACTACCACCACCATGCTTCAGTGATGAGATGGTATGCTTTGGATCATGAGCAGTTCCTTCCCTTCTCCATACTCTTCTCTTTCCATCATTCTGGTACAAGTTGATATTTGTCTCATCTGTCCATAGGATGTTGTTCCAGAACTGTACAGGCATTTTTAGATGTTTTTTGGCAAACTCTAATCTGGTCTTCCTGTTTTTGAGGCTCACCAATGGTTTACATCTTGTGGTGAACCCTCTGTATTTACTCTGGTGAAGTCTTCTCCTGATTGTTGACTTTGACACTCCTGGAGAGTGTTCTTGATCTGGCCAACTGTTGTGAAGGGGTTTTTCTTCACCTGGTAAAGAATTCTTCGGTCATCAACCACAGTTGTTTTCCTTGGTCTTCCGGGTCTTTTGGTGCCAGTGCTTTTCTTTCTTTTTAAGAATGTACCAAACAGTTGATTTGGCCACACCTAATGTTTTTGCTATCTCTCTGACTCTTCAGCCTAATGATGACTTGCTTCACTGATAGCGACAGCTCTTTGGACTTCATATTGAGAATTGACAGCAACAGATTCCAAATGCAAATCCCACACTTGAAATGGACTCTAGACCTTTTATCTGCTCCTTGTTAATGAAATAATGAGGGAATAACACACACCTGGCCATGGAACAGCTGATCAGCCAATTGTCCAATTACTTTTGGTCCCTTCAAAAGGGAGGGACCACGTATAAAATGTCTTGTAATTGCTACACCGTTCACCTGATTTGGATGTAAATACCCTCAAATTGAACCTGAAAGTCTGCACTCAAAGCACATCTTGATTGTTTCATTTCAAATCCATTGTGGTTGTGTACAGAGCCAAAATGGTGAAAATTGTGTCAATGTCCAAATATTTATGGACCTGACTGTATATACTGGCTGACAAAACCAACAAAAGCATACAGGAGAGGAAAACACAGACAAGAACTAAAAGGTAACACAAAACGCCCAGATCCACCCCAGAGGGTCCATGACTGATACTGCTGGGTAAGTGACAGGCTTATGTTCTATACTCCATGCCTTGCCTGTCTGTTTCATTACACAAAAAGATAAAATTGTGTCTCAAAATCAGATTATTCTATCATATTTGGTAGAAAGGGAGGTCATTATAATGACAAAACAATTTAGAATTCTTATTTGTTGAATTCAATTGGATTGTGTGTTAAATGCAAATAATCTTAATTTTGCACACCTAATATTTTATATGCTGTCTCTGTTATTTCATTTTTTAGTCCCTTCATTGGTCTCAACCCTGAGAATGGGATTAATAATAATAATAATAAGGGGAAGATGGTGTCAAAGGAGACAGGGAAGCTAGTCCAGAGAGAGACAGCAGCTGTGAATCTCCATGTTGTCACCTTCATAAAAAAACTGCTGGACTCTGAGTGGGGCTTTGTGTAGCCCACATCACATCTCAAAATAGGACATCAAATAGGAGGAGGGAAGAGGAACAGCCCACACTGCAACCAGATGTTCCTGTTGTCATTTTAAGGTAACAAGTCTCAGAGTTGTGTTCTGTTCAGTTCAGTCTAGTTCCATCTAGTTGTCTCAATTGAGCAGTTCCAGATTTTTTCTTTCCCTTGCTTTCTATTGCATCAATGATCATAACTAATGTAAAATTTATATTGAAGGCAGGGTACATGAAGTAAGTTGTATACAGATTGTTGAGAACCTGTTTGTCATGATTAATTGTTCTGTTCTGATTGTACTGTTGTATTTTTCAAGAATGTCATAACTTGTAATTTGTTTACTACTGAATATGTTTGATGCAGTGGTTTTATAAAATGTAATTTTGTAGGGCCATCTCTTATCATAGTTCAAGAACAAAGTGGTTAACACTTTCTGTGAAGCCCATGTCAATAATGCATTATAAACATACTTATAATGAATTATAATCATATAGCACTGTATAATTCTAGTTATTAGCACTCTTATAATACAACACATTACAACAATCATCATAACACATTACAATGCATTTAATAATGACTTATGAAGTCAAGTATCATAACACTTCTCAATTGCAAGGACCATAGTGTATTATAATTCCCATAGTTGTAATACAATATAATCTTTTTTATAATGCATTATAATCACTGTTATAATTCATTATGATGTAATTTGAATAATTATATTTTGCAAATATGCAATCCCTTTAAAATTGTTTATTTCTTAATGTGTTTGATACTGCACTGGCTTTAATAAAAGCTTAATATTGTCAGGCCATCTCTTTTCCGAGTTGTTTTTATGCTAGCAATATTCAGGGAGTTTTATTTTGAAAAAAAATCAGCTTCTAGCAGTGATTTACTGTAAATATAACAGTATTAAACTGTTTATGGAGATTACAGTAGGAACACTTAAATAACAGTATGATGGCTTTTCTATACAGCACAGTACTGTAGTATTTTTAACTAATACACTTGTTGGAGATTACAGTAGGTACACTGTAGAATTACAGTTGAATGCTGCCAGTAGTTTACTGTAAATGAACGGGGAAATTTGTGACAGTGAATTTATATGTAGGGACAACATGATAACTGTGTTGTGTTGGTACATGCTTGAAGTCACTATGATATGTAATGGTTCTATTTGAAGGGCAACTTTTTATTGTCCTCACTGCTCATGATGTCAACATACAGTACCAGTCAAAAGTTTGGACACACCTTCTCATTCAATGGTTTATCTTTATTTTTTTATTTATTTTTTTATACATTGTAGATTAATATTGAAGACATCCAAACTATGAAGGAACACATATGGAATTATGTGGTAAACAAACAAATGCTCAACAAACCAGAATATGTTTTATATTTTAGATTCTTCAAAGTAGTTAATTGAGAAGGTGTGTCCAAACTTTTGACTGGTACTGTAGGTTTTTTTAATGTTGTAAATCTACTTTAAGAGAAACAATGCTAGGTGCTAAAGCATAAAAGTAAAGACTTGAAACAATATTTGTTCTCTTTGTTAAGATAGATTTCATGAAATTGGTATGGAAAAATAACACAAAAAAAAAAATAGAAATATATTTTGACCTTTGAATTTTAACCAAAACCAAACTAGATAACAGGCAGTGCCGGGTTTGCTGGGTGGTTACTTTATGGTTATTTTCCTTTTTAACATTTCAATTCTCTTAATTAATAATATGCTAAATATATTTTGGAAGTACGTACATATTCTTTTTTTTATCTAGTAATTCTTTAAATTGATAGATTTATACTGTAAATGTGCAACGTTTGTCTTTTTTGGTTTTATACTACTGTCTGTAAACCTGCTCTGAATTTTTACAGTTTATTACATACAATTTATTTGTAATAAGTGCTTTAAAGTAAATAAGTGTATTATTACACAACTGCAAAAAAAAGGATATACTTAATAGACCGACTGTCAAAGGGCTAGCCTTATCCAATTCTGTTCCACTAAACACACACACACGTGCGCGAACATACACATGCACAGACAGACAGACAGACACACACAGCACAAAAACACCTTTTATCGATGTGCAATACTTATCACATGCAGGTTCACAGTACACCAAATGGCCAGCATCAACAGCACAGTCCAGGTATCAACACTAGCGTGGACACAGCATTATAGCATTTAAAGAATCAAAGGGCACAGCAGGTTTGTCTCACAAGGAACAAACCAAAATGAATAATGTCACAGAACAATGTGAATATAAGTTAAGCCATAAAGGAAAAAAAATAATAAATAAGACTTAGCCAAATGAAAGAATAAGGCAAAAACAGTAGCAAACTTGCTTCCGAAGGCTGTGCCATCAGTGTTTGAATGGGTGAATGACATGTAGTGTAAAGCTCTTTGAGTAGTCGCATGACTAGAGAGGTGCTATACAATTACAAGTCCATTTACCATTCAGCTATAACAATCTGAATAGAAAAGTTCCGAACAAAAGATAGAATTCCTTCGGATGGCCTTCAAATACAATATACTGAAATTTCAATTAAATTAATTTCAGTTTATTTTGTATAGTCCAAAATGACAAGTTACAAATTTGCCTCAGAGCGCTTTACAATCTGTACACATGCGACATCCTCTGTCCCAGAACCCTCACATCGGCACAGGAAAAACTCCCCTAAAAAAACCCTTTAACAGGGACAAAAAAGGAAGAAACCTATGGGAGAGCGACAGAGGAGGGATCCTTCTCCCAGGATGGACAGAATGCAATAGATTTCATGTGTACAGAATGAATAACATAACAGAGATACAACACATTCAATGTATATGACATCAATTATTCATATAATCACAGTAGTAAGCAGAGTAACGAAGGAAAAAATGAAGACTACTTATAATAAAAGCAGCAATGACTATAGTCGAATTAAAATATTGATATAGGGAATAGTAATAGTAATGTGACTGATAGTAATAATAATAATAATAATCGAAGTAGTAGTGGGTGTCAGCCGGGTCACAGTAAGAGGCATGACCACGGTCCAGGTACCACAACGATTCATAGAAACCTGCAAGGCGAGAAAGCAAAAAGGGCTTCTGGGTAGAAGCAAAGCCAACAAGTGTAATGCTACAGGGACTAGTAATAGTAATGTGACTAATAATCATGGTAGTAGCAGTGGGTGTCAGTAGGGCCACAATAGGTGGCATGACCACAGTCCAGGTCCAGCCACAATTTATGGAAACCTGCAAGGCGAGAAAGCACAAAAGCTCCAGGGTAGAAGCAAAGCCAATAAACGTAATAGTACAGGGAATAATAATAGTAATGTGACTAATAATAATAGTGGTAGTTGCAGTGGGTGTCAGCAGGGCCACAGCAGGAGGCACAATCACAGTCCAGATATAACCCCGATTCATGTAAACCAGCGAGGCGAGAAAGCACAAGGATTCCAGGGAAGAAGCAAAGTCAGTAATGTGCATAAATAGGAGATTAATACATAAAGATGGAGGGAGAGAAGAGGAGAGAGGAGCTCAGTGTATCCTAGGTAGTCCCCCGGCTGTCTAGACATATAGCAGCATATCTAGGGGCTGGACCAAGCCGAACCTGAACCAGCCCTATCTATAAGCGCTATCAAAAAGGAAGGTCTTAAGCCTACTCTTAAAAGTGGCAAGTGTGTCTCCCCCCTGGACTGAAACTGGTGGTATACTTGTAGAATAACTTCAGTTTTGTTGGAGTTTAACATCAAGAAGTTGCAGGTCATCCAGGTTTTTATGTCCTTAAGACATGCTTGAAGTTTAGAGAACTTTTTAGTTTCGTCTGACTTAATCGATAGATATAACTGGGTATCATCTGCATAACAATGAAAGTTTGAGTGTTTTCTGATAATATTCCCTAAAGGAAGCATATATAAGGTGAATAAAATTGGTCCAAGAACAGACCCCTGTGGAACTCCGTGACTGACTTTGGTTTTCATCGAGGTTTCATCGTTTACATATAAACATACATAAACATAAATTAAATGTTTCATCCTGCCTCTATTATGGTCACACCTGCCAAATAAGGTGTGGCTCAAATGACACCTAGCTGGACACCTTTATCCTAAAGATACTTGTAATCGAGGTGACGTTATGTGGCAATGACCAAAAGTGGGAGAGATGTGTGAATAACTCTGCTGCATACCTGTAGAACTGTCCTACTTTGAAAATTGACAATAGGTATTATTAAAATTATATTGAGATGTATGTTGTTGGTTTTATTTAATTTTAGTTGAATGCCCCCTTATTAGATCATTTGATGTATGTTGACATCATGAGCAGTGAGGACAGTGAAAAGTTGCCCTTCAAATAGAACCATTACATATCAAAGTGACTTTTTTGATTTTTGATTTGATTTAAATTTATTTCGAGCATGTAAAAGAAAACAAAAAATATATATCATACACAAATTATTGATGTTAAACAAAATAGAAAGCATAATTCGATACATAAATGATAAATACTTGATAATTGTAACATGTTCGAAAAGGGGTGGGAAGAAGTTTACACTTATTTAATCCCATCCCTTCTCCGTAATTCATTGAAATTAACATTCCTTAGTCATAATAATTATTAACATTTTCATTTATTAATAAATATATATATATATATATATATATATACATATATATATATATATATATATATATATACATACTATCCGTAACGTATCCAAACATATATATATTATTATTATTATTATTTTATTATTTTTTTTTTTTTTTTCCTTTTTATCTTTTTTTTTTTTTTAAATAAAATGTGTAACTTATATGTTCATATCAGATATATACTATAATTTCTTACACATTTGTCAAAAAAAAAAAAAAATTAATAAATAAATTAACAAAATAAACAAAAAAAAAAACATTCATGAAAATATATAGATATTATCTCACTATTGATAAGTTTTTGTATCCAAACAATATTTTTCATTCAGAAAGAAAATAAATGCAAAAAAATAAAGAATAAATAACAAACTAAATAACTAAACAATTAACACCCAAAGAGAATCAAACACCTTCATCCTTGTACCCTGTGAGAATCATTTCCTTTAACCTTGTTTTGAATAGTTTTATGTTAGGACATTGTTTGAGCTCTTCTTTTAACCCATTCCACAATTTTACTCCACAGACAGAAATACAAAAACTTTTTCTGGTTGTACGCACCTTTTTCATTTTAAAATTAAACAATCCCCGTAAAAAATAACTCCCTTCTCTTTGCGTGAACATTTTTTGAATATTTGCCGGTAGTTTGTTATTTTGTGCTTTAAACATTAACTGTGCTGTTTGAAATTCAACCAGATCTGGTAATTTGAGTATTTTTGACTGCATGAATAATGAGTTTGAATGATCCCTATACCCAACATTGAAAATGGTCCGTATTGCTCTTTTCTGCAGAATAAAAAGTGAATGTAATGTACTTTTGTAATTATTGCCCCAAACCTCTACACAGTAACTTAAATAAGGTGAAACCAGTGAACAATAGAGGATTTGTAACGACTTATGATCCAGAACCTGTTTAGCTTTATATAATACTGCAATACTTCTTGACAACTTCGAGTGTATATGTTTTACGTGAGATTTCCAGTTTAATTTCTCATCAATTGTTACCCCAAGGAATTTTATTTGACTAACTCGTTCAATGTCTAAGCCATTAATCTGTATCTTTATTTGTTCATTTGTTCTGCCGTTTCCAAATAACATAAATTTTGTTTTGCTCAAGTTTAACGATAATTTATTATTATCTAACCATAATTTTAATTTACTAATTTCAAAATTGATCGCCTCTACTAATTGATATAAATCATCACCTGAAAAAAATATATTTGTATCGTCAGCAAACAGAACAAGCTTCAACACATTCGATACATTACATATATCATTTATGTAAAGAATAAACAATTTTGGGCCCAACACTGACCCCTGTGGGACACCGCAAGCAATGTCCAAACACGCAGAGGAACAATCACCAAGTGTCACAAATTGATATCTGTCACTCAAATAACTCCTCACCCAGTTGCCCACTATACCCCTGATGCCATAACGTTCCAGTTTTTTTATTAATATGTCATGATTTATTGTGTCAAATGCTTTTTTTAGATCTAGGAATATCCCTATTGATTGTTGTTTTTTGTCCATAGAATTTGTGATTTCTTCAACTGATTCTAATAAGGCCATTGATGTAGATCTATTTGCTCTGAATCCGTATTGATTATCAGTGAGCAGTTTGTGTTGTTTATCTATGAAATTGTCCAGTCGATTATTGAATAGTTTTTCAAGAATTTTGGAGAATTGTGGCAGTAACGAGACCGGTCTGTAATTTGTGAAGTGGTGTTTGTTAAGTTTTTGTTTTGCATGTACCAACACAACACAGTTATCATGTTGTCCTACATAAGTAAGTGAGGTTTGAGAAACTGTACTACTGCCCTGCTCACTTTGAATTTTCTTTTTTATGTTTCTAACTAGTTTTGCTTTAAAACCCTCTTAATCAAGACAAAACTCTTTTGCAATCCGTTAAACAAACCTTTGGTTCATCAAACGTTTGATGGGAACACAGTGGTGCAGTGTACCCCTGTTGAAATCAGTGAGGTTGTTATTTTCTTAATAATATTGCATTCTAGGAAAGTACCTTGAGGCCTGGGGAAGGGCTAATTTATGGCTTTCTCTGGGGAGCAAACTGTAACATGTAGGCAAAAAAGGCTGCTGATCGTTATTCATCTTTCTGTGTCTTCTCAAACTCGTCCCCAAAGATTGCAGATTACAGATACAGCCTGCTTCATTTTGCTGAGGTTTCATCTTAAGTGGAGCAAAGCGGAAAGATTAATACTGTGAAAACATTTTTTTTTATATATTAAATGACAAGATGCAATTTTCCACCCCGCTGGATTACTGCAGTGGTTGAGGTGGCAAATGACGAGGAGGGGAAGGGTTGGGGAGAGGAAGGAAGGGTAGCCAGAGAGTTTATACTTTCCCCTCTGTAGTGTTATGTTGGGGATGACTGTTTTCAATATGAACATTAACCATGCACCATCTGATTAGCTGAAGTAAGAAGAATCTGCAGAGAATAGGGCAGAGTAGACCTCAAACTCGTAAGCAGATCTAAACACTGCTCAAGTTTTATATCAAAGTAGATTTGATTCATTCCTCGATGAACTGAAGGCTAACCTTCACTACTCTCCAACTCCTTGATATTCTTACATTATAATTTCTATTAACTATCCGTCCATTGTTTTGTCTGGATATTGGAACGGATCATCAAATCATGAGACATAATGTTGACTCCACCAACAATGTTATTCGTTCTTTTGAGACAATTAGTAAGTCCAGATACAGCTGACACACATAGCAAACACAATTCAACACAGATCATGGGAAGTTAGTTGAGTACTGGTAGAGATTGGAAATGATAAATTACCATATTACCTGTGTTGCCCAAATGAAGCTTAGTGAAAGTTCAATCAGAAAGACTGTCTTCATGCAAACTCCATTTACGTATTTATTTACTCCCCCTCCCCTTCTCCCACCTCCAACTCAACCATATTTTTGCCAAGCCGACAATTAGCCAATCATCTCATAGCTATTATTTAACTATAACTTTAACTAAACTAATGTCCTGTTCTAACCACAATTCTCTCTTGGATGCCAACTCTTGCACTGATATTCTGCTAGATTGTCACTCAGGCCCCTCAACACCATCCAGGCTTTCATGTTGCAGTCAGCCCGTATATTCAACCAGTCCCTCACATACATTCTGACTTAAGCGGCTCAACATTCTCCTCAGAGGAAATGTGCAAACTGGACACCTCTACAGAGCATTTTTCTATCAAATATCCAGTCACTAAATGATAAGGTATATAACCTCAGGAGGAGGATGGATTTTGAAGGTGACAGATGAAGCGCAATGTTATGCTTTTCAGGGAGACTCGGCTAGATTGTTTGATCCCAGACTCAGACATTATCCCAGATGGGCTCTCCATTTACCTCTAGGACCAAACAATAGAATTGTAGAATAGCAAGGTGGGAGGTGTGTCTGCATCATGATCAACAACCTGGTGCTCAGTTGTGGAGTTGATTTATACGGACTGTTCTCCTAACCTAGAGCACCTCATGATCGGATTATGGCCTTATTGTCTCCTGAGAGTATTTACATTGTCAAATCTGGGTACATACCACCAAATGCCAACACCAACCAAGCCTTGGACGAGCTGTTTGGAGTTATTGACAGGACCAAAACCTCACGGCCAGAGGCTGCTGTTATTGTGGATTTTAGCAACCATACAGCCTTGGACTTCCCAGTTAACCGAGGGCTTCTAATTGGACCATGCCAAACTTAAATCACGGACGGAGTGAAAACAAGAGTTTAGCTACCAGGGCTTCAACACCAGACACATATCTGGACTAAGAACTATTACAGACTGCAAAAGGAAAACCAGCAGTGTTATGATAATGTCTCCATCTTTTAATTAACTGATTTTGATTAACTGTACTGAAATGAGGTAGGTGGAGGGCCCAGATGCAGACTCAGAGACTCAGGTTTGTTGAGCATTTGTTTGTTTACCACATAATTCCATATGTGTTCCTTCATAGTTTGGATGTCTTCAATATTAATCTACAATGTAGAAAAAAATAAAAATAAAAATAAAGAAAAACCATTGAATGAGAAGGTGTGTCCAAACTTTTGACTGGTACTGTATATACACATACTACTAAGTCAATGAACTACAATATTCTAGCAGCAGCATTGTGTCAGCTCACAACTTATATAAACTACTAATGAAGATCCTCCACAGGTGTGCTCTCAGCAGGAGGCAACTGACAACATTGCACACACGTGTCAACTAGAGAGAGAGAGAGAGAGAGAGAGAGAGCAAACTACGTACACAGCATTCATACTATAAGGAGACTTAAAAAATAAATAAAACACACACTCACACAGGGCTCACGGGTTTGAAACAGTGACATGTACACCTTCAGTACAGGAACAAATCCCTGCAAAAAGTCTTAAACAAAGCACAACCATGTTTTTTGTGCTCCAAACCTCCAAATCTGGCCTAGCCAAGAAGGAATGTTGTAACACACATCTACATACTACGTAGAAGGTTTGGCATTACTTCTGAATAAATGTGTTTCAAACTTTCAATGACCTTGTGGAAGAATCAGTTCACTGAAAACTCAATTGTCTTGCCATGGTTTTTGACCGCCATGACCAACCAAACTCTGTCATGCAACAAGAAAGATACGACATGGAGAATTTGGAGATGCAGGACCAACAAATGATCTCAGGGCACACAAAAGTGCCAAATTGCAAAGAGGTCCTTCATAAGCAGAGGCAACAAAGCTTTGCAATTACATATCCAGCACAGGTTACCAATGAGGAACAAATGACCATATATATATATATGTATGTATATACAGCGGGTAAAATAAGTATTGAACACGTCACCATTTTTCTCAGTAAATATATTTCTAAAGGTGCTATTGACATGAAATGTTCACCAGATGTCGGTAACAACCCAAGTAATCCATACATACAAAGAAAACCAAACAAATAAGTTCAGAAATGAAGTTATGTGTAATAAAATGGAATGACACAGAGAAAAAGTATTGAACATGTAGAAAGGGAGGTGCAAAAAGGCATGCAAAGCCAAGACACCAGCTGAAATCTATCAGTAATTAGAAAGCAATCCTGCCCCTTGTCAGTGCAAAATATAAATAAAAAGGTGTCTCATTACCAAGGTGTCACACAAGAAACATCTCATGATGGGTAAAAGCAAAGAGCTCTCTCAAGATCTTCGCAACCTTATTGTTGCAAAACATACTGATGGCATTGGTTACAGAAGGATTTCTAAACTTCTGAATGTTCCAGTGAGCACTGTTGGGGCCATAATCCGGAAGTGTAAAGAAAATAATTTCACCATAAACCAGCCACGACCAGGTGCTCCTCGCAAGATTTCTGATAGAGTGAAAAGAATTATCAGAAGAGTTGACCACTTGTGGAGAGCTCCAGAAAGACCTGGAATTAGCAGATACAATTGTTTCAAAGATAACAATAAGTAATGCACTCAACCGCCGTGGCCTGTATGCACGCTCACCACGCAAGACTCCATTGCTGAAGAAAAAGCATGTTGAAGCTCGTTTAAAGTTTGCTGCACAACATTTAGACAAGCCTGCAAAATACTGGGAGAATATAGTCTGGTAAGATGAGACCAAAATTGAACTCTTTGGATGCCATAATACACACCATGTTTGGAGGTCAAATGGCACTGCACATCAACCC
Source organism: Anoplopoma fimbria (assembly GCF_027596085.1). Classification (NCBI taxonomy): domain Eukaryota; kingdom Metazoa; phylum Chordata; class Actinopteri; order Perciformes; family Anoplopomatidae; genus Anoplopoma; species Anoplopoma fimbria. The sequence goes on along the minus strand of NC_072468.1, from coordinate 14,161,029 downwards.
AAAAACACCATACCAACAGTGAAGTTTGGTGGTGGGAACATCATGGTGTGGGGCTGTTTTTCAGCATACGGCACTGGCAAACTTCATATAATTGAAGGAAGGATGAATGTAAAAATGTACCGAGACATTCTTGATAAAAATCTGCTGCCATCTACCAGGATGATGAAGATGAAACGAGGGTGGACATTTCAGCAAGACAATGATCCCAAACACACAGCCAAGGAAACTCTCAATTGGTTTCAGGATTACTTGGGTTGTTACCGACATCTTTAGAAATATATTTACTGAGAAAAATGGTGACGTGTTCAATACTTATTCTACCCGCTGTATATAGTTGTTGCACAGGACACTTATGTAAATAAAACCCCTTTTCTTAATCTTGACAAAGTTTCTCTTATCTGCCTCCCAACACCTACCTAGCCACTCTGGTCAGGCTTACTCACACTAGGGTTAATTAAATGTTGACTTTAGTGCCTTCACAGCATACATCATGAAATCAGACCAGCCTTATGTCTAAATTACCAAACATGCTGCACATTTTCAGACACATGCAGTTTTTAGTTACAGTGGGTACGGAAAGTATTCAGACTGCATTTTTTTTCGCATTAATGTACACTCAGCAACCCATCTTGACAGAAAAAAACAGAAATGTAGAAATTTTTGCAAATTTATTAAAAAAGAAAAACTGAAATATCACATGGTCATAAGTATTCAGACCCTTTGCTCAGTATTGAGTAGAAGCACCCTTTTGAGCTAGTACAGCCATGAGTCTTCTTGGGAATGATGCAACAAGTTTCTCACACCTGGATTTGGGGATCCTCTGCCATTCTTCCTTGCAGATCCTCTCCAGTTCTGTCAGGTTGGATGGTGAACGTTGGTGGACAGCCATTTTCAGGTCTCTCCAGAGATGCTCAATTGGGTTTAGGTCAGGGCTCTGGCTGGGCCAGTCAAGAATGGTCACAGACTTGTTCCGAAGCCACTCCTTTGTTATTTTAGCTGTGTGCTTCGGGTCATTGTCTTGTTGGAAGGTGAACCTTCGGCCCAGTCTGAGGTCCTGAGCACTCTGGAGGAGGTTTTCTTCCAGGATATCTCTGTACTTGGCCGCATTCATCTTTCCTTCAATTGCAACCAGTCGTCCTGTCCCTGCAGCTGAAAAACACCCCCATAGCATGATGCTGCCACCACCATGTTTCACTGTTGGGATTGTATTGGGCAGGTGATGAGCAGTGCCTGGTTTTCTCCACACATACCGCTTAGAATTAACGCCAAAAAGTTCAATCTTGGTCTCATCAGACCAGAGAATCTTATTTCTCATAGTTTGGGAGTCCTCCATGTGTTTTTTGGCAAACTCTATGCGGGCTTTCATATGTCTTGCACTGAGAAGAGGCTTCCGTCGGGCCACTCTGCCATAAAGCCCCGACTGGTGGAGGGCTGCAGTGATAGTTGACTTTGTGGAACTTTCTCCCATCTCCCTACTGCATCTCTGGAGCTCAGCCACAGTGATCTTTGGGTTCTTCTTTACCTCTCTCACCAAGGCTCTTCTCCCACGATTGCTCAGTTTGGCTGGACGGCCAGGTCTAGGAAGAGTTCTGGTCATCCCATACTTCTTCCATTTAAGGATTATGGAGGCCACTGTGCTCTTAGGAACCTTGAGTGCTGCAGAAATTCTTTTGTAACCTTGGCCAGATCTGTGCCTTGCCACAATTCTGTCTCTGAGCTCCTTGGGCAGTTCCTTCGACCTCATGATTCTCATTTGTTCTGACATGCACTGTGAGCTGTAAGGTCTTATATAGACAGGTGTGTGCCTTTCCTAATCAAGTCCAATCAGTTTAATTAAACACAGCTGGACTCCAATGAAGGAGTAGAACCATCTCAAGGAGGATCAGAAGAAATGGACAGCATGTGAGTTAAATATGAGTGTCACAGCAAAGGGTCTGAATACTTATGACCATGTGATATTTCAGTTTTTCTTTTTTAATAAATTTGCAAAAATTTCTACATTTCTGTTTTTTTCTGTCAAGATGGGTTGCTGAGTGTACATTAATGCGAAAAAAAATGCAGTCTGAATACTTTCCGTACCCACTGTAACTAAAAACTGCATGTGTCTGAAAATGTGCAGCATGCAGGGGCTGCACGGTGGTGTAGTGGTTAGCACTGTCGCCTCACAGCAAGAGGGGCCCGGGTTCAGTTCCCGGGCCAGACAACCTTCTGTGTGGAGTTTGCATGTTCTCCCCGTGTCAGCGTGGGTTCTCTCCGGGTTCTCCGGCTTCCTCCCACAGTCCAAAGACATGCAGCTTAGGTTAATTGATGACTCTGAAATTGCCCATAGGTGTGAATGTGAGCGTGAGTGGTTGTCTGTCTATATATGTCTGCCCTGTGATAGGCTGGCGACCTGTCCAGGGTGTACCCTGCCTTCGCCCATTGACAGCTGGGATCGGCTCCAGCACCCCCGCGACCCCTAACTGGATAAGCGGTAATGGAAGATGGATGGATGGATGAATACTTTCCGTACCCACTGTAGCTCGCCCTGGCTCAAAGTGTTGGACAACTGACCAACAAATACATATTGCCATCCTTCAGTGCTGTTGCAAGCATGGGAGACACTTTTGAAGAAGTGCTAAATAAATCTCATCTACTTATTTCAATCTTTGGACATGTAAATGATCACACAACCTTAGAATCAGCTTTCAATAGCCCTACTCTTTCATATGTCAGAATGTCTTTCCGTACCCACTGTACATGCATTGTCTTTATATCACTGCAGGATCCCACCCTGTTGAGAGTCCATCTGTATACTTATCCTTGCAGATGTTATGAATATTTATGATGAAGATGTGGACCTATGGACGGACATTATGCTTTTAGAGGTCAGCATCTCCAGCCCGGAGATAAAGTGCTGGTACTTGTCCCCACAACAGAATGTAAGTTTCTGGCCCGGTAGGAGTATGCCCACCAAACAGCTGCTCAGCATCATGACACATTTACAAACTGCCAAGATATGTACCACTTACACCTAAAGTGGGCTGTACCAAGGATATCCGTGAGACTGAAAAAGTCAGATTATGGCTCCAATGACTGATGTCATTGTTATTCTAGCAGTTGTTGAACTCAATTTCTGTATTATTCAAAATAACTGAAAGCCTTCAATTAAGTTCTTTATTTGACATTAGCAGAAACAAATAAATAAAGTTATTTTAAGTAAATAAAGATATGATAGGAGAGCTTCTTGACCTAACATTCTGTATAAACTGAGTTTCCATGCTCACTGTACAGGAATTTAAATGGACTTCCAATCACTTATTAATCTTGTTGCTTATTAAGTTAATAAATGGATGATCAGGGATGCTGGTTGTGAATCCCTTACTGTAATATCCTAATGTTCTAAAGCTTTTTATTAGCAATTATTAGCACTAAAAACATGACTGGGTACATTATCTTTATACAGTATAAGACACTGACATTTAAATGTTGAATTTGATATTAGCCTTGGTTCACTCTGGCTCATAATCTTCCACATCCACTTACTTGCTTCCAAAAGAAATGCAAACTGAATGGCGAAAGTAAAAGTTAAATAGAATTTTGCTCTCAATTTGCAATTTGCATGTGAGCATGCCAAACTGGCTAGCTAATGGCAGCTGCTCCACACTTTTCTCATGGCAGTTCAGTCAGGAACACTTGCGTCATAGATATGATCCATTTATTGCAACAATTGAAATACAGTTATACTTGGCGCTGGGGCTCCGCTATTGACATGCTCCCTGGATGGCCAAGCAGCTACTAAGCCAAAACAGGGAGCACTATACATAGACCCCCCGGTCTACAGAAATGAGCCCGAGGTTAGAATTTAAATTCCATTTCGACAATTGTTATGTAAGGTTAGCTTTATACTAGAAAGGGGTGGAGGCTGGGGTGGAGGAGGCAAAGCTTTGCCAGCGGTGCCCATCAAGAACAAGTTGTTGTATCAGGTCGTAAAGAGGAATGATGAATGTGTGGAGGGACCGGAGCTGGCACCCTGGTCATAACGCGTTGGTGTAACGAGGATCAGTGAGAAGGGAGTCATATTTAAATGGACTGCCTTTGGTGAGAGTGAGCGGTGATTGGTGTGTGGCCGATTGGAAGCTATGATTCAATCGGCTGGCTGTCAGCTGGTTACAGCTGGGGGCGTATGACTTTCGTGTCCTGCATGAACTAACGCTAAGCTTCATTTCAGTCAGGAACACTTGCGTCATAGATTTGATCCATTTATTGCAACAATGGAAATCCAGTTATACTTGGCGCTGGGGCTCCGCTATTGACATGCTCCCTGGATGGCCAAGCAGCTACTAAGCCAAAACGGGGAGCACTATACATAGACCCCCAAAACAATGGAACCCAGCGCCGAGTCTGGTGAACGCCCATGCTAGCATCAGCCGGCTATGAAAATCTATGTATAGCAGCGCGTACTGCGAACCTCGGTAGACGTTATCAGGCATGAGGGTGAAGCATGCATCCCGAGGAGGTCATCCTACTGTTAATGAACTAAGTGTAGCAGCAGCCTGCTGCTGACCTCTGTGGACTTTGTATCTTAAGCACAAGGGCGCAAGCTTGCATCCCAAATGGAGTTGTCCTACCGTTATAGAACTATCTATGTGTGCAGCAGCCTGCTGCTGACCTCAGCGACAGATCTAAAGAATAAGGGCGCAAGCATGCATCCCGGGGAGGTCATCCTACTGTTATATGAACTTCTATGTGTAGCAGTAGCATTGCTGCGACCTCGGTGGACATTTTTATCTTAAGCATAAGTGCGCTGCATGCATCCCGAATGAGGTCACCCTACCTTAATGTAAAATATCGTGTAGCAGCAAACCAGCCACGGCCTCGGTCGGCATTATCTAAAGCATGCATCCTGAAGTAGGTCATACTACCGTGGTGTGAAATATCGATGTGTGGCGACCTTGGAAAACATAATATAAAACCTGGGGGCACAACCGCATCCCAAGAGGTCGTCCTACTGTTATACGTAATATCAATGTGTAGCAGCTACGCTTGCTGCATCAATACCATTAATGGACTATCTATGTGTAGCAGCAGCATTGCTGCGACCTCGGTGGACTTTTTAACTTAAGCAAAAGGGCGCAGCATGCATCCCAAATGAGGTCACCCTACCTTTATGTAAACTATCATGGTGTAGCAGCGATAATCAATGTGTAGCAGCTATGCCAACTGCAGACCTCAATTACGTTCTAAGCATTTGTGGTGCAAGCATGCATTCCACAGGTGGTTTCTTTTCCACTCTAACATTTTGTTAAGCATCGTGGTGCAAGCATGCATTCCACAGGTGGTTTCTTTTCCACTCTAACATTCTAAGCATCGTGGTGCAAGCATGCATTCCACAGGTGGTTTCTTTTCCACTCTAACATTTTCTAAGCCTCGTGGTGCAAGCATGCATTCCACGGTGGTCTCTTTTCCACTCTAACATGTCTAAGCTTAATGGTGCGACATGCATTCCGAATGAGGTCATTCTACCTTAATGTAAATACCTAGTGTACGCAGTAACCGTGCCTCACGAAGAGGGGTCATACTACCTGATTCGCAGTGAAACCCAGCCAACCACTTTCAATTGCAACATTTTTATTTACTTATCCATTCTTAAGCGTGGAGGACTGTTAGTCTCCAACGTAGCGCTCATAGCTTTTTGAGCCGCGATTATGTCCGTGACTCCTGGGCGAATGTAACGTTCATAGGCCGCAGAGGACCAGCGACCCATGACTTTGAGAGTTGGCGCCGGGACCAAAGCAGCTGCGGAGGTAGCTGCACCGATGCGGAATTAGTGAGAGGTGTATAGCTGGGGAGGGAGTCCGCATCGTTTGCAGAGGAGACGTAGTCGAGTTGTAAACCAGGACCTCGACATTGCTTTTCCTTTGTTGGTCAGGAAGAGGGGTTCGTCTTGCCTCGGACCGGGACGAAGTTGCAGGTACCGGATCATGGAGGATAAAGGACAAAATGCAGTGCTGATTAGTGAGATGACAACAGTTGAACCTTTTGCTTCCCTGTCAGTTTTTGAATGTTTAAGGTGGATGGAGTACATATGAGCGTCTATGGTGATATCCGAAACTGTTAGGTCATGCAAAGGATCGAAGGAGTCTGAGCTGGTAGTGAACTCACCACACCGAAGGAACCCGTAAAAAGCAGTGAAAAATACAGCCTCCAGTAATAGATCTACTATGTACCGAAAACCCCCAACCTCAAGTGAGACACCAGTTTGTGCACTAAAAGCAATGAGAAGGGAAGGCGCTTATCGTTGCTTCCCGGATGCTCTTTTTTAATGCCGTTAAACAGGAGGCGTATGGAGGGGTTCCCGAGCAGGCTGCATACCGAAGGATCTGCGCATCTTAGATGAAACTGAACACCTGCTATGGATGCTTTGATGGAAGAAGGTTGGATTTTCCATGATTCGAAACAGTGCACAATAAAAGCACAAATCATCGGTATGTTTACGGGCATGACTGGAACGGAGAAAGCTGTGCAGAATGCAGTAAAATAGGACCATGCAGAGTCGTACATTTTTATTGTAGATTTAGCCATCCAGGACGCATGTAACTGGATGCAGAGTTCATATAGGACTGTAGCGTGCCGTCTAGTCTAGGACGGTTAGAGAGAAGGCTGGGCAATTCAGGCCTTGAGGCGCAGCGTGAGGGCAGAGGATTCTGAACTCCTGAAATTTAAATCGGGACAGATAATCAGCAATTTTATTATCCGAACAAGGAAGGTGCGCTGCACGTAGAGTGAAATTCCCCATGACGCATGACCATGTTAGTCGTCTAACGAATCTATTAATAACAGGAATGGAAGAGCGACCTTTATTTATGATGTTAACGGTTGACTCGTTATCGCAGAAAACTATTATTTGTTTCCTAGACCATAGTTGCCCCATAGGATACACGCAATTACTATGGGATATAACTCAAAGAGTGCGGTAGATTGTTCGTTTGAAGGAAGCGCGAGCGATTCTTTTGACCAGGTATCCGCGAACCATTGAATATTTCGAATATTTTCGAGTCGCTATGCCAATGGGGTTAATGCGGAAAGTGGAAAAGGGAGAACTTTCAAAAGACCCGATCATGTAGCCCTTCTTGACTTCTCTCGCTAATAATTGGTCCACTGTTTCTGGTTCTTGCAAAGCAGATAGAAGGTTATTATGGACATGAGATATTTTTGGAAGAAAGCTTAAACCTGAAAAAAAAAACCTTGGACTAAACCAGTGATTAAATAATTCACAAAACAACGATTTGGATGCTTCTTCAACTTTTTTCCGAGTTCAGGGACGTTGATGGGTTTTGAAGGTTTATTCAGTTCTTTTACACAAGCCGAGTGCGGCGGGGACACACGAACCTGGGGTGGCTGTCTGCGCAATAACTTTCCGTGGTTCCATTCCTCGCTGAAGGAGGGGCGAGGAGCCTGTCCAGGCTGGGCTTGCTTCTGGGTTGCTGTTTTAGGGCAGAGGCTCGCTGTGTGAGAAAATGAGCCGCATACGAAACAGGAAAGGGCCTGATGTCCTGTGAAGTGTCTGCTTATGACAGCCTAATCGATAACGGACCAGTCCAGTCTTTGGTTGAATTTTTGAATGTACAACGCCGCTCTTGCCGAGAATGATTTGTGGTACTCGTAAAAGAGGGTTCCCCCATAAGACAGTGCCAGGTCGGAAATGATGGCTAGGTAAGTGTCCAGTCCGGACCTACGGTCAGGATATACTTCGCATATGACATATCTGAATACGCCGAAAGCAACGTTTAACTAGGGCATAGTCAGGTTCTTTAACAGTCTGGGGTCGCTTTCTTTCAGAGTGACTGAGACATCTCCACAGTCAACGGTACATCTGTCTAAAGTATCGGTTGAATACAGCAGAATTTTAGTTAGATTAATATCATTACCTGTTAGGATTTGATTCCTTAGGTGAGGAGAGATTGCAGCGGCAGGTGGAAAGAATGGCACTCCGGTTGGAGCGGCAGGGACTGCAGTTCCCAGCGTCCTATGCAGCGTGACGTCTATTGGATGAGCGCCGGTAGCCCAAGTGGCGGCATGGAGAGTCGCAGCAGGAGCGGTTGTTGACACTGGAGACGGAGTTTGTAGTTGGCAGTTGGAACGGGTTTCCAAAACCTGGAGGCTGACATCCATCTCGCTGATGGACAACTGGATATTGGTGAGGGCGGAGAGGACCGGGTCTCCATCCAGATGATCGGCGTACGTCTGGAGTCTCGCCCTTTTAGCAGTGGTGCCAACGCCAGTGGATGCAGAGGCATTAGCGTTGACGGTGGTGCGAGGACAGTTCTTCTTTTTGGATCAATGTTTCGTAGGAGTGGGGAGAGGAGCTGCGGCCGGATCGATGACGTTATCTACAAAAAACTTGAAAAGTTTTGCGTGACTTGCCCCGAGGGGAGCGGGGATGTTGTGGCCAAACAGAGCGTCGAGGATTTTTGACACTGGCCAGTTTTTTATTGACGGAGGGTTTTTTCTTGCCAGAGAGCGAATGTTATGTCTTTCTTTGGCCCTTTCGTCTGACAGTTCCTCGTCATCCTGGGTTTCCAGGATACACTCCACTTCGACGTTGTAGCCATCGTCCGGCTCGAGATGGGACATGATCAGCACGGATATGGTAAGTAGCGTGATTATACGGATCACTTTAGCTTTCATTACCTTTAGATGATAGTTTTTGCCAGCGGTATGGTCGTAACGCATTGGTGTAACAAGGATCAGTGAGAAGGGAGTCATATTTAAATGGACTGCCTTTGGTGAGAGTGAGCAGTGATTAGTGTGTGGCCGATTAGAAGCTATGATTCGATGCTGGTTACAGCTGGGGGCGTATGACTTCCGTGTCCTGCATGAACTAACGCTAAGCTTCATTTAGAGACAAAATTAATACTCTCCTGCCCTCAACCAGTACTGAACTATCCTCAAATACAGTAACTTTAGAAACAGCTGTAGAGCGAGAAGAGGCTATCCAGAGACACGAGACCCAGCTCGCCGCCAACACTGCTGAGGTTCGCCACACCCTAGCGAACAATGTACAGATTGTGACCGCCTTGACGCACCAGGTACAGCAGCCCAGACCTTCGCGGCGGCGGTGCCGCCACCTGCCCCGGTGCCGCCACCTGCCCCGGTGCCGCCACCTGCCCCGGCTCTGCCAGAACTGTTACCAGCGCGTTCACCGCCGGCCGCGGAGATCCGAGTCGGCGAACCTGTACGTTACGCTGGGGATCCTGAGGATTGCAACGTTTTCCTGACCAACTGTTCCATTCTGTTCGCGTTGCAGCCACACACCTTTGCCTCTGAGGACGCACGGGTGGCGTATTCGATTAACCACCTGACGGGGCGAGCTCGCCTGTGGGACCGCCGAACTCCCGCCTGTGTTTCCTTCCAGACCTTCTCCGCTGAACTGCGCAAGGTTTTCGGGGTGGTCTCCTTGGGACCAAACGCCACCGGTGGACTGTTGGGGCTCCAGCAAGGTAATTAAACCGTCACAGACTATGCCATAGACTTCCGGACCAAGGCGCGGCTAAGCTTGTGGAATATGGCCGCTCATGTATGCGGAGATAAGTTCATCCTTGATATAGTCCGCCAAACGCATACATGCTAGGATATCTAAAAGGATATCTGGAGGACGAAAGATGCCACAAAAGCCAAAACAAATCAGGAAGGTTATGTTAACTAAAATTCACAATGACCCAGATATTACCAAACAGAGGTGAATAATTACAACCCTTGAAAACCACTCTATTTCGTCTTCATTTGTCACTGATTATCTTTATAAATCACAGATCAGAATTTCAATAGGCTTCAGTGTAGATATCCTAGCATGTATGCGTCACAACGCATACATTCTAGGTTTGGCGGACTATATCAAGGATGAACTTATCTCCTTCGAGCTGCTCACCTCTTTGGACGGATTGATCGAAGTGACCTCCCCACTGGACTGCCGCATCCAGGCCCGGCGGCTGGTGAAACACCAGGGAGGTTCCAGCCACGGCCCGATTGACCTGATCCCTCTTCCTCGCTCTGTTCCCGCCAGTGCTCTCGACGGTCATCTGCTGGGGACCGTTACGCACCAGACCGTCCCAGTCCACATGCTTCTATCCGGCAATCATCACAAGACCATCTCCTTCCACATCCTGCAATCCCCCTGGACTCCCCTCATCCTGGGGTATCCTTGGTTACGTCGACACAACCCCCACATTGACTGGGCTACGGGGGCTTTCCGAGGCTGGAGTCTGTAATGGCAAATTTAGGTTTTAGTTATACTGTTTGATATTTGTGTATGTTTGAAGATATACTGTGTAAAGGATTTATGTCCACAGGCCCGGTGCAGGGAGGTAAACACCTCTGTACAAAAGGTCTTCTTCTTCCCCTCTGACCTTCACGCCCCCTCCCTAACCTATTCCTTATCCTAGGCGCCAGTAGATATACTAAATCAGAACAGAGTCTGCAGACACTGAAATATAGCCTTGACCACCCTGTCCTGTTTTGTCCTTTATATTCAGAGTGTGAAGCCTTCTCTTCAGTGCATTACATTGCAGGCTCGACAGTTCATACTCTGTAGGCTCTGTGTGATCCTGTAAACCTCTGCCTCTTTCTTGCAAGAAATAAAATACCACAAAGACACTCTTTGTCATTTGATTGTTATTTCAACGCTCACTTTGGTCTCATCTCGGGACATCGATAGATAGATAGTATTATTTCCACAAACAGGATCCATAGAAGATCGTCCTGAGGTGGCGGAGGAACGGTGACTGGCCATCCAGGAGGAAATCTCCTGCCTCTACCTTGACATTGAGAGACAAGAGGACCGATCCCCGACGACTCTGGGCCATCTCTACTGTGATCCAAAGGACCTGATTGAGTCCACGAAACAACAAATAACCGGTGAGATGATGAAATTCTGATCTGTGATTTATAAAGATAATCAGTGACAAATGAAGACGAAATAGAGTGGTTTTCAAGGGTTGTAATTATTCACCTCTGTTTGGTAATATCTGGGTCATTGTGAATTTTCGTTAACATAACCTTCCTGATTTGTTTTGGCTTTTGTGGCATCTTTCGTCCTCCAGATATCCTTTTTATGAGGACAGTGTATTAAAGGGAGAACTGGAAAACAGAAACGGACGTTCAGGTTAATTAAAATCTGGATGTTGTGGTTCCTTGACCTAACATTTGTGTAAAGGTGACCGTTGTTCACACAAAGTGTTTTAAAGGAGAAGTGACAGCGCCAAAAAAGCGCAACTCATTTTCTGCTTGAGCTTTATTTTGGTTAAGCTATAGTAACCTAGGCCACACTGGGACACCCGTGTTGAAGAAGTTAAAAGTTGTGTGCACGCATCCGAATTATGGGTTCGGGTGAAAGTAAGATTCAGGTTTCTCCTCCTGAGGGGGGATGCATTGATGTCATGGGGTCCAAATATGGAACAGGAAGCATAGATTGTGTTGGTGTATGGATAAAGGAATATGGGTTTCCTCCAGGAGGATCATTTAGCATAACTCAAATAGAAAAGTTAGAAACAAAATTGGAGGAACAGGAGAAAAGAATAAGGGGAACGAAGTTAATCAAAGCTAAGGATTTAGAAGAGATAGAAAAACATAGACAGTGTTTGAAAATATGGAAGGATGAAGCAGAGCGTAGTTCCAGTGTAATTACTGATGTTGTGTTTCCTAACTATGTAACTGGGAAAAGATTTGTTACATTGTAACACTAGCCGAAACACTATCCTTTGTTGTGCGGGAGGCTGCTGGCCCAGGGTCAGCGGGTGGGGCTACCTACAATCTACTACAGTATACGGAAATCAGACCTGGAGTTCTCTGATTGCCAGTCACATCCTGTTTGTGAGGCCCCCACGACACCTAACATCTCCCCTCCTCCCTACTGCATCCAGAGGCACTTGTAGTAATGAAGGGCAGATGAGTTGTCTGGCTCAGGGTTACATTCACCTTCTTGGTGTATTCCTATAATGAGACCTTCTCTGTTGCAGTTCAACATCTCTGTCCAGGTGAGGGTCAGAAAAAATTCTCAACTCTGGCCAAAGGGCAAAAAACAGCACGTTTTTTGCAGGAGGTTCTGTTGTCATGTGAAATATGAAGCAGTCCACTTGGTGGGAGCAGAACTAAATCCTGACAGTATTTTCTCTTATCATTCTGTTATTGGCCTTAAAGTGAACAAATGTCTCACAGGAGTAAAAGAATAACAAGATTGATCTTTGTGGGGCTTTTACAGGCCTCCTTTTCTTCTTTCCTCTAAACACAAAGACACGCCATGGCCCACAGAACAGAAGGAAATTGGTCCCTTGGAGGCTTCCAGAGCCTTGTTACTGAACCACGCAGAGGAAAACTCAACACAAACGCTCACTCCATCACAAGCCATCAGTCCCACGAACAAACGACCAGTGCTGCAAGAGCTGCTGCCAGATTTGTGTTTGGTGTGTTCTCATTACTGGACACCTAATATCGTCTTCTTTCATCAAGTCTGGAAGCCTATTGTCCTCACTAGTCACTGAGAGCCTAGAGGGCTGCTGGCAAAGACTGCTGCCAAGGTGATGACGGAATATCACCCAACTCACAGAGCCAGAACCTCCAACAGACAAGCCTGGGCTGAGGAAAAACAGAACTGTCTGTTCCCATCAGTTTAAACAGTATTTATTAGAACAGCTGGACAAATGTCACTGTCCTACAAACAAAACTACAGGTACACACAACTTTTGCATGCCCAAAATAAATATTCTGTGAAAACATTACTTAATGTAATTTTTTGAAGCTTTGGTGTATTGTAAGAGGTTGTTGTGTGATGTTTTAAAAATGACAAAAGTAAGGAATTCACAATAACTGCATATCCTACCACCTTGCTGTTCTGCTGGGAGCCAATGCAGACCCGATGCTGATGGAGGCCCAGGCCGTCATGCTGGGCCTGCCAGAAGGAAGGAAAGCACTGGAGAACCAGAAACAGGACTGTGCAGGACAGGCTGTCAGACCCTGCTGCAGTAAAATGAGAAGTTTTCTAAAGGAAATAAGGTGCTTGTAAACCTCAAAGTTCGTCACAATATAAAACATTTTTTTAAAGTTCCTCTTAGTAGCTTTAACTATCTTTCATTTGATCCACATTTTTTATGTCGGGCTGAGCAAGTCTGGCCAATGAAAAAATAGAAAGACGATGCTCTAATGTCAGCGATAGTGGCTGTTTTAAAAAAGGAAGGAAACTGTTTATAGACACCTTTCAAACAGTTAGCTTGAAAGTGATTTGAAGTGCAGCTCCTCCATGTAGGCTATGTGGTGCATGCTTAACATTAACAACCTTAAAAGGATTACCTCGTTCTCCCATAGGTTTCTTCCTTTTTTCTCCCTGTTAAAGGGGTTTTTTAGGGGAGTTTTTCCTGTGCCGATGTGAGGGAAGGACAGAGGATGTCGCATGTGCACAGATTGTAAAGCCCTCTGAGGCAAATTTGTAATTTGTGATTCTGGGCTATACAAAATAAACTGAATTGAACCTTGAAAAATACAGTTGAAGAGATTTCTGATGAGTCATAGGTTCTAAATGATACAGTATCATAAGTCTCTAATCATATGCTATTTCAGTGATATTATAAATGTTTTTGAACAGTTTTTATGAACAATAAATTCATGCCAATCTTAAATTCATAAAGTGTGTGTTTTGCCTATGTATGTCCACAGTCTGCAAGCAAAAATAAAGCTAATTTTCATGGAATTTGTCTCTGCTACTGTTTTTTTTTTTACTTTATATGTTTAACTTTTGGCACCATCTTTACCATTATGCCATGGAAGATGTAAACAGGAAAAGTTTGAAGATGAATTGAGGATGATTGTAGTTGAAGTTTTATAGCCACATGATCATTAATTTCAAAGCAGGAGTTAGTAACGTGTGTGTGTGTGTGTGTGTGTGTGTGTGTGTGTGTGTGTGTGTGTGTGTGTGTGTGTGTGTGTGTGTGTTGTATTGTACGGACACAAACCAAAGACGAACCAAGAGGGAATGCTTTCCCTCCAGACTCCATAAACAGAAAAGAGCAACTAGAGTGGAGAATCTGTTTTCCCACAATGTTCCACTGAGATTGTCCCTGTTACTGTGTTGGTTTCTCTCTCTGCCCCAGCCTCTCTAAATGATCTTCAAGAAAATAGCATAAATACGCTGTTACTGCCAGCATTTTTCTTCATGCACACCTCCTTTTACTCAACCTTTCAGCAGCACCCCTCTCTATGTCCTGTCTTCCATCTGCAGCATCCCTGACCCCTATTTGCCTTACCTTCCGTCAGTACACTTTTTCCGCTACTATCTGACCTTCATGGGAAGTTTTCCACACATCAAAGTGTTCCACCGCCGTACATTCAGGGACAATCAGCAAACATGGGATAATTGGTTGTTGGTGGTGGTTCCCCTCAAGCCCACATTGTCTCTCTGACAGGAAAAGAGCATCAATGCAAGAAGAGAAGAGTGACAGACTCATGGCCTGAAGCAGAGGAAGGTCAATGAAAGCCAGGAATGGTGAGTGATGACATGCATATCAATGCTGCCCCTGCAAGGTAAACAATGACTCTTAATTACCAGGCAAATTTTAATTAAGATGACGGTATAGTAATTATTGCCCCTGACAGAGATGATAGAGCCAGGGAGTTCATGTCCTGATTAGGTTGCTTGTCTGGATGCTTCTTGTCCTATCTCGTCCTCATCTTCAAATGCTCTCAGTTCTTTTTTTTTCTCACATGTCTGAGTTTCCCGTTCAGGAAAAACTTCACTGGGCAATGGGTCAAAGAGGTCAATTCTGCAAACTCCTGGGCCGGCCTTTTTTCTTTCATTTGTATGTGTGATAGGGGCGTAGCGGGCAATATTCTATTCTTTTCAACAATTCCCATGTGCAAAGCTCTAATTGTTGTCCGACAACAATGAAAAACATATAAATGAGCCTGACCAAACTGACCAATCAGAGGGCAGGAGTAGGATTATGATTACTATTAATAAGAAGGAGGAGACTCTCAAGGCACTGCAGACAGAGCTGAGGGCAACAGTAGGGTACTTTTGGTAGCTTTGTTGGCTTTTTGCTACTGTTAAAAGTATAGTGAAGAAGCACATGACAACACTGCCGCTGAAAGAAATCTAACATTGATTATGATATAAAGAACTAAAAAGACCAAGCAAGCAAACCTCCATCCAAAATATGACAGTATACCTTTGAAAGTAAATGCTCATTAACAACCAACCCAGAAATCAACCACATTATAACAGTTTGTGCAGCCAGTTGTGGTCATTTGAAAATAAACATGCTAGCAGATCAGCTCGCTTGCTGTAGTGCTAAGGTAATGTGAACACAATTCCTGGCTGAACAAATGAGGTGAAACAAAAAGGTCAGTCCGAACAAGCTGTAAATACTTACAAGAGCACTACTTTTAGGCTATATTAATTCAGAGATGAGTATAAGTAATGTTTGCCAAAAACTACAGTGACCATCTGTTTTAGGAATGACTGAGTCTTTTATGAAAATCAAACCAAACTACATATTTATGAGTAGTTTTTAAGATTTACATCTTCAGTTAGAACCAATAGGCTTGGTGTGCCACAGCTTAATCAAATTCAACAATACCTTTTCAACAGTTTCCTGCATGATATTCACACTTTGGTTCCTCTATTTCTAATGCCTCACATTAGAAGAACCAAGCCTCTCATACTGATTCTTTCTCCACTTCATCGTATCGATCGGTTTTAATTGAAGTCAGAGGCTTGTATCTGGATCTGATGTCCAGTGGGACTGCTGATGCTGGCTCTTAAAAAGTTCTGAGTGCTGGACAGGTGGATGAATTATTCACTGCTGTTGACTTCACCAGTCCACTGCTCTTTACTCATGAATGACGTTTGATGTGACATGAAACGTGGCCTTGGCTCTCACTGAACCTCACATTAACCTACAAAGAGTTCACACTCTGCTGCAGTTGCTTAAACATGATGGCCTTTGGGATTTTTTTCAATGCTATTATCTTATCTACCTGTTCATGAACATCAGGATCATACTGTTCTTCAATTCATTTCACTCCTTTCTAAATACAAACAAAATAACTAACTAGAAAATGCATTTCCTGCAGAAAATGCGTTGGAATGCTGAAAGCTGAAATCAATCACACAGCATTGCTGAATGTGTGGAAGTTTGAAATTGCTTTCCTGAAAAAGGCCAAAAGCCAAGAATTGCACTGCTGAAAAACTTGGTAGTTGAATTGTAAAACTGGCAGAGATGGAAGCTGAACTGCATCACCAAAAGAAGCAAAGAGCTGAAATACAATGAAGAAAAATCTGGAAGCTGAACTGTTAAACTGTAGAAGTGGTACTAATAGTAGTTCAATCAGGAGAGACTTCAATACAATTGAACAATAATATATGTATAAGAATGATAGTACAAAGTCTTTGGCTATTGGACTCCATGGCCAAGCCGTATATCGGAGGGGCCCAACGCTGATATCAGCGAAGCACAATCCCCAAAAAGAGAATTATTTTATATAGATATATAAAATAAATACTTTACCTACTGCCGCAGAACTCCTATGCAGAAACAGAAGATTAGTCATGAGAGCAAGGTTACGGGTTCAGATTGCACAAATTTAAGTTAAGCCAGAGTTAAGAGTGGTCAAGTAATCCATAGCAAAGGATAGGGCAGGGTCTAGATAGACCGCAGACAAGCATAGGGGAATCTCGACGGTCCGCAGAACAGGATACAGCAGGTCTAGATAGACCACAGTAAAGTCTGATGGGATCTCAACAGATCACCGAATTGATAGTGGGGGTCTTGACAGACCGCAGGAAAGGATAGGGAGGGTCTCGCTAGACCACAGAACAGAATAGGATTGGTTCAAGTAAGAACGCAGCTCAGGACACTAGGGGGTCATGTCAGACCGCAGCACAGGACAGGTGAGGGTCAAGTAAGATCGCAGAACAGGACATTTGTGGTCAATTGAGAGGACAGGATAGGGTAGAGGTAGACCAGAGTGATATAGTAAGAGTCCCCAGAGAAGGGGAAAGGAGATGTTTGACCAGAATTTAAGAAACGCGGTCCCTCTAGACCAGGTCAATACCGACCAGCTGAAGTAGCAGCCCCTATTCTAAACGAATGACCCGAGTATTGCTGAGGAGATAAGTTGCTTCTAGTGAGGAGTAACTCGAAATGAGAGTTAAACCAGGATTTACATAACGGGAGATTCCCAGGGGTAAGGAATAACGGAGAATTAGAGGAAGTGATGGGTCTTAAGTAGGTAATTAACCATAGATTTAAAAGGGCAAAAAGGGGAGTCTGTACGAGCCACTATGACTGTGCACACGCCTCCACATTTGGAGTGTTTCAGCTGTAAACTATAATGGTTAGGATGAAAAGCCAGATCGGAAAAAGTGATGTCTCTATCCGGGTTAAAGGATTTGGAAGAGGTAGTGAACTCGCCACATCTGAGGAAAGCATAGAAAGCCATTAAAAATACAGAATCAAGTAAAGCATCCACATAAGGGGAAAAAACTCCAACTCGGAGTACTGTCAGCTTACTGTGCAGCAGAGTCAGAGTAATAGGCTGTCGGTGGTCAGGAACTGGAGGCTAAGCTTCAGTAATGCCTTTCAACAGTAATTTGATGGCTGAAATAGAAAAAAAACTTGGGGAAGCAGGTTCATAACACCTCATATTAAATTGAATGCCAGAAATCAAACTGCGGATATATGGAGGTTTGAAATGCCGAACATCAGTGCAGTAGCAAATGAAAGCACACACAGTATTAATGAGAACCGGTTTAAGAGGCATGCCAACAGAAACACAAAACAAAGCAAAAGTACTCCAAGCAAAATCATAAGTTCTGACAGTGGAAACTGCTAAACCCTTCCTCATATACATTTTGGCTGACTCCATATATTTTCCCATGAGGCTTTGCTCTAAGAAAGCATCAGGGCTTGACAAGGGGGAACTGTAATGGAGACTGGATTGGCCTCTGGACAGATGCTCCGGAAAGTCTGGAATTTGAAATGGGAAAGTGAATCAGCGAGTGAGTTATAATGACCGGGAACGTGACAGGCTGTGATAATGAAGTTATTTGCTATGGCTGACCACGTGATGCTCCTCATGAAAGGCATGGTATCTTTGGAGGAGGAGCGTCATCTGTTGATGATCGACAACAGCTTGATTATCACACATCACAGAGATGCGCTTGCATTTCCAGTGCCTACCCCAGACAAAGCAGGCCACGGCCATGGGGTAAATCTCATACAGAGCGGAGGACTGTTCGAACTGAGAAAACGAGGGCGGCCAGTGGCTAGCAAACCACTCGCCTTGATAGAATCCCCCAAAACCCACGGATGGCGCGGCATCTGTATAAAACTTCAGCGAATCAGAGGAATAGACCCGATCGTTGTAAAATAATGTTACACCATTCCATTGTTCCAGTAGAAGAGACCAAAACCGTAGGTCCGAGCGGCACCTGTCATCGAGAGCGATTACATTGTGTAAATTGGACACGGAGGACGCCAAGTCCAGCAAGCGGGATATGAAAGACCGTCCCTGGGGAATGACGATGGCCGAGGAGGGAAAGTAACTGCTGTTTGGTTATGTTCTCCGCAGCGCAATATGATTTAGAAATCTCACGGATGCGCTCTAACTGCGCGTTTGGGAGAGACGCTTTCATCTCTACTGAATCTAGTGTGATGCCCAGGAACTCCAGACGTGTGTCTGGACCCATGGTTTTCTCGTCTGCCAGAGGAATACCGAGGGAGCGGAAACAATGTTTCAGATTAAGCAGCGATGAACCTGAGTTGTCATGCGGGGCATCTACCAACAGAAAATCATCCAGCAAGTGAAGGACTGAGGGGACCTTAACTTTATTAAGCAGGATCCAGCAAAGTGCTTCGGAAACTTGGTTGAATATATATGGGCTGCTCCGGCACCCAAAAGTCAAGCACACCCCGAAATAAAATTTGGAATCCCACCTGATTCCGAAGAGATGCCACTGTGACGGATGAATAGGCACTATTTTAAATGCATCTGTAATGTCTGCTTTAGAAAGCCAAGCTCCTTGCCCAGCTAGCTTTATTAATTGAATGGCATTGTTGACAGAGGCGTAGTGAAGGGAAAACAACTCGGAAGGGATGAGACTGTTAATGCTTGAAACTGAGCCTGAGCGGGGAGCGGACAGATTGAAAATTAATATTTTCTTTCCTGAGTATTTACCTGTGGCTACGCCAACTGGACTGGTGCGAAACACAGGGAATGGAGAGGACTTGAAAGGGCCGATGACGTATTTCTTATTAACCTCTTTCTCGAGCAGCTGAAACACCACACCTGGATCGTTTACCGCTGATTGCAAATTTTTAGCCATGTACGTTTCGGTAGGCAGTGTGAGTACTCCGACCCGAAAACCCTGAGTCAAACCTGTGAGAAGATAGTCTACAAATACAGAGTCAGGATGAGAGAAGAGTTCTAATGCAAGTGCCCGGACATTTATTGGTGTAGAGGGATGCTGTGCTAAAATGTCTTTGAACCACACTGTTTCCCCGGCCGTGGCGGGATCCTGGACATGCGCCAGGGGCATACCGACCGGGGATGGGCGTCCTTGCAGTAGCTGCAGATGTGGAGGAAATTACAGTTGGGGTATGTACACACGTTTTCGTTAAAGTTGTTACAAATTTGACCGTGATATGAATGAAGAACCTCGCGCCTGCGGCTATCAGTATGGCGCTGGGGCAGAAAGGCTTGAGAATGAGTCATAGCGGGCCCGGGGGGAGGAGGCTGGAACGCCGCAGCAGGGCACAGTGGGGCTGTGTGGCCCGAAATCCCGCAGGAATTACAGAACATGACTTGAGTGCCACCTGCGACCATGAGCAATAACTCTGTGTCCAGAACGGACCAGTTCAGGAGGGAATTGTATTGCATTAGGTAAAGGGCGGCTTTGCTGGAGAAAGCTTTATGGTACTGGTACCCATATTTCAGGTGAAGATCGCCGATTAAAGCCATGTAGCTGTCTAGCTCCTGTCTTCTCTCCAGTGCAAATCACATCACGGTATACGCCGTAAGCAACTAGGAACTGCCCGATCGATAGATCTCTGTTTAACCATGGATCTGCCGACTTAAACATGGCTGAGATGTTACCACCGGAGGCTATGCTTTTATCACACTCAGGGGATGGCAAGATGATGCTGACCAGATTGATGTTTTTACCTTGCAGGATTTTCGACCTAAGACGCCTAGATATGTTAGCTGCTTGTGGGATGTACGGCCTACCCAGTGGAGGAGCGGGGATTGCAGATGCCAGAGAATGTTGGGCGACTTCCAGTGAAGTGGATGTGGAAGCCTGAGCTTCCATTAAGCCTGTTTGCCGCATGGAGGCCTGGGTGGCGGCTGAGGTGGATGATGTAGTTGTCGCTTTTTCCAGGGATTGGAGGCGTGCATCGATGGTCTGGATCGCGCTAACCAGAGACTGTAGGGTGGAGATGACGGCGTTGTCAGCATTAGATGGACCTGGAGTAGCTGGTGGAGAAGGATTAAGGCCAGCGACGTACTTCCTCTTCGCCCGCGGAGCTTGTGATGAGCCGGATTTCTTCGCCTTTTTATGCCTGGTCACGGGTGCCGGGGAGGGATTGGCTAACGGCAACCATGGTCGAAACTGGTTGGTTAACTTTACGTGAACGCCCCTCAATCACCTGATAGAGTATACACTGTGACAGAGTGAAGGATTATATGAGTGTAAAGCTAGTCTACCTGACTGAACTTTCGCTAAGCTTCATAAGAAGTAGTCATAACAAGAGTAGTAGTTTTAGAAGCTGAAGTTATAGTAATAGTAGCAGTAGTAGTATCAGTAGCAGCAGTAGTGGTTTAGTAGAAAAAACTGTTTAATCAGCAATAGTAGTAGAAGAATAAGTAGTAGTAGTAATAGTAGTAGTAGTAGTAATAATAGTAGTAGTAGTAGTAGTAGTAGTAGTTGTAGTAAAAGTAGTAGTAGTAATAGTAATAGTAATAGTAGTAGTATTAGTAGTAGTAGTAATAATAATAGTAGTAGTAGTAGTAGTAGTAGTAGTAGTAGTAGTAGTATTAATAGTAGTAGTGCTGAGTCACTGTTGGCCATAACTGGTGATAATACAGGGAAGGTTCTACCTTAACAAGATTCTCTCAACTGTAAATTGTATTTATTTATTATCTTCATTTTGAGAATCCCAAGACTCTTCTGAAGACCTAGACATGTAATTTGTGTGGATAGTGTTAAAAATGAAATTGGGGCTGTATGAATTCAATTGAAATGAAATGAATTGAAGAAAACTAAAAATTAGAAATTATGTGTGAGAGATAGAGAAACAGATTAGAGAAAGAGAGAGTAAGAGAGAGGGAGAAAGAGAGTGAAAGAGAGAGAGAGACAGACAGACAGACAGTGAGAGAGACAGATAGATAGAGAGACAGACAGACAGACAGACAGACAGACAGACAGAAGTTATAACAATTCCTCTGCCTGAATATCTCCAAGTCATGTGTATGTACGTGCGTGTGTCATCGTCTCTGTGTGTGTCAAACTGCACTAATTAGCTCACCTGCTAGCATCAAAGGTTACCATAGCAATATGACTTCAAAGAGATTCACAGGTACATAGGCTTTACATGGAGTTAAAGCTGAGGCGCACCTCTCAAACTACTACTGATACTCCTAAAACCTTAGCTCCGTTTTCACTAAATACCAGACCATGAGAAGCAGAACTACTTGATGAACAAGAATATGTAAAAAGTGTGTCTGTAGTGTTAAAAATGTGGCTATGGTGGCAATTTAATCTTTTTGGAGTCTGAATTAACATGGGTCTCTATGGAGTAGATAGCTGGACTTTCTCTCACTTTCAGGCTGCTGTGACCAAATGTGTAAGTCTGTTGGATTCCATAGTGTTATGGCTACGACTAGGATGAGTTTATCTACAATTTGACCAAAAAAATGAAAATTGTGGGAATTCTGGCAACTTTAAAATATTTTTTTCACAAGATTCCGGAGCTCCCTCCACTCTGGCGATGACATCACGCGCTCTAAACTATGCAATACACACCCATTATAAACTAAGAAAAGGTCTGAAACAAGCATAAAACATAAGTGTGATTATTCAAAAAACTGTACTAGATATTAAAAAGCTGAATCATACCTTCATAGTTCAATGTTTTGTGGACATTTGAGAGTTTAAATGGTGTATCTAGCTAAAGGTATGGGGAAACAGAAAGCTTTCAAAGTTGAAGAAGTTTGAGAAGATTTGAGGATTTGAGGAGGGAACCATTATATGAAAACTATGAATATTGCTTAATATTTAAAAAAGCATAAGAGGTAGAAATGAAAAAAGTCATAGCAGGAATGTCCTGAAAGAGCTGAATAATTTGATAGTAGAACGGTTTCTGTAGCTGAAAGTATGCAGAACTAGTTAGATGCCAATCTTTTTTTAAACAAAACACGATGTCAATATATTACTGTTTTCCCCTTTTTCATGGCTTTGAAAGTTCGAAGGAAGCAGAATGGTGCTGCTGCTAATCATATCCAATAATAAAGAGGCAGGCATGCTGTCAACTGAGAGATGGAGTGATTGGATAAAACCAGATACGTGACCTACATGCTGTCATTGACTTTAAAACCTCAGTTTACATAAGGCTTGATCAGTACTGTAAATACATTTACTTTACATACTTCAGTAGCTCTAACTGGAGATACCTTAAATGCAGGCCACCAATTTTACATGCCATAGTCAATTAAGTCATTATGAGGATTACTACATAATCTATAAAAACAGGCAATACTGCTATTGGCTAGAGTACTCATGTAAGTAAACATTTTGCTTACTTACTAACTTAATCCTTGGATGGGACAAAAGGCTGCAGCAATCTTCTGCAACTGAAGCCTGTCTATAACCACAGCCTTTGCCCAGTCCCACGAGAGACCCATCTCCCTCGGCTCCAACTGTTCTTCATCACGGTAATTTTGGTAGTCCTATTTCGCTTCCCCATTGGTTTCCATCTGATGGCAACGGGTATTTATTCTGTTTGCATCTTCAATACCTATCGAAGCCAACATCATTTCTGTGGCTTAATTTATTTTGCTTTGTTGTTGCAGCCATTGACCTTATACAGGTTCTCGTTTAAAATTGTTTTAGGCCAATGCTATAGATATTCTGTATTCTGCGGAGGCAGGTGTTGTGGAATGCATTGGTATGTCTCGCTTAATTTTGGTAGAGCCTGATCTTTGTGGACTAAAGGCCCTTCAACGTTTTTTAATCATGGCTTTGATGTCTTCCTTGGCTCCATTGTCATGTCATTGTTGATAATGCGCCACTACATAGATCATAATTGGAGGTGTTGGTATATTTACACACATCACCTGGATTTTCTTTGTCTTTATGTAGACCTGTCTGTTTGGCATACATGTAAAGTTAGTCTGACTTTTTGTGTAGGTGTTGGTGGTTGGATGAGAGGAGAGCCAGGGTGTCAGCGAAAATTGAAGTCCTCGGTGGGAGAATAGAATCCACCGGATTCCCTGAGAACAGCCAGATTTAGTTTGGTGCATGATCCAGTGAAGGAGTGTGATAAAGAGGACCAGCCTCACAAAATACCTCAATAAATAAGACTGATAGAGAACTATCAAGGATCACATGGCACTCAAAATATTCATAGAACTTATCAAAAGATGTATTATCTGGGAATATTTCATAGGCTCCAAGGATCTTCCATGGGCTTTCACGGTGAACATTATCGAATGCTTTCTTAAAGTCAATGAAGTTGATGCAAAGAGACGCATTCCACTCCACTCTTTGTTCAAGGATGTGTAGTAGGGCAAATATCTGCTCTATACATCCTCTTCCACTACCGAGACAGGATTTACTTGTTGTCTGGAATCGTCATCCAGACCGCTATCAATCTTTTTCAGGAGTATCATGCAGAAAATTGTGTTTACCTCGCTAATCAGAGTGTTTACCTCCCTAATCATCACAGCCACTGAGATTACCTTTCTTTGGCACTTAGCTAATGAGGCCTTTTCTCCAGTCCTATGGTAATGTGTTTCTTTTCCAGAACATGGAGAAAAGATGTCAGCTTTTAGCAGCTCTGCTGGTATGGAGTAAATCCTCGCTGCTTGCCACTTTCCATGACCTTGATGACTGCTCGGACCTCTGTCTTATATGGTGGGCTGACGCCAATGCACTGACCAATTTATGTATAGGTAAGTATTAAGCTCATCCTACAATATGTAGCGGTTATTAATAACTAAGTTAAAATTAAAATATGGCTCACGTTACCTCTGATAGAGGAAAATAATAAAAATAAAGTCAATAATTTGGTAACAAATTATCCAGTCTCCATATCTCAGGTGTAAGTCCTGATTTCAGTGACCTCATAGTTCCCACTTTGAATCAATATGACAAACAACGATTTGGCGATAAATGAGTAATTTATTTCTAAAGGGATTAAATGAATGGATGACAAGATTAATAATTAAACAAGAATACAAATCAGGAATTAATTGATTTAAAAATAAACAGGCAATATCATATCAGATAGTGAAGAAAAGTTTTGGTCTCATCTTTCTCCTATCCCTACTCTACCCGATCAATCTAAATTATTATTTCTCAGAGCTTTTATATAACCGACACCAACCCTTGTTCATTTTAAAGTTGATTGTTCCAACTGTGAGTAGCGGTGTCCCGATGACTTTGCAGGGGTTCAGCCAGCTGTTTCGGCGGTCCTCTGAGTTGGCTCATGTCCCTCCGAATGGAAGTTATTCCCGTCGATGACGCGAAGGATGCCGATTTGAGGGCTCTCAGGAGTGATGGTTTCTCAGCGGTTGCTTCAGCGGTCCTAGTAGTCTCAGCTCTGCCGGCGGACCTTTGGTTCCGTCGGAATTCTTCGTGTCTTGCTTCAAGGCGGGCAATGGATCCGGTTCGGTGTTTGGAGAGGGGATATTGCTCTGGATAGTTTGATAACTTAGGCTACTCGTTGATATACTCAAACTAATCTCGTTTGGCCTAAACGATAATAATTAAAGTTGATATCTCACGAGGTCAACAGACGTACACTAAAACAAAATAAGGCTTGCTTAAAAAGAATAATTATAAGATGCTCAAAGGATTTTTGAGGAGAAAAAGTACTGACAAAAACTGCTGTTCTAAAATACAAATAACGGGAGCGTGTATAAGCTCCTTAACACTTAACAAGACAGACAACCAACACGGACAAAAACGGGGAGGATAAGAGGACGAATAAAAGAAAATCTCCCGGTTTTATCTATTCAGGATAGGTGTCACGTCGCAAGGTGTGGCTTGATTTTATGGCTTTGTTTTTGCCAAGATTTCGGATTCCTTTGTTTCCTAGTTTCGGTGTGTTCTGGTTTGGTAACTTAACTAATCTAACATTTTAAACAAATAACCCACATACTTTTCGTCACTATGAGCTTAATAAACCTTACACACTTGTATGGATACAGAAATGGAATTTCAGTTACATACACTTAATATACAGAATGTAACAGAGGTTATGCAGGTCAGACATGTGTTATCACCAATTGACCACTGGGTGGCAGTATGGTGACATGATATCAAAGGATGGTCTCATGATAAGTCCGGGTTAAAAACATGAAATGTTTAACTCTGTTTCCCACTCTAGAAACACAGGACAAAGACTTATTTTCTTGAGCTCAATTGTGACATACTTTGATTGGAGTTATTGAATATTTTAAAGATTTATACAATGTTGTACAGGCTGTCAGAATTGACGCCTTTTCGGCTGAAGGTGTATCTTTACTGTCTGAGGATGTGGGGGTCTCTGAGAAAGGTTATTGGGATTCCTTTGAGGAGGTGATAAGTGAGAGAAGAGAGGGGGAGAAGAATGTTTTGGGGGAACAAATGGAGGAGCCTCCATTTGTTAGTTATGCCAGAGGTGTCCAGCCTCGCTACAAATCATTTGTTCCTCTGCTGATGCTACTAATTTTCCAGATTTATCTTTGATGGGTTATTGCTCTTATCAGAGAGGCGACTTTTGGTGATATATACTGTGCTTGGTTCACCTCTTGCTGCAGCCTGTTAGGCCTTCCAAGCTGTTTTTTAAACAAAGTATCTCTTATCTCTACAGGTCCAACTCTTTGTTTTCAATGTTATGCTCTTTGTGTGTTTGCTATACCAGCCGGCTCAACTATTTAAAAGACATATCAAGCTCAAGGTTCAAGCTTTATTGTTATTTCACAATACAGGACTGCTCTATCTAATGCCGTTGTGAACTTGGGTTATTTCAAACATTTCTGAAATGTGTAAACTGGATTACCTTAATCAGAAAACTTTAAAAAAAGAATCCAAAAGTGTATACAGTCATGCATTGAAATAATTAGCGTCATGCTCCATAATGACGATGTATTGGTGGTCATTATGGTCAAAACTTCAATACCTAGTAAACTATACATGTATATGACACATCCTAGGGAACGTTCACAATGAAATTGTTTCCAAGATGTGGAATAACGTGACAGGTCTGCACTACCCTGACCTCAACCTCATCTAACGTCTTTGGGTTGACCTGGAATGCCGACTGCAAGCCAGGCCTTATCACTCAATTTCAGTGTTGGAATAACTAATTTGCTGAATGGGAGCTTATTTCTGCAGCCAGGTTCCAACATCTGGGGGAAAGCCTGAAACCAGAGGAGTGGAGGCTGTTATAGCAGATCAATATAATAATTTTAATCAAATGTTCCAAAGTAAAGTGGTTATTATTAGCTGTACTTTTAGTTTGAATTGAGTATTACTGCTCCAAACACTTTTAAGAACACACAATGTTCTTGAACTCTGAAAATGTGTTAAATACATGTCCTCTCTTATAAAACTAACACATTCATGTGAAGTTGCAAACAGTTTTCTTCATTTTGACTGCCTTTGCTAGCACATTGCCGCATATCTTTGAATGTTACTGTCACTTGTCGATCTATGGGATAGTATGATACCATTGGCAGGAATGTGTATAACGTCACTCACATGCATGTGCGCATGCGTCCTTATGCATGACATAGACAAAACTCAGACTCACTCATAGTAAAACAGCCCCATTAGGCTAGAGGAGGTCAACACCCCACAGGAACCTTTAAGTACAACATTGTATTGGTACTGAAGCTTTGCACTGATTTACACTTCTGGACTCAACTATTAAAACACAATCTTTTTATAAGATGACTTAATCATGAATACCTTAATCTGGAAACTCCTTGTACTGAATTGTTTCTGTGTAAATGTACTTTAACTATGGCATTAACCTCAAAACGTAACCTAAAATCTGAAAAAAAGAACCTTTCTTATATGGATATTCCAGATTTCAGATCACTGCTGAAAGTTGGGAACAAACAGATAATTACAGTGCTTGTTGGCCATCACGTCCACATGGGATCTTATCCATTTGTGTGTTCCCTTACAAGCCTTTCTTCATCCTGCCTCTCCTGAGTCCTCCCTCTGTTCTCTTGGACATGGCCGACCTGCAGACATGCTCCTACTGCTGATGTGCCCTTGGAGTGTGGCAAAAGATTACAGCCATTACCACTTTGCCTTGAAGGCCTTTGCTTTTTCATCCCCTTTTTCTCTTTCTCTGTATCTTATTCCTCCCATCTCATCTCTCCCATCGAGAGTTGCCGTAATATGAAACTGTAACTGAATTCCAAATGAATCCCAAGTCGTGGTGAAATAAAAATGTATATGTTGAATACTAAGCTCTGCATTAAAGCACAACGATAATGGCGTGTTTTTTAATGGTGGTCCCCCTACCCCTGTGATTCCCCCTCAACCACAACCACTCTCTTTCCTTTAATCTTACATTGACCTGGAGCTAAAATGCTTTCTAACCACAGTGAACTCTATGGTAATACCAAAGTATTTATCATTTTTCTAAATGACACGGCCCCTTGCGTTTTACTGGCTTCATTGTTGAAGAAGTGACAGCCATTGGAACTACAAACACTGACAACATTTCTGAAGACTTACTGGGCATTAAGACTAAAATAGATTTGACGACATTAATGCAAGCTGGTGGGTACATGTAGCTTCAGTCTTTTCAATGTAGCATAGCAATACTATGATCAACGATATTCCAACTCTGCAATGTTCTCATGGCAACAGTCATGTTAGATTAACACAATTCCATATACATATACACATATGATATGTGTTCTTGCTCGTATTTGATGATTAGGGAGTTGGCACTGGATGACGTCACATTGCATCGTGGACAGTTATGGCAATCATTTATTTACTGAATGATCTTACGTTTTTTTGCCCAGTATTGCCAAAGGTAAAAATGTGGTAAAACTTGCTTATCATCCAACGGTGTTTCTTATTCTTTCATCTCATAGTAGTGATTTATCATTGTGATCCAAACATGATCAACGCAAATATTTTTAAATGTATGATTGGACAATTAAATAAACTACATTGCAAGCCAAGCTCTCTCCAAAATGCATTATACACAACATTATTCACCATGAATTCGTTCTTTTTAATAACACCACTCATCAAAACATTTTCATCACACAATGGTCTAGTTAGAGAACGTTGTAACAGCTCACACGACTCACTAGTTCAACTAGGTTGTAGTGGTCTCCCTTTTCTCCACCTCACTACATAAAAGACGCGCTGCACCAGTATTGTCACTGAACGTTGGCATCTGGCATGGTAATGGTAAATGGACTGTACTTGAATAGCGCTTTTCTAGTCTTCTGATCACTCAAAGCGCTTTTACATTACATATCGTTCACCCATTCACACCCATTCATACACTGATGACAGGGGCTACCATGCAAGGTGCCACCTGCCCATCAGGATCTACATCTAATCATTCACACCCATTCATACACCGGTGGCACAACCTTCGGGAGCAACTCGATGTTAAGTGTCTTGCCCAAGGACACATCGACATGGACCAATATGATTACTTTTCTATACTGGGCCGTTTACCCACAGTGCTAACGCTTGTGTGAACACGGCCTAACAATGCCTATCTCTCTTTCTCCTGCCCACACACCGCAGACGAGCTGAACGGAAGCTTAACTAGGGCAGATGTTCCATGACTAAAAGCCGCTATTGTTTATTATATAGATTTGAGTTCTGTGCATTCTCTTATAAAATGTAGTCTGAACAATGCTAGTGTATGATGATGACGTTAAGGGGATTTGGTTTATTTTCATGATATTGTGTGAAATGGATGACAGACAGAGTTGGCATCTTTCTAGCACTGCCTAAGGATCCCCTACAACTGATGTTTGGTAAGCTGCGGGGTCTCCTACACTCCCCCACATGGGCATAATAATACTTATTTGCCAACTGGTGGGAGGCATCTTACTCATCAGCAGCACCGCCACAGGTTGCTCCACCTGGACCCATCACTCAGGATACTCAAGGACACAAAGCTCTTTGGTTACTGTGACACTCATTCTCAAGCTGATTCTCCATTTCTCTGGATGATGTAGCAAGACATATAAAAATGATGAAAACCAGGTTGTATCAGAAAAATAAACCATTATTTTGAATGAGTGTTTGTATAAAACACAAAACTTTCCCTATTTAGATCTCAAAGATATGGTGGCCCGGAGAGGCTGGACCACTGCAGCTTGAGACATCAAAAGAAAATGAAGAAAAACAGTTGTAAAAATGTGCTTCAAAAAACAAAAAACACAGCTTTTTGGCTTTTTGGAAAAACAACAGGGCCAATAAGGCACTTGGTGGCGGGATTAAGAATGTTGACAGCATCTCCCTGTGCAAGAGCTAGACAATAAGATATTTGCTGTTTTAAGCATCGTGTTCAACTCTAAAACCATCATTGGAGGGTCTTTCATAAAACAGGCTGAGTAAAGGTAGGTTAAGTGTAAGCCAATTCAAATTTACATGAAGAGTTAAACCTGGTTTAAGGAGTTCTTGTAAATTACTTTAAATACCTGAAACAGATGATGTGAAGCTGGGTCTGAAAACTAACCTGACTGAAATGAATCTTGTTTAAGGGATTAAATTGCATCTAGGCATAGTTTAGGCCTGATTCATTTTGACATGCTCTATGCAATGGATAACTAATCTGGTTGAGTGAAGTCGAAACATATAGCAGGTAGAGGTTTCAGGAAACAATGGCTAATAAAAAGCAGGTGTTCCAGCTGCTAGCTCAGTTGCCACAGTTGTGCTGATGATGTCACAGGCTATTGATCAGTTAGGTTTAGGGTAATATAACCCACCTCCCAACACAAAACAACCAACATGAACACAGGGTCAGTCTGAAAGTTAAGTTAAAAGAAATGGCAATTGAGACGGATCTGTTCTTTTGGCAAAATAATAAACAATTAGATAAGTTAGAGCCCCTATATAGGAATGATAAAAACCCATATGCCCAGCTTGCAAAATACCTAGTGGCAATCTCCCACGATCGACGCCCCAACCTGGTGCTGCTTTCCCAAAGTTCTGTCTGAAGCGCTGATGCTTTTCAGCAACCAAAAAAGATTTTGGTTGCTGTGGATATTTTGTTTCTCTGTGTAAAAGTGAACTCTTTAATCTTAATGTGCCTCCAAAATCATGGAGAATCCATTCAAAGCCACAGAAAATATGTACATATTTGCATACATCTACATGTTTGTGTTTCTCTTTTGAGAAAGTTGAACTCCATACCATGGCCTTTACTCCGGGAACATGATTCCTCTTTCTTATTAGCCCTCCCTTCCTCTCATCCTTCTGTGAATGTATTAATGCATTACCACTCCATTAGAGTTGCATTAGGGTGATAAATTGACTGCTATTTTTTTCTCAAGACAACCTCCACCCCTTTTGATGGTGCTGCCTGATCTGGATCACTGGGGGAAGAAAAAGGGGGGTCGGTGTGTGGAGGCCTGTCAGTGTCCCACGTTGGTGATGGTTGTGAGTGATACTGTACAGCTGCTATTACGAAGCCCTTTATCCACTGGATGTGTGCTGTTTCCCAGTGTGGTGCAGGAGCCTCCTCACCCCCTGCCTCTTCTCAACACGTCCTGATTTCCTCAGACATTGCAATCAATCTGTCTCCCTGTGAAGCATGATTAGATGGTGCATATGTACGGCACCTGAGCGGCTTTGCCTACACTCGAAGGTTTTTTTCTTTTACATTGGAATGGATGGAGAGAACCCAGCAAAGATTTCCCTGGGAGCAGCTCAATGCTGCATGCTGTGAAACTGGGACCTAAATACCTTTGTGGCACCAAGGATGCTTTAACCTCGTCAGTTCTTTACTTCCCTTCAAGTTCCCCCTTTTCAAGCACTAATAAACATTTTAAATAATCTTTAACAATATGACAGATATGTCTTCTCTGACCCAGCACTTCTAAAGCTGTGTGATACTATAATCCTTAAGATTTTCATAAAACCAAACCTTTTTTATTCTATTTATGGCAATAGCCATTCAATGTATTTACATTCAGTAATGACCTTTCAAGAGACCTCTGGTAGTTTTCAATTCCAGATTGATTCCAACTGATTCAAATTGGCTTCAGATGCACCAAAGATCCATTTAAACAATGTGTGTATGTAATCCAGCAATACTGGTTTTGGTACTTTTATGGTGAAGCAGTCAAACTAATGAGGGTATGTATGTGATTAAATTGCTGTTTTTGTGGTTGACAAATCTGTGAAGGCGGCAGATTGAATGCAGCCCTCTTTAAGTGTTTAGCGGACATAGAAAAAAACCAGGCAGATGATTGATGTCTGTCACACAGCACTGGTGCCTGTTGCAGTTTACACTACCTGAAACATTGAAATGGAGGTTAGGTTTTCTTTTCTGTTCTAAAGAGGAGTTGATTCAATTTCATGGTAATTTTGGGGAATAAAGGATGAAGAAATCACCTGTGGGCCTAAAAGGGGGGCAGTGTTGCACTATGTGGGATAATACCGAATATTATAATAAAAAAAAGAATGGTCAAAATTGACGGCACATATATGTTCAGATGACATCACTGATATCCTAAGCGTTATATTCTCGCATTGGACAAAGATCCTCAAGAGACAATAATAAAAGTGTTTTCACAGGCTGAGTGAACCCCTAGTGTTGAGTGAATGGGTCTTCAAGTTTAAAATGTATCAAATGCTTGTTAGCAGAGATAGTGTATTGAACAAACATTTTATGGTCTCCTGCAGGCTGGGAAATTATGTGACCTTTGTTGCTCGGGGAAGCTTTTCAAAACCTAGTTGGACCGCCTCACTAATACTTGGGCACCAAGTAAAAATCAAGATAGCTTTTCTTAGCTCCAATAAAGTGTCACAGTCACACCTGTTCACTCTTCCTGCACTCTGTTTTCTCTCAGCTCACAGCCAAGCCCCCTCTCTCTCACCACACTCTCCCTCACTCACCTAATCAGCCTCATGCAGTGCACCTGTCTGCCACACCCACCTCGTCAGCACAAGCTCTCTCACCTGCTCACTTAGTATTTAAACCCCGTTCTCACACACACTCACTGCCAGATCGTTCTCCGCATTCATGCCAGACCTTCCAGCGTTTTTCCCCGGACTGATTTCACGTTGCCGACCCTGCCTGTTTGGACTTATCCACCTCATCTCTGCCCCGGTAAACGACGTGGATAATGGAACGCTACAAGAAAGTATAATTAGTCGATTGTTGTCTTAAACAGGCCCTATTATGCTATTTTCCGGGTGCATATTTTTATCTCAAGTTACAGTTACAACATGTTTACATGCGTTAATGCTCATAATCCTCCTTGTTTTTCTCATCCTGGCTGTCCTGCAGCACCTCTTCTCACCCCTCTCTGAAATGCTTCGTTATAGTGCTTGCTCCTATCTCCAGAAAGCAAAGTCTACCCTGATTGGTCACCTAGCCCGCTCTGTTATGAATGGTCAACGTATCCCATGCATCTGAAATGTCCCGCCCCTTACAAACAGAATTCAGCCCTGTCTTCCAGAGAGCTTCAAAACACTGTTGAAGCTGTCCTCGATGGAATGCAGTGAACACAACATTAAGTTTTCGTTGTACTGCTCTGGCAAAGTGTTAAAAAGGAAATGTAGCCACTTTTTCTTCATTTCATCTGCCTTTGGAAGTCCAAACATAGGACATTTCCTCTCGCAGAGCAGAGCACAGCTACTTCTCGACATGACGGCCACAAAAAAAAGAAAACTCTTCCTCTGGTTTGATTGAGGGCGGACCAAACTAGCCAGAGAGTTTTACGTCACTTCCGTAACATTATGACCTCATAAAGTTACGGAAGTGAAGGAGAGAATTCATTTGAGCCGTTTCAGGCAGCTCAGGAGCAGTGTTTCTGAGGGGGTGGGTAACTCCTGTTTGGCGTGGACTTCAGGTTTTACACTCTACGGACCTTGGAGTGAAAAAGCATAATAGGGCCACTTTAATGATAATGATTGATGATGTGTATGATATTGTTGGATAAAGTATAGGGAGATCTTTTTTTCAGATAATGGGGCATTGTGGAAAGAGGCAGGAATGGGTTGTAAAACAGATGCAGGAAACAATCAAAAGATTGGGACAGTGGTCATTTACATTTTCTGTTGAGAAAACAAATGTCTTTCTTTACAAGAAAGAAAATTGGTTGAGATCAGTGTCATTTATATGGCAAGGAGATAGAAAGGATAGACTCTAGACATTTTTAAGAGTGGGGTTTGATGCCAGGTTCACCTTGAATGTACATGATAAAATGGTAAATAAGTGTAAAAAGGTTTTCAATGTGATGAAATGCTTGGTGGGAACAGAGTAGGGAGCAGAGAGGACTTCTTTGAAAACTATACATATGGGTTGATAAGATCAGTTCTAGGCTATGGATGTGTGGCATATAGGTCAGCCTCGAAAACCTTGTTAGGAAAACTGGATGTAATACAAGCACAAGCATTACGGATATGTAGTGTGGCTTTAAAACAAGATCTGTGCTTCCACTGCAGGTGGGAATGGGGGAAATGCCATTGGAGTTGAGAAGACGGCTGATTATGATGACATATTGGGTCAATTTGAGAGGACATAATAACTATCCCACAATAAGTGCTATTGAGCCATGCTGGGAACATGGAACATGGGAACATCCTTATTAGAAATTATCAATCTGTCTTTACTGACGGGCCATGTACCACAGGCCTTCAAACTAGCTGTAATTAAACCTCTTCTTAAGAAACCTACTCTAGATCCAGAGGTGTTGGCTAACTATAGACCTATATCTAACCTTCCGTTCCTCTCTAAGATCCTTGAGAAAGCAGTAGCAAATCAGCTCTGTGACTTTATGCATAACAATAGTTTATTTGAGGATTTTCAGTCAGGATTTAGAGTGAATCATAGCACAGAGACGGCACTGGTGAAAATTACCAATGACCTTCTAATAGCTTCAGACAAAGGACTTGTCTCTGTACTTGTATTGCTAGACCTTAGTGCTGCATTTGATACCATTGATCACCAAATCCTATTACAGAGATTGGAGCATCTTATAGGCATTAAAGGAACCGCACTTAGCTGGTTTAAGTCGTATTTATCAGACCGATCTCAGTTTGTATATGTAAACAATGAAAGCTCGATGAAAACCAGGGTTAGTCACGGAGTTCCACAGGGGTCTGTTCTTGGACCTATTTTATTTACCTTATATATGCTTCCCTTGGGGAATATTATCAGAAAACACTCAGTAAACTTTCATTGTTATGCAGATGATACCCAGTTATATCTATCAATTAAGCCAGACGAAACTAACCAGTTCTCTAAACTTCAAGCATGTCTTACGGACATAAAAACCTGGATGACCTGTAACTTTTTAATGTTAAACTCTGAAAAAACAGAAGTTATCCTACTAGGCCCAGATCACCTTCGAATTCAATTATCTAACGATATAGTTTCTCTAGATGGCATTGCTCTAGCATCCAGCACTACCGTTAAGAACCTTGGAGTTATCTTTGACCAGGATCTGTCTTTTAACTCTTATATAAAACAGATCTCAAGGACAGCCTTTTTCATTTACGTAACATTGCGAAAATCAGGCAAATCCTGTCTCAAAGCGATGCAGAAAAACTAGTTCATGCATTTGTTACCTCTAGACTAGATTACTGTAACTCCTTATTATCAGGCTGCTCTAATAGGTCTCTTAGATCTTTACAGTTGATCCAGAATGCTGCAGCACGTGTTCTAACAAAAACTAAGAAAAGAGATCATATTACTCCAGTATTAGCTTCTCTGCACTGGCTCCCTGTTAAATCAAGAATAGAATTTAAAATTCTTTTACTTACCTACAAAGCTCTAACTGGTCAGGCACCGTCTTATCTTAAGGAACTTATAGTTCCATATTACCCAACTAGAGAGCTGCGCTCAATCAATGCAGGGTTACTTGTGGTTCCTAGAGTATATAAAAGTAGGATGGGAGCCAGAGCCTTCAGTTATCAGGCTCCTCTTCTGTGGAACCAGGTTCCAGTTTCAGTCCGGGGGCAGACACACTCACCACTTTCAAGAGCAGGCTTAAGACCTTCCTTTTTGATAGCGCTTATAGTTAGGGCTGGTTCAGGTTCGCCTTGGTCCAGCCCCTAGATATGCTGCTATATGCCTAGACAGCCGGGGACTACCTAGGATACGCTGAGCTCCTCTCTCCTCTTCTCTCCCTCCTTCTTTATGTATTAATCTCCTATTTATGCACATTACTGATTTTGCTTCTTCCCCGGAGTTCTTGTGCTTTCTCGCCTCGGAGGTTCCCAGGAATCGGGGTTATATTTGGACTGTCATCGTGCCACCTACTGAGGCCCTGCTGACACCCACTACTACTACCACTATCATTATTAGTCACATTACTATTATTATTGCCTGTACTATTACGCTTATTGACTTGCTTGTACCCTGGAGTCTTTGTGCTTTCTCGCTTCGCAGGCTTCTATAAATCGTGGCTGTACCTGGACCGTGGACGTGCATCCTGCTACGGCCCTGCTGACACCGACTGCTAACACCATTATTATTATTACTAGTCACATTACTATTACTATTACCTGTACCATTAAGCATTTTAGCTTTACTTCCACCCTGAAGCCCTTTTGCTTTCTTGTTCTGCAGGTTTCCATGAATCGTTGTGGTACCTGGACCGTAGTCGTGCCTCCTGCTGTGAGCCGACTGACACCCACTGCTACTTCGATTATTATTATTAGTCACATTACTATCCCTATTTTCATGGCTATAATTCTACTGTAATAATTGCTGCTGTTATTATAAGTAGTCTTATTATATGAATCATTTATGTCATATACATTGAATGTGTTGTATCTCTGTTATGCTGCTCATTCTGTACACATGACATCTATTGCATTCTGTCCATCCTGGGAGAAGGATCCCTCCTCTGTCGTTCTCCCATAGGTTTCTTCCTTTTTTCTCCCTGTTAAAGGGTTTTTTTAGGGGAGTTTTTCCTGTGCCGATGTGAGGGAAGGACAGAGGATGTCGCATGTGCACAGATTGTAAAGCCCTCTGAGGCAAATTTGTAATTTGTGATTCTGGGCTATACAAAATAAACTGAATTGAATTAAACTGAATTGAATGATAAAAGGCCAACTAAAAGGTTGGGTTGTTAAGAAGAAGGATAGTGAATTGGGTATACAGGATAGGAAACTCCAATTGTGTTTCTACAAGTTATTCCTCCTTGGTTATTGCCACAGCCAGAAATTGATCTAGGCCTCCTTGAACTGATAAGAGACGAACGTGGGGGAAACTATAAGATCTTCAAGTCCTACATCAGAAGGAATTACTACAGTTATTTACAGGTTTATACAGATGGCTCTATAGACCCTAAGACTGGTAGAACAGCAGCAGCAGTTGTAATCCCATCAGGCAAGAAAGAGTGGTAATATAATCAGATTCATGGGCAGTATTAATGAGTTTGACATTTTTTCCACTCCAGGAGTAAAGAGGATTTAATGTGTGAAATACTACAATCCCTGTTCAGAATTCATCAAATGCCTCTGTCTGTTCATTTTGTGTGCGTCCATGCCCATGTTGGAGTTGATGGGAATGAGAAGGCGGATAAAGTAGCAAAAAGGGCTTTACATTAATGTAAATAATAGTAAGTCAGAAGCTAAAGGGGTGATTAAGGGACAGATCCAAAAGATATGGCAGAACAAATAGAATAAAGAGAGTAATGGAAGATATCTTTTAAAAAATAAACCCTTGGTTGGGAATGCAGGATCTAGTGGATGAAATAGGAAAGAGGAGAGGACTCTAACAAGACTAAGGAATTGAGAGATTTGAGAGGAAAATATCAATAATGTACTAAAGAGAAGTTCTAGTGGCAAATGTTGAAAACCTCTTCTAGAGTATTTAGGGTCAACAAGTTTAATGAATATATATTTTTTTCTTTCATTAGTTTCCTTTTGTTTGGTTAATTATTTTGTTTTCTTTGCTTTGTTGTCGTATTAGAGAGTAGTCCACACTCCAGTAATGCACCCGAAAGCCACCAACCGCTATTAAAATCAAAGGAATAATAATCATAATGGTACCTCTCTGGGCTGCTGTGTAGTTTTGTTTGCTCCAGACATTTTCACACATCCACACATGCTAACATCTCTGATAACTGACTCCGTTCAAAGAGCTGTGTTATGCTGGAGATTTCTGTGTCAGAGTTTGGGTAGCCCTGTATACTAGGTGAGAAAATGGATGGTTTTTTCCCTGTTAGGTTTAAGAGCAGATTACCGTCTGAGTTTGTTGGGGGTTTTTGATAGTGTGGTGACGAAATTTGTTTAGTGTGCTGAAGAAATTGGTGAGCCATCATCTCGGGGGCACATCCTAGGCTGCAGGTGGGTTGCCAGTTTATGGTTGTCTGCAGGCTTAACTGCATAAGTACCCCCCACAAGTAGCAGCTGAAGACTAGGGGGGAGCTTACTTAGTTTTTGGTTAGGCAGTCAGAGGGTTCGGGACTGCAGTGATGTTATGGGCTGCTCTTGCTGTTAGCGTGTTGGGTTAATAGTTTATTTATGTAGGAATCAGGTTTGGTTTTGTGTGTTTGGGCACCTTTTGCTTTGCTGTTATGTCTTCGGTGGAGGAATTCTTAAGAATCGAAAGCATTATTGGAGCGCTGCTTGCCGCTGTCAGACCTAAAATGGATGCAGTTGGTCCAAGGCTGGAAGCATTTGATGTGTCTTTAGTGAGGGAGACAATAGTTTCTGGTGTTTCCTGTTAAAAGCATGATTTGCAGACTGTTAAGCTTCAGTTTAAAACCTATATATTACGTTTTTGTGATCATGGTCATGCTCTAGATGTTTACGGGTAATTCTGGACACAGTAATTAGGGCTCTACACAGCCTGTAAGGTATCTGGGTAGTTGGACCCAGTTACATTGCAGGTGTTTCACCCTTAAGACTACTGTTGCATGGTGTGCAGGAGGCTCTAATGTTTCATATGGTAAGGAAGTCGATAGTTGTATGAGGAGGGATGTGGTGAACTCTGAGTAGTTGTGTTTGTGCGGTGACATGCAAGTTGGTAGCTTGGCCTGTTACCTTTGGTAACATAGGCGCAGTTCATGGCTCAGTTGGTGTGAGCTTTGTAGTGGTTTTGGTTGCCTCTTTGTGCTGTGTGTCTGTCTGTCTGGTCTGGGCGTGCAATACAACTGGTCGGTATGAAGTCTGCTTTTGAAATTTGTATTTTGAAATCTGAATGTTAGAGCTCTCGGTATTCACAGGGGGAAAACACCATTTTTAAGGGTGTGTGTGTGTGACAAACCCACCTTTCCACTAGGGGTCTGTGTCCTGATTGTCGGCTCTTCTTTGTCTTGGAGGATGTTGATCAACTGATGAGCCACACCTGAGTCTGGTTGTGTTCCAGGTATTAAAGCTCAACACCTAAACATGGACCCACTCTTCCTGACACGGCTGATGTTCAGTTATGTTTGTGCAAGACATTTTCACACATCCACACATGCTAACGTTTCTGATTACTGACTCTCCACGTTTCTTTAGTTTAGTTAATAGTAATAATAAATGTGCTTTATTTAGTATTTTTACACTTGGTCTCCCATTTATTTTGGAGCCTTTAAGACGGGTTGTAACATGAAATATGTTACGCCAAATCTCAATTATCATTGTGAGCATGCTTTTAGCCCAAACCACAGTCTCAAAAAGATCCTTACACTCATTTGTCTTTTGTTGTAGCCATGGTTACAGCAGGGTTATGGGGATAGCCTTGTCAGTTGGCTGGTCTGCCACATACAGAGTATGGATGGGTTGCAGTGAAATATTGTACAGACATTAATGATCTTCAGAGGAAGAACCCTTCTGACTTTGATGATCCTCAGAATTTTCCTCACCAGCAACACCAACAGGTGAAAGATCTTGCTCATCCAGTAAATCTTCAACATACACCTGAAAGGCTGGTTCAATTTGGTGCAAATAATGTATCCTCATGACAATGGCAATAGGGATTCTTTGTTTGGATTTGCTGCAAATAACCGCTACCACCATTATTATTACTAGTCACATTACTATTACTATTACCTGTACCATTAAGCATTTTAGCTTTACTTCCACCCTGAAGCCCTTTTGCTTTCTCGTTCTGCAGGTTTCCATGAATCGTTGTGGTACCTGGACCGTAGTCGTGCCTCCTGCTGTGAGCCGACTGACACCCACTGCTACTTCGATTATTATTATTAGTCACATTACTATCCCTATTTTCATGGCTATAATTCTACTGTAATAATTGCTGCTGTTATTATAAGTAGTCTTATTATATGAATCATTTATGTCATATACATTGAATGTGTTGTATCTCTGTTATGCTGCTCATTCTGTACACATGACATCTATTGCATTCTGTCCATCCTGGGAGAAGGATCCCTCCTCTGTCGTTCTCCCATAGGTTTCTTCCTTTTTTCTCCCTGTTAAAGGGGTTTTTTAGGGGAGTTTTTCCTGTGCCGATGTGAGGGAAGGACAGAGGATGTCGCATGTGCACAGATTGTAAAGCCCTCTGAGGCAAATTTGTAATTCGTGATTCTGGGCTATACAAAATAAACTGAATTGAATTGAATTAACATGTTTTGTTTTGACTGAAATGTCTCGACCTATTAAAAGGATGCAATGACATTTTGTACTCTTTCTTGAAGACTTTGTCCTTAAGCATCTCCATAAAGGATCATGGTGGTAAAAGTGTTAAAGTGGCCCTATTATGCTTTTCCACTTTTTCCGTCTTCTTTAGTGTGTTCTATATATTTTTGTACACGTAAAAGGTCCGTAGAGTGTAAGACCTGAAGTCAAATGCCTAAAAGGAGTTACCCTCCCCCTCAGAATCAGTGCTCCTGAGCTGCCTGAAACTGCTCGATTGAATTCTCTCCTTCACTTCTGTAACTTTATGAGGTCATACTGTTACGGAAGTGACGTAAAACTCATTAGTTTGGTCCGCCCTCAAACAACAAAAGAGAGGGACGGAGCTGGAGTCCCGGAGGAAGAGTTTTCTTTTTTTGTGGCCTTCAAGTCGAGAAGTCGCTGTGCTCTGCGAGGGGAAATGTCCTATGTTTGGACTTCCGAAGGCAGATGAAATGAAGAAAAAGTGGCTACATTTCATTTTTAACACTTGTTAACACTTTTGCCGAAAAACATCTTAGTAGAACAAATTGGTAGGCGGAGCCTAAAAAATTAA
Organism: Anoplopoma fimbria; assembly: GCF_027596085.1. Classification (NCBI taxonomy): domain Eukaryota; kingdom Metazoa; phylum Chordata; class Actinopteri; order Perciformes; family Anoplopomatidae; genus Anoplopoma; species Anoplopoma fimbria. The sequence goes on along the minus strand of NC_072468.1, from coordinate 14,120,437 downwards.
CTAAAGGCAAACAAGGCAGAGAATGGACATAATGCAATGCTTCATTAGCCAAAAAACTACTAGGAGAAATCAGTGACAGAGCTGTGATAAATGTGTTTTATGTGATTATATATACAGTATGCACCTGGAAAATAGCATAATAGGGCTTAAAGAAAAAGCTCAAAACAATTGGCTTTAAATTAATATAAAGTATTTAATTCTCGGGTTTTCATCTCAAGGTCAAAATTTCAGTTTGTCCAAAATGATCAAATACCTGCAAAACCAATGAGGATCAAATTGGCAAACATTAGCATGCTAACACACTAAACTGGTACTGTGTCTCAAATTGAACACGTCTGTTAGTACACATGTGAAGTACACTGTGTACACCATGTACTTATGTAGTGCATACATTTTGAAAGGGTAATGTCTGTTATGATGTTCATTCTGTACACATGACATTTATTGCATTCGGTCCATCCTGGGAGAAGGATCCCTCCTCTGTCGCTCTCCCATAGGTTTCTTCCTTTATTCTCCCTGTTAAAGGGTTTTTTTAGGGGAGTTTTTCCTGTGCCGATGTGAGGGTTCCGGGACAGAGGATGTCGCATGTGAACAGATTGTAGAGCCCTTTGAGGCAAATTTATGATTTTGGGCTATACAAAATAAATTTAATTTAATTTAATTGTTGTCTAAAATCAAACATGGCCGTTTCACACTTACCAGAAATAATGGCTGTAGATGCTGCTGTTAGATAGCTATGGAGAATAATAGGAAAAGTACTAGCCCAAACAAAATGAAAGGTAGGGATACAGTACAATGTAATAAAGAGTAAGGAGACAGTTTGTGGTAACAAGATGACTACCCCTACCCCTTATACCATTTGATCTATTCATTTCCCTACTATCCTGTACATTTTCAACTTGATTTTTTTTGCCACTGAAAATAAATTATTTTGTATTCAAAGATAGTTCACTTATTCTGTGTAGCACAGAGAGTTAAACTAACATTGGCATCCTTAATGAGTTCATTGGAATTTGGTTGAGAGAGAACAAGGGTTGTGTCGTCTGCTATCAATATTGAAAGGATAGTGGTCGACGAATGAACCCAGGCAGAGTAGTCTGACTTGTTTGAAATAGCAACCCTTAACACAAAAAACTGTCCAACCAACACCAATAACATCATCACCACCAACAACATTCTTTCCACCAAAGACACCAGAGAGCTCTTAAAAAAACAGATTCCATCTCAGCCCTATCTGACTTCAGAGAGTAATCATCCCTAATTTTAAATTCAGAATCACCATTTATAAACAGAGATACTCCATCTCTAGAGCTATTCTTTCCTATATAGTGAACTAAATTGTATTTAGGTAATATATATATATTTATATATATATATATATATATATATATATATATATATATATATATGTGTATATATGTATGTATGTATATATGTATATATTATTATGTATATGTATGTATGTATGTATGTATGTATGTATGTATGTATGTATGTATGTATATATGTATGTATATATATATGTATGTATATATATATATGTATATATATATATATATATATATATATATATATATATATATATATATGTGTGTATATATGTGTATATATATGTATATATATATATATATATATATATATATGTGTGTATATATGTGTATATATATGTATGTATATATATATATATATATATATATATATATATATATATATATATATATATATATATGTATATATATATATGTATATGTATATATATATGTATATATATGTATATATGAGTATGAGTGTTCCACTGCTTCTTTCACTCCAGCATCTGAAGATAAATATGTGAGAAGTGCCTTAGCAGAGCACAGAGCCCAGTGGCATTATGCAGGGACGGTCACTATGTTTACTTACATATAATAGCCTGAAAACGAATCAAAGCTTCTTAAGTTTACCATTGGAGCCTCTACACACATCAGACTGGTTCATTATAACTATATTCAGTTTTTTGTATGGAGACATCTGATTACAAGTGCGCATAATCTCTTTCTTTTTTAGCAAAAGTAGCGTCTTGTTTTTTAGTCTTGAAGCACATAGCAATAAAAATGCTGTTTCACATTAATTACTCAACTAACCAAACATGTATGGGCTGACATATATTGCTTAAGCTGAGGTCCTTTGAAGCTGCCAGGTCAATCGCAAGGTAGCCCCGCCCTAAAGCATCTCCTGCTTTATGGTCTATTTGACTCTTAATGGATCCATCATTACCTAAATTAATATCATGCTGTATTGAAGAACACTTCATTATCTCATTCACTTCTATACAATCTGACTTGTTTTTGACAACAAAAGCGTCTCCTAATGCCCATTAGAAACAGTTTCACTTTTCATAACTTGAGGTTGCCACCTGATTGTAGTCCGATTTGTGATCTGGCTACCAGAGATGCAAAAATATGGTTATGGGTAAATAAAAGTGTCTTGAATCTTATCTGGATACAGGAAACTTGACATTACAAATTAAAATTAATCCTCTGTGTCCATTGTTTAATAGCAAGAAAAGCTTGACTGTAGTGGTGACGTGGGATAGCATTTTTTGGAATTCCCCTTGTGTGCTTGTGAAGTGAGCCAGACATTCAGGTGATCTCTCACTTAACCAGGTATTCACAAAAAGGCAGTTATTCCATTCAATTCATCAATGCAAAAAAAAATTCCTCTGAGGGCCATGATAAACACAGCACCGCAGACAATCAGAGCTGATAGCGGCTTTGCTTCTTCCAGCTGGTAGCTTCACAAAAAATGTTTTTTCTTTCTTCCAGAGGGTGAATGGTGGCTTATTATATGCATCAAACCTCTATTTGAAGTCCTCAGTAGTAAAGTGCTAGAGGACATTAATCAAAAGGAACAAGCTGCCTCTCACATCTGCTTTGAGTTGAGAGTGGAGCTGGCAGCTCCCTGTACCTGGATGTCTGTCACTGTCAGTCCTACCACCACCAACACATCCAAACAGGATATATTTAGCCTAAAGAGCTGTACATTCAGATCAGACTCCATTTAATTACATCCTTCAAGGTGGCAAGTCCCTGTTAAGAGTTCTTATTCAAGGGATTACACTGGAGAGAAAATTGACAAGCAATAAAATGAAAATAAGAAGCTGTTCTTTTGAATATAGTGTCTTGCAGCCAGCACCTTGCCTTCTTTTCTGGGGAAGGAAACCACTGAGGCTCTCAGAAGTGGTGGTAAACCTGGGCCAACTCTTGACGAACACTGCATAATTTGCCTATTCAGCTTGACTAAAATCAGGTAAATGTGTGAGATAGCCAAAATCCTCTTGTCAACAAAATGACCATCCCCATCTCCCTCCCCTAGTAGTAGGGACAGAGGGGTTGTTTAGTTTAATATGTTAGTCTAGTCTGTCTGACTCACTGATCCTTTATGTGAGGTTCATGCAAGTTCAAATCTACGGGTAACCTTAAGGTTGCCTCAGACTACAGGAGTTATGAAATCCTAAACCCTAACCCTTTTGAAATCGGGTTGCATCACACAGTGTGTTCCCAAACCTCCAGTGTCTGCGTATGTCATTCCTTGGCTCACTGCATTGGTAGTTTCCTTTTTTAATTGTTGTCCTTGTCCGCTTAGTGGCAATATGCCATTTGGTCATGCTGCCCTGAGCCCTGTGTATTTGCCTGGGCATTTGTGCTGTTCTTGTAAGATATACCAGGTGTGAGACTTTCTACTGAATCCAGGGTCAAAGGCAACTAGATCATCCATTCTATCAAGCCTCTTGGGGCCATAGCCCAGAAATACCACACCAAGGTCATAAACTCAAATCCCTCCTAGTGGAACTCACAAAAGACACTTTTGACTAGCCAACCAGATTTAAATTTTTTTTATTTATTTTTTAAATCACAAAATAATACTTTTTTATCTATTTAGTCAGATCAGTTTAACTGCTTAGTTGCATAAGAAGTCTTCTCTATGCTGTATCTACATTATTATATAGGGCAACTGTGGCTAGGTGGTAGAGCAGGGTCTTCCTCCAAGCCGATCCCCGGCTCTGGCAGTCTATGATGATGTGTCCTTGATCAAGACACTTTTTAGTTTTAGTTTCATGTTATCTCATGTGTCAATGCCAATGTCAGTCTATGAATGAAGAGCTATATATTTAAAGGTTTTTTTTCATTTAAAATTTACAATGAATGAGCCTGTAGTATTAAACAATATAACAAGTTATTTCAAAGGTTTTATGTGTATATTTAAACAGGTAAATGAAAAACATATTTGATGCCATTCATGCAGAAGGGTAAAAATAACCCAGGTCCATTTAACATCTCATACTCATACTCATACTCACTGTGAGCAACACAACACATTTATCTATTTGAGTCAAACTTTATTTGAGTAGTAAAATGAGAATATGATTTAAATAATATTCTCTACAGTATTTTCAAAGTGTTTCAAACATAATCTGCAGCTTTGACAAACATTTCACAGTATATATAAGGCAACAACTGTCACTTGGCTCCATCCATCATTTCTCACAAATGTACAGTAAATAAATACTTAGCTAATGTGACTAAATGGCATTATTTATCGGAGCGGAATCGTCAGGGAAAGCTGTAAATTTTGGCTGCAGATGTTTTTCATTTCTCTCTGATCCGGATCAGAATCTTGCTGGAGCATTTGCTGTGTTTAGTTATTGATCAATGCACTTTAATGAGGTTATTATTCACGATAAAGGTGTTCCTAAAACCTAAAACTAAGACGCACTGCTGAGGCCAGTGTGAGACTGGTGTCGTATTACAGGCTAATGCTGAAATGGTAAGCAAATCAGAGCAGACTAGGCTCTTTCAGGAGGGGGGCTTCCAGAAAACCAGACAGGGGGCAAATATGCAGTATGAGAATAATGAAGTGTTTCTTGAACATTAAAGCATGAAAAAATGTTCTAATAGAAAATTGAAATACTACTATAGCCATAGACTTCATATAGGATGTAATGAATGACCACATTGTGAAGTTATGTATGTTATGTTTTTTTATTATGGGTTTTTGTGGAATATTTATTACCTATATGTTAGGCTGTTTGGCACTAACAAAAAAATAATTTGAACAATAATTTTCTGGATATTTGCTGTGGATATTCATCTTCGCCAGAGGATGACTTTTTTGCGTACCAAGTGCAGTTAAATCTCCCTTTTGTATAATTCAGTAGGGCTTTATATTGCATTCAAATAACCAGATAGTAAAAGTACTGCCAACTTTGTTGATAAATTGAGATTTGAAAGCATAAGTAGGGCAATGTCAAAGGGTCTCATGCAGCAACCAGGCTCATAGGGAGTTAACAAATCAGTTATGCAGGAACCAGACCATCAAAGGCTTTAAAAACAAGCAGTAAAATATTTAAATAAATTATTAAACCACAGGTTACCAGTGAAGGGCAGCAGGGATTGGTGTGACTTGTTCGCTACTATGTTTTCAAAGCCTGGCAGCAGCATTTTGTATCAACTTAAGTCTTTAGATGTTTCGCCTGGGGATGCCAGAATAAAGTGCATTGCATAATTGAGGAGATTAAAGCATGACCTTTTGTAAGTCAGCAGAAGAAGAAATGATCTTGGTGAGTTGTCATACTTGGGCAAATCAGGACTGAAGCACTTTAGTCACCTGAGCATTAAATGATAATTTTGAATAATAAAACAAAAAAACAGAGCTTGCAAGTCTTTTTTTGAACATTGTTAGAAAAGGCAACCAGACTAGAGGAGAAATTATGAATTCTGCTACTGCTTGGGCTTCATGAGGTAGGCCTTTATTATAACTATTTCTGCAGGGAATTTTGGACATCCATTTTTTTCTTTTAAGTAAGGCAGGACATAGTGCAGGAAGTTACCAGGTACCAGGCTTTAACCTCTATACCCCAAGCTGTTTCGGGGCGTTTTATGATGCCTTCAAATTGTATTCTCTTTGGCCTTGTGTTCACCGCAATATATAATTCCTACACCTCTATGGAAACAGCTAAACCATGGCTAGAAGTAAAAATAACTCAAAAATGTATTTTGTGCAGACTAACACAATTACAATGCCATAAATCATAAAAAAGAAGAAAACCCAAGTTAAATTTCTTTGATAATTTATTTTACAAAAATTGGAAAATCTATACATCTAACATGATTCCAAATGTTACCAATGTTGGAGGCTCTGCATGCTATACAGATTGAACTATTTATTTTACAACCTCTACTTGCAGCCTATCCTGTCCTCTCTTCAATGCAGCAATCTGCAGTTCAGTCCAAGTTTCAAGGAATTTTTGTCATGATACTGTTTGTCTCAGCCAATTCAATCATGGCTTCCTAGTTGCGCTGAGGAGTGCCGAATGTAATGCTTTTTACGTCTATCTTGTTGCTTCAAACAGTTAATTTGGGGCAAGATTTTATAGTGCAAACATTTAAAAAAAACAGAGCTTGCAAGTCTTTTTCAAATTGTTAGAAACTAAAAATAGAATTAAATGTTTTTGATTAAATTTCACAATTTGATACTTTGTTTTGGCTGCTTTTTCTGAGGGAAGCGTTCATCATAAATGTATTCATGGACCGTTGTAAAGATGAAATCACAGTTCAAGGCTTCTGGATCTGAGAAAGGGTGTAGTTTTGGTGATTGTTTGAAGTGATCATGCTTTTCAGTCCCGTCGGCGGGTTTTGGGGTTCAGAGGGTTAAAGGGACCTACACTTCAAATCAAAATTCATCAAATCAAATTTTATTTATATAGCGCCTTTCGTGCAAAATTGCAATACAAGGTGCTTAACAATACAATGAAAATACAACAATACTGTGAAAATAAACGGTAGAGAGAAATAATAATATGGAAACATGGTAAAAATAGAAAGAGCAGCAACAGAGTAACATTCTTATACATGAAATGTATAAGACCAGTATAAAACCAATAAATGTATAAAACCAATAAAACCAATAGTAGCACAGTAATACTGATAACAATGGATTAAGAAAATGCTAAACTAAAAAGGTATGTCTTAAGATTTCTCTTAAAAATGTTTATGGATTGTGATGCCCTCAGCTCCTCTGGCAGGCTGTTCCAGAGGCGAGGACCATAGACACTAAATGCTGCCTCACCGTAGTTCTTAGTCCTCACCCAGGGAACAACTAAAAGGCCAGTGCCAAAGGACCTGAGGGATGCTACGTTAAAAGCATGTCTGACAAGTATTCAGGCGCTAGTCCGTTCAGTGATTTGAACACCAATAAAAGGATCTTAAAATCTATTCTAAAACTGACAGGCAACCAATGGAGGGACTTTAAGACAGGTGAGATGGATGCTCTCCTTCTGGTCTTGGTAAGCACACGTGCCGCTGCATTCTGAATTATCTGTAGCTTGTTTATAGCTTTCTTAGGTAGACCAGAAAGGAGAGCATTGCTGTAATCAAGCCTGCTAGTGATAAAAGCATGCATAAGTCTCTCAGTATCTGCCTGGGAGAGAAACGGTTGCACTTTAGCAATATTTCGCAGGTGATAAAATGCTGTTCTAATGAGATTATTAATGTGTGATTCAAAATTCAAATCAGGTTCTAAAAGCACACCTAGATTTTTTGCTAGGGGCTTGGCATTTTGTGCCAGGGATTTTAAGTTAGTGCACAGTATCTCTCTCTGGGCCTTTGCACCAATAATTAAAACCTCAGTCTTATCTTTATTCAACTGCAAGAAATTATGTGACATCCACGAGTTGATATGATCAATGCATTTAACCAGTTTATCAATAGGGTGATAAAGAGATGTATAGTTGTGTATCATCAGCATAGCTATGAAAATTAATCCTGTGTTTTCTGATGATATTTCCCAATGGCAGCATATAGAGACTATACAATACAGGTCCCAGAATAGAGCCTTGAGGGACCCCACATGTTATGTTAGTGTTAGCCGAGGAGTGGTCACCAAGGGTGACAAAATAGTCTCTGCCGGACAGATAAGTCCTGAACCAATCTAGAACTGATCCAGAGAGGCCAACACACTTCTGTAGTCTGTTTATAAGAAGGTCATGATCTACTGTATCAAAAGCAGCACTCAAGTCTAAAAGTATTAAGATTGATAATTTCTTATCATCCATATTCATTCTTAGGTCATTTACAACTTTGACTAGCACTGTCTCAGTGCTATGGTGAGCACGAAAGCCAGATTGAAACTTCTCAAATGTACAGCTAAAATTTAGGTAATCATTTAGCTGTTTAAATACTAATTTCTCAAGAATTTTACTTAAAAAGGGAAGATTTGAAATTGGCCTGAAATTGTTTAACACTAAAGGATCGAGGTTAGTTTTCTTTAGGAGAGGTTTCACAATAGCAGTTTTCAGTGCCAGGGGGAAAATACCAGTCAGCAGGGAGTGATTAACAATCGCCAGTACATCATCCTCTAGACAATTAAACACAGTCTTAAAAAAGGTGGTGGGGATAGGGTCAAGGGAGCAGGTGGACGGCTTAAGTTGCATTACTACGTTCCTGAGCATTTCTTTATCAACAGCAGCAAAATCATTCATAGCCGTCTTAGGCGGAGGGAAAGCGTCCGAAGACAGGGGCTCACACACATTCTGTGTAATATGGTTTAGATCCAACCTGATTTTTGTTATTTTGTCTACGGAAAATGCTGCAAACTCTTCACATTTTGATGTTGAGTTGATGAAAGAGTGGCTTGTTGGAGCTGGATTTATGAGGCTGTCGATAGTTGAGAAAAGCATTCTGGGATTATTAGGATTTTTAGAAATCAGATTTGAGAAATGAGCTTGTCTTGAATATCTAATTGCTTTGTTGAAGATAGTGAGGTGATCTTTAAATGTTGCAGCTTAGTTTTTCTCCATTGACGCTCAGTTTTTCTACAGTTTTTCTTTAGGTTAATAATATCCCCAGTTCTCCATGGTGGTTTCTGTTTAGATGTAATCTTTTTAAGTTTGACTGGTGCTATAGCGTCAATGGCAGTCTTCAGCTTGTTATTAAAATTGTTCACTAAATCATCACAAGAGGAAGGGAGGATTTGTTGGGGTATGTTATTAATATGATTTATGAAATGTTCAGCAACTTCAGAGGTAAAATAACGTTTCCTAAAAACCCGCTCAGTAGCACAGCTAGATGTTGATAGCAATGCAGAGAAGAAAATACAGTAGTGGTCTGAGATTGCCAAGTCAATAATAGAGGATACATCAATTCTTAGACCATGAGTGATGATTAGATCCAGCGTGTGACCGCGGTTGTGAGTCGGCCCATTAACATGTTGAATAAAATCCATAGAGCTCAACACATTGAGGAATTCAGTAGCTTTAGAGTCGGCCGCATTATCCACATGTAGATTAAAATCACCTATGACCATAATGTTGTTATAATTGGTAGTGACAATAGACAGCATTTCAGTAAAATCATCTAAAAAGGTTGGACATTGTTTGGGGGGTCTATATATTGTTATAACAAGCACAGGGGGTTGGGATTTTAACAGTATAGCATGATGTTCAAATGAGCAAATTAGGGCGTCAGTAAATATAGAGGCAGTTCCACCGCCTTTTTTATCATACCTTGTAGAATACTCAAAACTATAGCATGGAGGGGACGTCTCAATAAGAACCGCAGGTCCGTCACTACCCAACCAGGTTTCTGTTAAAAACATGCAGTCAAGTTTATGTTTCGGATATGAGTTCAATAATAACAAATGTCTTATTGCTCAGTGATCGAACATTTAAAAGTGCCATATCCATTTTTTCCCGTCCAGTCTTTTTTTGTGCAGGAGGTGGGACATTTAATGGGACAGAGATCAGATTACTTGCAGTTAAACCTCGAGGGGTAAATTTAATCTGATGGTTAGTGGATCTCGCATGTACTAGCCCAGGAATATTAAAAACGTTTGTGGAGTGTTCAAATGGAGAGGAGAGGGGGGGGGGGGGCAGTACTCTGAGGTGACCCCATAGACGGAGATGGAGGTTCCGGGGAGGCTGTGTGGGATGTAAACAGTCATGCACGTGGAAAGGACTGTACGGCGTGCTGCAAGTTGGCAGCTAGCATTCGGCTGCCCAGCCTGTTGGGGTGGACTCCATCGGGCCTGAAGAGGGAGAAACGATCCCAAAACAGATTAAAATTGTCAATAAAACCTATATTGTGAGCGCTGCATGCGGATTGGAGCCAAGTGTGAAGGCTGAGGATTCTGCTAAAACGCACTTGAGTGTCATTCGCATAGTAGTGGAAATTAATGTCATGTCTACGTTTGATTTGTCCCAGGTGAAGCATGTATGTGGTGAATAAATGGAAATCCAAAATAGAACCTTGAGGGACCCCAAAAGATAGATAAGCACAAGAGGAGGAGGCTTTTCCAAGCATTACAGAATGGACTTGTTTGGCAGATAAGAGATGAACAAACCCAGAGCCAATCCACTGATGCCAACATGGTTTTTTAGACAGTAGATTAATATACTATGGTCCGCTGTGTTGAAAGCTGAGAGAGTTCAAGGATAATTAAAACAGAATACAGGTCTGTGTTGGTTTCAAGCAGTAGTTCATTGGTGATCTTGACCAGAGTAGTTTCAGTACTGAATAGGGAGGGGAAACCATATTGCCATATTTCCTCTTTGTGCTTTCCCGCCTCGCAGGTTTCCATAAATCGTGGCTGTACCTGGACTGTGGTCGTGCCTCCTGCTGTGACCCGGTTGACACCCACTGCTACTTTGATTATTATTATTATTAGTCACATTATTATTATTCCGTATATCATTATTTTAATTCTACTATAGTCATTGCTGCTTTTATTATAAGTTTATTATAAGTAGTTTTTTTTCCTTCATTACTCTGCTTACTACTGTTATTATATGAACAATTTATGTCATATACATTGAATGTGTTGTATCTTTGTTATGCTGTTCATTCTGTACACATGACATCTATTGCATTCTGTCCATCCTGGGAGAAGGATCCCTCCTCTGTCGCTCTCCCATAGGTTTCTTCCTTTTTTCTCCCTGTTAAAGGGTTTTTCCTGTGCCGATGTGAGGGTCCTGGGAAAGAGGATGTCACATGTGTACAGATTGTAAAGCCCTCTCAGGCAAATTTGTGATTTTGGGCTATATAAAAATAAATTGGATTAAATTGAATTCAAATAGCTTGAACAACCGTTTGAAATACAGCTTTAGAAATACAGGAGGGAATGCAGTCTAGAGGGCAGGTGGATGATTTTGGAATTGCAACATTCCAGAGTTGACAGAGCGATTTCACCGAAGAGGGTTAATGTTGACAGTGGGCAGGAGTTAACGTCAAGCTCTCTTAGTTCAGTCTTGAAGTGCTGCTGAATCTCCACTATTTCATTAGACAAGTAGTTGGGAATTTCTTCACACAGTCTGGCTCTAGGCCCTGTATAGACTTTCTGTAAAGACTGGACTGTGTTGCTTCTCAAGCAGATCAGTTATATAGAGGATTTTGTGGTCTGGGTTTTGGGTCTACTGTTGTTTTACCTTGTCTTATGTTTTCATTCATGTTATGGGTTTCCTATTTTATTTAATACTCTCCACTCCCTCATGTCCTGCCTTTTTGTGTATTCCTGCCTGTGTGATTGTGTGCTCCACCCTGATTGTTTCACCTGTTTATTTCACTCATTTCCCTTCCGTCACCTGTCCCTTAATATCACCCTCTTTTCCTTGTGTATTAAGTCTCTGTGCTCCCTTCGTACCTTGTGCTTCGAGTTCCAGCCTGTTTTCTTGTTTTCAGTCTTCCTTGTGTTTAGGATTTACCTGTTACATGCTATGTGTTACCTGACTGCCCTTAGAAATAATTCTACTGCCTCCTCATCTATCCATTTGCGTTTGGGTCCAAACCCTATATTCCGGAACCATGACAGACCTCTCTCTGGTGGATTCAGCTGGCTGGCTAGGCGGGGAACCAATCAAAGAATGTATAGTTTTAAAAGGATTTACCTTGGTAAAGAAGGTTACTCCCTTATATGTTTTTTATATATTGTGAAGCAGCACAACATGCAAAATGGCTGGGAGAAAGTGAATATCAATCTCTGGGTGTGGTGATTATTAATACTCTCTCAGCCAGTCACATCACTGGTCTCATAATTGGAAAATAAGGCTATAATGAGCCTTGGTAACCAGACATCTTCCGCATTAGAAAATAATATAGAGTAATAACAAGTCTGATGTGTGTTCAGGTCTGTATGGTTATACTGTAGCAGCCTGATGCTAACACTAACAAAGTGGATGAACTGTCAGCATTGGTGAGCAACCAGCGGGCCTACAGGGAGTGTAGTTTGCTCTGCTTCACGGAGACATGGCTGCATGGGAATATACTGGACAGTCTGCTTGAAATAGCCGGCTTCTCGCTGATTTGGGCGGACAGAGGGAAACAGAGCGGTAAGAAGAGAGAAGGAGGTCTTGCTGTCTTTGTTAACTCTAAATGGTGTAATCCCGGCCATGTCACTGTGAAGGAGTGTATCTGCACTCCCGACATTGAACTCCTGGCGGTGGGTTTGAGACCCTACCTATCTACCGCGGGAGTACGCACACGCCATTGCTGTTATTGTTTATATCCCGCCATCAGCTGTAGCGAGGAGCGCAAGTGATGTCATTCACTCTGTCATAGCGGGACTTCAGACTCAACATCCCAACTCACTCATAATGATCAGCGGGGATTTTAACCATGTCTCCCTCTCTCCTATCCTGACCAACTTCAAATATGAATGTCATGAACAAGATCCTGGACCTCTTTTACGTGAATGTAAAGGGGGCTTACAGCTCCTCTGCCCCCCCTAACACCTCTTCCCCCATTCACACCTCTCCCCCCTCTTCCCCTCACCCACTAGCCCTCTCCAGACCAACATTTCCACATCAGTGGACCAGGACAGCCCATCACTCCCCCCATCCCCCCCTACAACTGTTCACCCACGGCCAGGAGCTCACGGCTTCCTTCAAACCCCCTTACCACCCAGCCCCACCTTCACCACCATCCAGGTACAGCATCAGCTCTCTAGGCTTCAGATGAGTAAAGATAAGATAAGATAAGATAATCCTTTATTAGTCCCGCAGCGGGGAAATTTGCAGGCTTACAGCAGCATAGAGTAAAGTGCACACAAGAGACATAGTAAAAAACAAGTATTATAAATAAGCAATAAAAAACAGTAGAAAATCAACAATAACTGAAATATTATATTTACAGACAGAAAAAAAACAAAAACTATTTTAACTATTATTGCACAGTGTAATGTATTGCACAGGTTTTTATTGTCATGTTATTATTGTCATGTGTCATGTGGTCTGCTGGGAGCAGAGTTGGTTGTGCAACCTGACAGCAGCAGGAAGGAAGGACCTGCGGTACCTCTCCTTCACACACCGGGGGTGGAGCAGCCGGTGGCTGAAGGAGCTGCACAGAGCTGCCAGGGTGTCCCGCATGGGGTGGGAGGTGTTGTTCATCAGGGATGACAGCTTGGCCATCATCCTCCTGTCTCCCACCACCTCCACCGTATCCAGTGGACACCCCAGCACACTGCTGGCCTTCCTGACAAGCTTGTTGAGTCTCTTCTTGTCGGCTGCTGAGATGCTGCTGCTCCAGCAGACCACTGCATAAAAAATGGCTGATGCCACCACAGAGTTGAAAAAGGTCCTCAGGAGTGCTCCCTGCACTCCAAAGGACCTCAGTCTCCTCAGCAGATACAGTCTGCTCTGACCCTTTTTATACAGTGAATTTGTATGATTAGTCCAGTCCAGTTTATTGTTCAAGTGAACACCCAGGTACTTATAAGATTGCATCTCAATGTCCTGTCCCTGGATGTTCACTGGTTCTGGAGGACAGTGTTTACCCCGGCGGAAGTCCACCACCAGCTCTTTGGTTTTACCAGAGTTGATCTGGAGGCGGTTCCGCCAGCACCATCCTATGAAGTCCTGGTTCAGTTCTCTGTATTCCCTCTCATCACCGGCGGAGATGAGGCCGACGATTGCAGAGTCGTCAGAGAACTTTTGCAGGTGGCAGGTAGCAGAGTTGTATGTGAAGTCTGATGTGTATATGGAGAAGAGGAATGGAGCCAGAACGGTTCCTTGTGGGGCCCCCGTGCTGCAGGACACCCGATCTGACTCACACTCCCTTATCCTCACATACTGTGGACGGTTGGTGAGGTAGTCCAGGATCCACGCAGTGAGGTGGTGGTCCACCCCGGTCTGCTCCAGCTTGTCCCTCAGAAGCAAAGGCTGGATGGTGTTGAAGGCACTGGAGAAGTCGAAGAACATGACTCTCACAGTGCTTCCAGCCTTTTCCAGGTGAGAAAGGCATCTTTGTAGCAGGCAGATGACAGCGTCATCCACCCCGATGCCAGATTGGTAGGCGAACTGAAGAGGGTCCAAAGATGAGATCACCAGGGGCTCCAGGGTCTTCATCAGGTGGGATGTTAATGCCACCGACCTGAAGCTGCTGAAGTCCTTGGCCCCCGGGGTCTTTGGGACTGGTACCACGCAGGACGTCTTCCATAGCTGTGGTACCCTCCCCAGCTTCAAGCTCAAGTTAAAGATGTGCTCCACTATCCTGCACAGCTGGTCTGCGCAGGATCTGAGGAGCCTGCGGTTGAAGAAGGTGCCCACAATCTGGAAGACGTCCTGCATTGTCCCGGTGCCGAAGAAGAGTCGTCCCAGCGGTCTTAATGACTACAGACCTGTGGCCCTGACATCACACGTCATGAAGACCCTTGAGAGACTGGTTCTGCGGCACCTGAGGACCCAGCTTACAGCTTTCCTGGACCCACTACAGTTCGCCTATCAGCCACACATCGGGGTGGAGGACTCCATCATCTACCTGACGCACAAGGCCCTCTCTCACCTGGAGAAGCAGGGAAGCACTGTGAGAGTCATGTTCTTTGACTTCTCCAGTGCTTTCAACACCATCCAGCCCTCCCTACTGAGAGAAAAGCTGCTGGAGATGAACCTGCACCCCGACACCACTTCCTGGATCACAGACTACCTCACAGGCCGGCCACAGTACGTCAGGGTGGATGGCTGTGTCTCTGAGTCTGTGATCAGCAACACCGGTGCACCCCAAGGAACTGTACTAGCACCGTTCCTCTTCACTCTCTACACCCCGGACTTCCGCTTCAACTCTGGTTCCTGCCACCTCCAGAAGTTTTCCGATGACTCCTCCATTGTTGGATGTATCACCAGGGACAACGAGGAGGAGTACAGAGGACTGATTGAGAGCTTCATCACATGGTGCAGCAACAACCACCTGAAGCTCAACATCAGCAAGACCAAGGAGCTTGTGGTGGACTACCAGAGGACCAGAAGCCCCCCTGTCCCTGTTTTCATTCAGGGAGGGGAAGTGGAGAGGGTTGAGTCCTACAAGTACCTTGGGGTGCAGATTAACAATAAACTGGACTGGACACACAACACTGATGCCCTCTACAGGAAAGGACAGAGCAGGCTGTTCTTCCTGAGGAGGCTGAGGTCGTTCAATGTGTGCAATAAACTGCTCAAGGCATTCTACCAGTCTGTGGTAGCCAGCAACCTCTTCTTTGCTGTGGTGTGCTGGGGTGGTGGCATCAGGACTGGAGATGCCAACAAGCTGAACAAGCTGGTGAGGAAAGCAAGCTCTGTGGTGGGTCTGGAGCTGGACAGTCTGGAGTCAGTGGGTGAGAGGATGTAAGCCAAACTCAGAGCCATCCTGGACAATCCCTCTCACCCTCTCCATGAGGAACTGTGGCAGCTGGGCAGCTCTTTCAGCCATCTGCTGATTCTACCAAAGAGCAGGACAGAGCGCTTCAGACGCTCATTTGTGCCCACTGCCATCAGACTGTACAACAACAGCGGAGACCACAGTCTGTCATCATGCTGACCAGGCCCCCAACTTGCACAACACTGCCAACGAGGGCCGAGAAATGCGTAAACAGGCCCTATTATGATATTTTCCGGGTGCATATTTTTATCTCAAGTTACAGTTACAACATGTTTACATGGTTAATGCTCATAATCCGCCTTGTTTTTCTCATCCTGGCTTTCCTGCAGCACCTCTTCTCTCCCTCTCTCTGAAATGCTCCGTTGTAGCGCTTGCTCCTCCCTCCAGAAAGCAAAGTCTGCCCTGATTGGTCAGCTAGCCTGCTCTGTTGTGATTGGTCAAAGTTTCCCATGCATCAGAAATGTCCTTCCCCTTACAAACAGAATTCAGCCCCGTCTTCCAGAGTGGTTCAAAACACTGTTGAAGCTGTCCTAGGCGAAATCCAGCAAACACAACATTAAGTTTTCGTTGTACTGCTCTGGCAAAGTGTTGAAAATGAAATTTTTCTTCATTTCATCTGCCTTCGGAAGTCCAAACAAAGGACATTTCCCCTCACTGAGCAGAGCACAGCGACTTCTCGACATGAGGGCTGCAAAAAAAAAATCTTCCTTCCTTATTTATATGTTTGTCAACTACAAAAAATAATAAATAGCATTTAATATATTTACACTTAGTAATTACTTAAGTAAATTAGAATTAGTTTGAGTTTTCGAGTTCAAATTGGCTCCACACACAAAGGATACACTGAATACGATGCAGCATAAAATCCAACATTTCTTGTTTTTAATTTGACCCCATTTATATCAGTCTCACTGTTTACTGTTCAATGGCCTACACTGCTAATGCTAGTTTTTCACTTTGGTTATATCTGATTGAGATCATTCTTCACAAAAGGCAATGGCCAGAATAGAGAGGGAAGAGCAGAGGTGAGTGAAAGCGAGGGGGTGACTTGGATAGAACCTTTGTCCTGCTTACTTTTGATCTGACAGTTTGTTAACAAGAGGAGTACACCTATTTATGTATGCTGGATACTGCTCTCTGTCTAACCCCTTAGCTTTTCTTTATCTCTCTTACAGGAGGTATCTTCATTTTCCATTACTCCTTACAGTTCTGCTTAGACTAATGGCCCACTATCTTGTCTTTGACTTTGAATATGTATTTAAAGAAAGATAAAAGAGCACAGTTTAAAAAGAACTTAAGAAGTGAAAGCTTATTGGTCGTTCCATTGCAACATCAGCAGGCAGCAGCAGAGCTACACCTCTGCCACTTTGGACTGAACCCCACCTCTAGTGTGGCTTAAATTCAATACAAATGGCATATATATATATATATATATATATATATATATATATATATATATATATATATATATATATGTATATATGTATATGTATATATGTATATATGTATATATATATGTATGGCAATATGCCAGTATAATTATGCAAACAAAGGTTGTGGTGATCAAATAAAAAATTGAAACTGCCCTGTCAATAACAATGGGCCTTAGGGTTGTGATTGTATGCTTAGTTTCGGTTGCGTTTTCTGACAGTAACGTTCGTTGCAAATGATGTGGGATCGACGGAAAGATGACAGTTTTTACAGCTTCAGGTTGTGATAACCGGCTGTTTAACAAAAACATGCTTTTCCATCCAGCCGGCGGGCTGTGAGATTAGTCCTTGCAACAATAGCCTGTCAAAATAAATGCAGGTTTGTGTTTGTGTGTGTGGATCTGGTTCTCAGCATTGAGTGACTCAAGTTACGGTAGAGGAGTTAAATGACTGAGAGTACACATTTTTTACATTCTCAATCCCTAGTTAATTCATAATTAATCTTGAATGTAAACAACAGTTTTTGAGGTTGTCAAGACATTTCATTTTTTTAATGGTTAAGACATTAGGGCTACATTGTATGTCAATACGGTTCCAAAAAGTTCCGAGGCTATGTCATGTTTAGGCTACTAGTATCACTCTGCTTGTCTGAAATTACATCCACATCTAGACAGTCCCAGAAAATAGTTGTGTTCCATTTCCTAGGCTTCAGTCCAGGTAAGCTGCATTTCCAGTGACCCAAATTAACTGTCAATGACTTCACTGTTGTTTCCAGATCAGTGAAACTTCAGACGCACATATGCTAGGTATAGATAGGGAATACGTTCCCAGCCTCGGAAGCTAATTACCAGCAAAGTGGGTAGCTGATCCTACGGGTTGCTATGAAGAACGCTAAGTCGTTCAACAGTTTCTATTCTATCTTAAAAAAATGATTCCTCATTTTTTACGTGTTTTCCTTTGAAAACCAGCAAAACGTGTCAATATCCGCTTGTTACATGTATATAGTCTTTTCAAATAAACCTCCATTTTCACAGAAGACAACCCAGTTAGGAAAAGATCACGAAACACTTAGTTTGGCTTAGGCAACAGAACTACTGAGTTAAGATTAGGAAAGGATCGTTGTTTGGGTTAAAATAACTACCGAAGTGTGGTTACCGAAGTACGGAAGTTACGTATAAATCAACAATGCCCTTTCTGTTTCACATGGGGAACGAACAGCGGTCTCCTGGCTGAAAGATTGCTGTTTGTTAGACTAATCGGCACAAGATGTGTCTGCACCTCAGCAGAATATGGTTGCCTGACAGTTACCACTCCTACCACACAAAACCCAATAAAATTGAATGAATACACAGCCAATATTGCTCATTAATGAACATTTAGTAAACGGAAACATACGCAAAAGTGTCAGCAGCAACCAAAATATAATCAGTTCACAGGGTAAATTTAAAACACTTTTTGAACACTTTTTAATTATTTATTTTTTTGAATAGGCCCTGACGGTTCCAAATGTGTGTGCACCACGTAGCCAACATGCATCATGAATATGATGTTGAGTATCTGAAAAAGGAATGCAAGATAAATGTGGAATTTGGATGGGTAGGTGTCCTTCCCTTCGGGCAGTTTTTTTAATTAAAATTCAGCGAGGTCCAGTAAGAGAGAATTTCCTCTTGTATAGGTCTGGAACATATCAGTAATGTTTAACTTCCACTATGATTTACTGCCATATACATTGAAGTACTATGCATGTAGTCAACAACTGACTGACAAATCAAATAAAGAAAGTTCAATTGAATAGTATCTCAACAATATTTATAGTCAGATTTCCAATTGAGCTGGATTAATTATCATTAATGCATTCTCTCTTCTCTTATTTCTAGAAAAATATGGCTGGTTTAAAAACTGAAAATACAAAACAGAAAGCTTTTGAAAAATGTGACACACGTACTCTCTTTTGGAAATCTCTGAAAATGTCTTTTGAATTCAGTTAATTCAGGTGTAAAGTGGTCAATCAAAAAAGCCATGATATCCATATTATTCTGAAAAGACAAATTTGTGTGCAGAGACTATAACTGTGGTTATGAAACCACTTGTTTCAGATCTATTCTCCTCTCCATTAACATCATTATTTGGCAGTGAATTAATGTTTTAGGATTCTGATTACACTCCTATATCGTTTATTTTCTGTGCCTTCATTTCGGATGTGAGTTGGAACGTTTGCTCAAAAGAGTTTTGCTTTGTCTCTTTAGTGGCGCTTCAACATAAAAGATACCTGTCCATTCTTGGTTAAAGGCACTGGTTTTTCGCTGTCCACATTTCTCTTTTTGCAGAACACCATGAAATGACTTCTCTGACTCACCTACTTATCCGACTGTTGGGTCCCTCTCCCCATCTCTTTCCCCAAAATTATTTGATTATTTTGCCAGGACTCTTTAAGTAACGAGCAGTCCCTAAAATATCTTTAAGATTAGCAAAATTAACAGAATATTATTCAGTCTTTTCTGCTAGTGGACATTTTGAGTTAAGTTCTGCTGAAAATGAGACCAGACTTTGAAATAACATTAAAATAGTGTTTATGCTGTAAAACTGTTAAATTATAAAAGGAACCACCCAAATGCCCTTCTCCATGTATTTGTCAATCCCAATGTCTTTAAGAATGAGGGCTATGTTGAGTAAGAAGGCTTGAAGATGTTCATCATGCCTGGACTTTCCTCTGTGCTGGACTGGGTGAGGGAAGAGGAGTTAGGTGTCTTGAGGCGGGGGAGTCTCCCTGTCGTCTCTGCCAGCCTGTCTCCTCCTCTGTCCAAAAGCTTATCTGCAAAATAGAAGCTATCAGTGACACCTTGCCACCACTGTTACAACTACCTCAGCCCTGCAACAGACAGCCTCCGACCTACAGAGTAGAAAAGGTGATGGGGGCGATGGAGATTTGAGAAGAAGTACGAGAAGGAGAAGCCCAGGCTGTTCACCAGCACCATACTGAAGGAAGAGGCTAAGTGGAATGGTGTTGCCAGTACCACAATATGTATCTATTTAGACAAATCCTAAAGTCTGCATACATACTATACAGTGCATGGATACATAGATCAAAAGATCAAAATATAAATAAAGAGTATTAGTTCAAGTAAACCATTCCCAAATATCAGTATGAATTATAAAATATTTTCTCTCTTCTGAATATAGAATGCCTCAGCATGAAGAAATACACGACAACTGTGGGGACGACTGTGGGTCAGTTTTAGAGCAAGTTGTTCTTTAATCAGTGGATAGGCGGTTCAGGGCAAGACACTTTCTTCCCAAATGTCTCCCTGTGATGTGTGAATGTGTATGAATATTAGTTAGTTAGTTGTATTAATGGAGTGTAAAAGCAATTTGAGTGGTCGGAAGACTACAAAGCGCTATACAAGTACAAGTCCATTTACCGTTCCAAGTCTATAATGTCCAAATGTAATCAATTCATGGCTTCTGTATCCAATCATAAAAAAAAATATTATTTACAACAGGTCGTAGTTACCTATTTTCAGATTTAAGTTACTTTTTCTTTTTTTTTCTTATCGAGCAGTAGCTAGCTTCTTGCGTTGGCCCTAGCAACAGCTTGCTTCTTGCAGCAGCCAGGAAGTGACAGTCGGTCACCCAAATCTGGAGCAAGTCCCGGGTGAGTGGAGTGCAGCAGCACTTACTGCAACGCCTGGAGTTACACATTTCAAACATTACATGAGGTTCAGTCCCATCCAGAGCCTGCAGTGATTGTTTTTTAAGACATTTAGTTGGTCTGATGGTATAATGCTCATTCTTGACTCTCTTTCTAACAAATGGTGACAGGATTTGAGACTTGTGTAGATAGTCATCATCTATCTAATGGTTAATTCCTGTTCCCAAATGGTTTATTCACAGACACATTGGCAGGTGGTGGACGTGCCATTACTCGTACACCATTCAGCTTTTCTGAGAGTGTAGCAGTACAGTGTCTTATTATTTTTTACCAGTCTATCTCTTACAAAGGGTTAAGGTTAGACTGGAGCATGTAATTGACATTAAAGGAACCATACTAAGCTGGTTTAGGTCCTATTTTCAGATCGATCCTAATTTGTATATGTAAACAATGAGTCCCCCATGCACTGTCCTCCATATCCCTGTCAACCCTGTCAGGAGCCCCCTGTGGCATTAGTGGAATGGCCCAGACATCAAGCATGTACCCACTTATGCCCCTGTAGCAGCAGCAGGCTCCATCCCCAGGTGCAATAAACCCCCAGCTCATGAAGCAACACATATTTAGTGGTAGTAGGCCCCATCCTTGTGGCAGTAGCAGGATCCACTCAGTGGCATACCCAGCCCCTTTCTGTGCCAGGAATAGGCTCAGCCTCCTTTGCCTAGCCCCGATCATAGTCTCAGTGCCACCCCATGTAGCAGTAGAGGGGTAGGCCCACATCCAAGCAGCACGTGCAACCCCTGGTCATGATCAATGATCAATTCTGGCCCTGTCTCCAGTAATTCCACAAGCTCCTATTGGTGTTTGCGACTGGGGCAGGTTAATCCAGGCCTGCCACTTAGAGTCCTTGCCCCCAGTTGACACACCATCTTCCTCTAGACAGCAGCAGCAAGTCTCAGTAGACCCCCTCTGAGGCAGAAGCAGAATCCAGCTACTCTTGGATAGGTCCTCCCCTTAGTTGCATTCCACAGTTGATTGGCTTTAGTAAGCCAATCATGTGAATCATGTGATACAATTTTGTACGCATGTAATTGGTCGGTGTGTTTCCTGGACCACTGAACGAGTGCTATAAAAGCTGCACCGGTAAAAACTGAAGCACTCTGTTAAAATTTTATAATTCTCAATTATCTATCCGGTTAAAGGTCAACGTCTGGATGCAACGTCAGTTTCACAGTAAATATATGCTAGCTTTCAGGTATGATTGGTTAATAAGCAACAATTGTCCACCCTTGCAGGTCACAGAGCTTTTAATTGAATATACAACGCCTGTTGTATGCTCCTTGTGAAAGATTTGCCACTATTTTTAGTAAA
Source organism: Anoplopoma fimbria (assembly GCF_027596085.1). Lineage (NCBI taxonomy): Eukaryota > Metazoa > Chordata > Actinopteri > Perciformes > Anoplopomatidae > Anoplopoma > Anoplopoma fimbria. The sequence continues at coordinate 14,098,337 of NC_072468.1, read as the reverse complement.
AATTAACAGCGAACTATAAAATAGCGATTTTTTTTTTAATTTAAAAAAAAAAATGTTTTACTTATTTAATATTCTTTACTGTGTTATTACTTATTTACTTATTCATAATATTTTTTGATCTTGTTTTTTATTATGTCTCTAGTTTGCACTATCCACTCTGCTGCTGTAATCCTGCTAATTTCCCCCCTGCGGGACTAATAAAGAATTATCTTATCTTATTTTAACACTGGTTCTAGCCAGCTCAGAACTTGCTCAAAAGTGTTGGTCGTCCCATCTCAGCAGTGGTTAAATTCTCATTCACGATTTGAGTGGTCCGAAGACTAGAAAAGCGCTATACAAGTATAAGCCCAAGTATAAGCCCAAGTATAAGCCCAAGTATAAGCCCAAGTACAAGCAATTTCCCATATCCCATTCAATTTGTTGCCAAATATTAAGAACCTATGTCTTATCTTGAATTTTCGACATTAAAGTGGCCCTATTATGCTTTTCCATTTCCCCCCCTCTTCTTTAGTGTGTTATATGGTTTTTTTTACATGTAAAAGGTCCATAGAGTGTAAAACCTGAAGTCCACGCCTAAAGGAGTTACCCTCCCCCTCAGAAACACTGCTCCTGAGCTGCCTGAAACGGCTCAATTGAATTCTCTCCTTCACTTCTGTAACTTTATGAGGTCATAATGTTACAGAAGTGACGTAAAACTCCTTCCGACTAGTTTGGCCCGTCCTCAAACAACAAAAGAGAGAGACAGAGCTGAAGCTCTGGAGGAAGAGTTTTTTGAAATGTGAAACGTTGACCAATCACAACAGAGCGTGCTAGCTGACCAATCAGAGCAGACTTTGCTTCTGGAGGGAGGAGCAAGCACTACAAAGGAGAGGATGAGAAGAGGTGCTGCAGGACAGCCAGGATGAGATAAACAAGGCGGATTATTCAATTAAATTATATTCAGCTTATTTTGTATAGCCCAGAATCACAAATTACAAATTAGCCTCAGAGGGCTTTACAATCTGTACACATGC